>NC_057353.1:74872500-75227500 GCF_016509475.1 Prionailurus bengalensis
ACTATGGAGGAGCCTGCCTACTCCTTCGATGACAGATTAAAACACTAGTATGTGTGCTGAAGGAGGGCATTTGGCCAAGAGAGGCCCTTTCCTGCCCCTGTGAGGACGTCTTTGGGACGGTGCACACAGAGCAACCCAGACCTGCAGCCAGAGGCCCCAAAGTTGCTCTATGGGAACCCCAACTTTCCAGAAGGCAGTGAGCAGGAGAACAAATTCAGAGACAGGGGAGGGAAGGTACCAAGGGCATAGAGAGGAGAAGAAGAGCGAGGGAGGAGAGAGAAAGAAGGAGACACAGAATCCGAAGCGGGCTCCAGGCTCCGAGCTGTCAGCACAGAGCCCGACGCGGGGCTCGAGCTCGCCGACCGTGAGATGGTGACCTGAGCCGAAGTTGGACGCTCAACCGACTGAGCCACCCAGGTGCCCCAGAGCTGAGGCATTCTAAAACGAGGTCGAAAGGCGATGATTGCAGAGTCCAAACCCGCTGGATCCCACACTCCCTGTCCCATAGGCCCAACACAGCCGGCTCCCTCAAGGTGGCCACACTATAGGAAATACGGACTTTGGCTCAAGTCCGGACGCACACGGGAGTAGAAGATGCCCATCCTACAGAGTGCGCCTGGGAGCCCAGAGCCGCCCACACCCCCACATCCCCCAGCCCGGACCAGCTGAGGCAGCAGAAGCCCTCGGAGCCAAATGTGGGTGCAATTGAGTTGAGCTGTTTAAATTATTTCTCTTTCTCGCTGGTCAGCAATAGAATTAGATTTGCTTAGTAAATGCGTGTGTGCTGCAAATCCGTCACAGGATGAGATTGGAGTTTCTGGACTAATGTCCTCTGGAAATTTCTGTTTAGCAACACCTTCAGTTTTATCACAGAATATCTGGACGAAAAGGACCTTAGGGCTCACCTGTTCCCCACCCTCTTTCTTGGAAGGTAATGGTACTCGGGGTTGAGAGAGACCCGAGAGAAAGCTGGAGTTCAGGAGAATAACACCTGGTTCCCATAGGGGCTGTGACACCTGGGCAGTTACCCCCACCTCCCTGCACCTCCGTCCCCTCCGCGTGCACATAGAACAAACGGGTGAGAGAAGCCATCAGACCTTTCCACCACAATGTATAAGCCTGATGTCGTGGTGCCATATTTCTTTCCTGCTGGGATGGGGAAATGTCCCTGAAAAGCCAGCATCCCCCAGCTCCATGAGTTGTAGTGGATGTGTACTCCTTGATTAGAATGATCTGGACGGGAGGGAGATAGGGATTCCAGAGTACTGCCCCCCCCCCCCATCCTCCGGAATCCCTATCTCCCTCCCTTCCAGATCATTCTAATCAAGGAGTACACATCCACTGCAATTCGTGACCCTTTCTAGTATTCCAGTTGCCCTCTGGTTACTGTAGCCTACTCCTCTCCCCGCTTCCTCCATGGAATTACTCTAACCAGGTGTCTAGGCACAGGCCTCCACCTCCTTCAGGCCCTTTCCCTTTATTTTTAAGGCTTTAATTTATCAAGTTCCTGGCCAAGCAGTTCTGCAAATCTGGTTAGGAAAAACAATAGCTTTCCCCACCCCCTCCGGGCCTCACCACTCACAAGCTCTACACCCCTGGGCAAGTGCTTTGATTTCCTGCCTCAGCCTCCTCATCAAAAGAAAAAAAAAAAAACAAAAAAAGAAACAAACAGGGGCGCCTGGATGGCTCAATCAGTTAAGCATCTGACTCTCTGACTCTTGATTTTGGCTCAGGTCATGATCTCAGAGTCCCGAGATCAAGCCTGACCATGTCAGACTCCGTGCTGAGCGTGAAGCCTGCTGAATATTCTTTCTCTCCCTCTCTCTCTCTCTCTCTGCCCCTCCTCTGCTCACTGTGGCTCGCTCTCTAAAAAAATAAATAAAATAAAATAAAATAAAATAAAATAAAATAAAATAAGATAAGATAAGATAAGATAAAATAAAATAAAATAAAATAAAATAAAATAAAATAAAATAAAATAAAATAAAATAACAACAAACAAAACAACCCACATAACAGTAGAGTAATAATAGAATTAACTCCTAGGGTCACTGTGAGCAATATAGGAGTTAATACATGTAAAGTGCCTAGAACAGTGTCTGCATATAAAAAGCTCTTGATAAACTGTTAGCAGACTCCATCATCGCCACCGCCGCCCCTGGCATCTTGCAAGGTGCCCGATTCATACGGAAATCCAGCAGATACTGGTGGAGTAAGTGGGGAGACGCAAGTCCTTCTCTCTGGATTCTCCCCACTTCGTGCAGCCTGGCTCAGATTTTGTCGGGAGGGGAAGGGATCTGTCGACTTGCTTGCGGAGCCCATGCGTGGACCTCTGTACATTCTCCCAGTGCTCTGAGAGCAGGTCTGCCCCCGCAACGTCCCGCGGTGGGCCATGGGAAAAACGGCTGGAGAACAAGTCCATGCGAGGCTGGATGTAAGCCGGTGCTCAGGGCACGACATGATCCTGTACTCTGAACATAAACAAAGAGATGCGCGAGGTTGGGCCCGTGGAAAATCAATTTCTCTTCACTCCTGGTTCGTAAGAGTTTGTCAAAGCTGCTGTAACGAATTACCACGAACTGGGTGGCTTAAACCAGCCGAAATGCATTATCTCACGGCTCTAGAGGCCCGGCGTGCAAAACCAAGGGGGCAGCAGAGCCCTGCTCCCTCTGAAGGCTCTGGGGAAGAATCCTTCCTTGCACATGATGCTCCCAGCTTCTGGTGCCTGCTGGCACCCCTTGATGTCTCCTGGCTTGTGGCCACGTCCCTCCGATCCCTGCCTCTGTCATGACATGGCCTGCTCCCTGGGTGTCTCTGTCTCTAGCTCCTCTCTTCTAATAAGGGCACCAGTGAGATTGAATTAAGGGCCCACCCTAATCCGGTATGACCTCATCTTACCCTAACTAATTGCATCTGCAAAGACCTCATTTCTCAATAAGGTCACATTCCGAGGTTCTCAGCGGAAATGAATTTTGGGGGGCCGGGATTCAAGCCAGCACACGGTTAGTGTGTGCTTAATATTTGTAGCGTATTTGCAGAAGGACCCACGCCCCGGCCTCCTCGGGTCGGGCCCGAGGGTGCTGCTCTCGGAGGGTCTCCGAGGGGCTCCCGCCCGGCTTTCCGCCAGCCGCCCTGGTGTCCTCGGCCCTCTCCGATTCCCTTCAGCCTCTGCTTGGCTTCGTCTTGAGCAGCCTGATCACAGGTCCTGCCTAATTAAACCTTCCGCTGCCCCTGCTGCCGGCCAAGTTCACCACCCACCCCCTCCTGGAGTGGCTGCGCCCATGCCCCTGCACGCGCCCGGACTTTCCTCTCCCTCCCCCAGGCACTGGGTCCCTCACTGCTTCCCCCACAACATCCTCACCTCGGAACCTTGGCCCACAATGTTTCTCCTTCTAGAGAGCCCCCCCCCACACCCCCTTCCCCTATGGAGACTCCATTCATTGGGGGAAAACACTAGGGGTGCTCTCCACCCCACCCCACCCCACCCCGCCATGTCAGCTCTCCAACTTCCTGCCCCTTCTTTCCCTGAGGTTAGGTGTGCCTCTCATTGTCAACAGATGGGGAACGGAAGTGACCTGTGTCACTTCGGATGGGACCTTTATTTATTTATTTATTTATTTATTTTAAATGTGAAATTTATTGTCAAACTGGTTTCCATACAACACCCAGGGCTCCTCCCAACAGGTGCCCTCCTCGATGCCCATCCCCCACTTTCCCCTCCCCCCCACCCCCCATCAACCCTCAGTTTGTTCTCAGTCTTTAGGAGTCTCTTGTGTTTTGGCTCCCTCCCTCTCTAACTTTTTTTTTTTTTCCCTTCCCTCCCCCATGGTCTTCTGTTAAGTTTCTCAGGATCCACCTAAGAGTGAGGATGAGACCTTTAATAGCCAGCGTGGGATTCACCTTGCTCTCCTGCCTCGGCCACAAGCACTACCCCCAGACAGTGTAGGTGACTTCCCTTGGGGCTTGGCAGGAGGAAGCTTGGAACAGAGCCCCCGGCTGACCCCAAGTAGATATGGGGCATGGGGAAGAAATAAGCTGCCAGGGCACCTGGGTGGCTCAGTGGGTTAAGCGTCCGACTTCGGCGAAGGTCACGGTATCCTGGTTCGTGGGTTCGAGCCCCGTATCGGGCTTTGCACCAACAGTGAGGAGCCTGCTCGGGATTCCCTCTCTCTCTCTCTCTCTCTCTCTCTCTCTCTCTCTCTCTCTCTCCCATGCCCCCAGTTGTGCTCTGTGTCTCTCAAAAATAAACATTTTAAAAAAGAAAAAAAGAATGGAAACCAATTTGACAATAAATTACATATTAAAAAAAGAAAAGAAAAAAGAAAAAGAAACAAAGATCCTGCCCCCAGGATTTTGAGCTGGTTTGTCACTGCTGAGCCCCCACAGCTGCCTCACACCCCACTCACCCCCCCGGGCTGGATCACTGTCCTCCAAGGCCATGCCACATGTCAGTTCCTCCTGGAAACCTCTCACGCATCTCCAACCAGTTCATTTTTCAAATTCAGTACCTAGTTGTCAAGCACTCACAAGCCATTCAGGCCCAGCGTGAGGGGCAGGAACAAAGGGATAAATACAACATGGCAGGCCCATGGGCTTGTAAGTGTCCTTAAGTAAGAATAGAGTCTCAGGGGCACCCAGGGGGCTCAGTCAGTTAAGCATCCGACTGTGGCTCAGGTCATGATCTCACGGTTTGTGAGTTCGAGCCCCACGTCGGGCTCTGTGCTGACAGCTGGGAGCCTGGAGCCTGTTTCTGATTCTGTGTCTCCCTCTTTCTCTGCCCCTCCCCTGCTCACGCTCTCTCTCTCTCTCTCAAAAATAAATAAACATTAAAAAATAAAAAAAAAAAAAAATAGAGAGTCTTAGAAGACTCAGTGACCCAAGATTCTAACCTACTCTGAAAGGTCTGGAAAAGCCTTTCTGGAAAAGGGATATTGAAGCAGGCAACCATTAGATGAGGCATGGGTGACCATGACCTTGCCACCTTCTGATCCCCGGAGATTGCATGTTTTCCTTTCTTTTTGTTAGTTAGAATTCTTTTTTTTTTTTTTAAAGCTTTATTTATTTTTGAGAGAGAGGGAGAGAGAGCAAACAGGGGAAGGACAGAGAGAGAGGGAGAGAGAGACTCCCAAGCAGGCTCCACACTGTCAGAGCCCGATGTGGGGCTCGAATTCATGAACCTAGGAGATCATGACCTGAGCCGAAACCAAGAGTTGGACACTTAACGGATTGAGCTACCCGGGCGCCCCTGTTGGTTATAATTCTCTAATGTGGATGTGGCATAAACGATTTCAAATGGCTTAAGCAAAAAAAGAAGGGTGTATCTCTGGGCTCATATAGCTGTGAAGTCCAGAGGAAGCTGGCTTCAGGCACGGCTTGAACCAGGGCCTGAGGTCACCAGGCCCCTGCCTCTCCAGCTCTCAGTAGCTCTCAGATAAGTTTCACTCCAAGTTGGCTTTGTCTGAAGGCAGGTCCTTCGTAGATTCAATCAGGAGGTTATCAAGTAAATGTAGGTCAGTTAGCTGGAGAATTCCTTATCTCTAAGGAGGACAGAGCCTTGGGAGATTTCCCTCATTTTCTCTGAGAGGTCACGGGGGCTCTGAGGAGCCTGAATGTATGCTTGGCGGCTGCTCATCCGAAAATTGCCGGCCCTTTGCTCTCCACCCCCCACAGCAACAACCGCACCTTCCAGTCAAACCTGCCCGCTTGCCCCGGCCGGTCACGCCAGGTACCTTCACACAGCTGGGATCCTGCCTGTGAGTCCGCAGGGGCCACGGTCCCTCTATGCTGGGAACACGCCGACTTACACAGGGCAGGCAAGACTTAAGGGACATTTGCTGACTGAATGTAAGGAAGGAGGGAGGAAGGAGATTTGAACGTTAAGTGCAGACAGTTCAAAACTACCATCACTCTTCCAGGTTTTATACGTTCCTTTGGACTTTCAAAACATGACTCTGCTTCCTCCCCCCCCCCCCCAAGGATGCATCTCCTTACCCTTACAGGTGCTCATTGACTGATGTTCTGAGTGAACAAGAAGTTAAGCCTGAGCCAGCCTAAGTCTCCCCACTGGCTCCTGACTGCTGGTCCCCTCCCACCGTCACCTGGGACCCAAATCAGGAATGCAAAGAAGGGGGGGGAGGTAGAGGGGAAACCAGTATGCCCTTACACAATCTGAGGAGGGTCAAAGTTCACCTGAGCGGGTGGGTGGGTTTGTACTTAATGCTCTTATAATGATGGAGCCCATGGGACCTTTCAGAGGGAAGGTCCCCCCCCCATGCCCACCCAAGACCTGACCAGTGGGCGACGTCGATGCCCATTTCACAGATGAGTAAGCTGAGGCCCAGATTTGACTAATGACACAGTCATTGCTGGACAGAGAGCTAGTGACACGAGCAGGCTGTCTCTGAGGAGGAGGAAGCACAGTCAAGGAGTGGCAGAAGAGAAGCGGTGACTGTCACGGTCCCACCGGCCAGCCAGGTGAAGCCGGAGCCCCCAGAGCCACATCTGGGGCCGAGGTGCATTCAGCGTCACCCAGTCTTCCTGAAAACAAACAGGCCATCCCCAGTTTATATCGAGACTAAATGTGTACTTGTCCGGGTAGACAGTGAGTTCACCTTTAGCACATGAGCATCTAGGGTCAGTAGACCACGCTTTAATCCTGAGCATGTCGTAAACTAGGAAATGCTACAGAAATGGTTGTTCCCATAACAACAACAAAAACTATTCAAAAATAAATGTTCCATGTAGAGCTATCAGAAAATTCAGATAAGCGTGGGGCGCCTAGGTCGCTCAGTTAGTTGAGCATCCGACTCTTGATTTCATCTCAGGTCGTGATCCCAGGGCAGTGGGATCCAGCCAGGTGTTGGGCTCTGTGCTGAACATGAAGCCTGCTGAAGATTCTCTCTTTTTCCCTCTGCCCCTCTTCCTCACTCCTGCTCACTCTCTCTCTCTCAAAAAAAAAAAAAAAAAAAAAATTCAGATAGGCACTGAATACATACAACACCAACAGAAATCACAAAAAATTAAAATAACCCCACACTCAGTAATAATCTCTATTAGCATTTTGGTGCTTCTTGCCGCAGAAATTTTTCTGTGGGTATGTATGTTTGCATGTATGGGTAAATATGTATTGAAAGTTTATGATAGCATTTAATTGTAAGTAGGTATTTGGATGACAGCCTGTAAAAATAACTACTGACTTTGTTATAACCTGCCTTTTTCACATAACCGTTTATGATGAACGTCTTTGCGTTTGAAAAAAAAGTCTGCCCACACCTTTCTTCTCTACTTTCTTATCATAAAATACAGCCTGTCTGAAACAGGAAATGCATCAAACGTTACGCGTGCAGGAGAGTGGAATAATTATAAAATGAACGTCCGAGAATATACAGCACCCACCTGGGCCAAGACAGGGAACACGACCACCCCATGGGAACCCTCACCGCTATCCCCAGCATCCACGAGGCAAGGAGATTGTTCCTAACAACATCTAATATTTATCCTGTTGCATGGATGGGACAACGTTTCGTATAATATTTCTAGCAAGCATAGCTAATACCGATTTAGCACAAAGGTACCGGGGGCTGTTGGAAACCGTTTGCGTGTAATAATGTTAACCTTCGCCACGTCTCCAAGACGTAGGGTACTGTTTTTACCATCCCTGCTTTATAAGTGGAAAAACCAAGGCAGAAAACATATGAAGTCATTTGCCCAAGACGCCCAGAGAGTAAGGGGTAGGGCTGGAAACCAAATCGGGGCGGTCTAGCTCCCAACTATGTTCCTCACCACCGTGTCTGGATGGCCCCCAAACCCACATTCTTCTCCCAAACCACCAAGTGCCTTCTAAAGCCAAGGGGCTCTGCACACATTTTTATGTGATGTCGGTGGGGAGCAGCTTGGAGCTAACACTCCAGCCAGAGGGACCCAGACAACCAGAGACAATGCACCTGGCTCTCTGTCCTCGTCTTGTGACTCCGAATCCAGTCTCACCGCAACCACACCTCCTCTGCTGAAAGGGAAAAGGGCCTCGCTGATGAGATCACCTCCTCCCTGGCCACCCCTCTCCCAACCGCCAGGGGCAGTGAGGCTGAGCTGTCTGAAGCGGTGATAATGGGTTTAATCATTAGGTGAGTGACCAAGGGAGGCTTCCTGTGGCTGATTATTAATAGGAGCTCGGGAAGGTGTGCGTGTTCAGCCACAGGCTGGCGTTTTGGGGGGGCCAGGCCAGCTCGGTCTCTTGGTTTCTGGAGTCACCCGCATGATTCAGAGTCTAGGCTGGCTCTCTTGACTCAGCGCCCGGCTGGGGGGCTTGGCCTCCCACCTCTGGGGCACCCCAGGCGCAAGGCTCACTTCCCTCCTTGCTCCTCATTTACATCATCTTCTCCCAGGCCGTCTGCAGGAACTGAAGCTGCTAGTCAAGGAGACCTGGGTTTATATCCTGGGAGACCTTGGCTAGATTGTCTAACCTCTTAGAACCTCACCTTGAGATGGGCGTGACATCTGAGCTGTGGGGAGGGCTGCAGACACGCAGCGACCCGCTGTTAGGATCAGTCACTCTGAGGCTCCCACGGTGCACTCTGGCTGCTGGAGGGCTTGACTGCCTCTGTCCCTTTGCACATGCTGTTTGTTCCCTTGGACGCGCTTGTCTTTTCCTGGCCTCTCACCCTTTTCTCCACCGTGGGGCGTGACAGTCGTATGAGGAGGTATGATTTATTGCGGTATTAAATAGTGGGATTCTCCTCTTTATTTTTGCCGCAGGGCTCTAGGGAAGAACCTTGGCCCCTTTGAGCCCTCTCCATCCGGAGGTGAGATGACTGGGCTCAACGCAAGACACGGACCTTGCAGGCGTTTGCTTGGGGGAATGGCTGAACTAAGAAAGATTTTGTTCCAAGAATATCAGAAGGGAAGGGGAGAAGCTGGAAGGGGGGGAAAGGAAGACCCCTCTGCCAGGGGTGGGGCAGGACCTGGGGTTCCGTTAGCAGCAAGGACCCTTGACGCTGTGTCCTGAGGCAGAAGAGGGGCCACGGTATCCTCACCCACCCTCTCCAGAGGGTCCCGGAGAGAGCGCCAGGAGACAGTGGAGGCAGGTCTGGGGGGACGGCCTCCCGATTGCCCGGACCTGCACTCACGCGATAGCCAGGAGCCACGGGCGGCTACTTGTAAACTAATTCCAATGCGATGACATTTAAAAGTCGTCGTATTTCAAGGGCCTGGTAGCCCCACGTGCCCAGTGGCCACTGTCCTCTCGCCAGCACACACGATGGAACTCCAGCATGGCAGAAAGTTCTAGCAGATGGTGCCAATGAGCACAGGGCAGTTCCCCAGGGAGCGTCGGGAAGCAAACTTTGTCCACTCTGCCAGTTTTCAGGGACAGCTCGAACGATTTCTAGTATTCCAGTTCATGGGGATTTTGCGGCCACCTTATTCTTGGAGGCACCTCTGTGGGTCACTTCTGAGGCCTTCCGGGATGCTCTTTTGAGGTGAAGCTTTCACTATGCACCCCGAGGAAGGACGTAGGATGCCCACCTCCCGCTGAGACCTCATTTTTCTTTTCTTTTTTCCTGTCTCAGTCAGTAGAGCATGCAACTCTTGATCTTGGGGTCATGAGTTCGAGCCCCACATTGGGCATAGAGATTACTTAATAATAAAAGTAAATTAAAAAAAAAAGAAGCCTCATTTTCTTTTTCTAATGTTTATTTATTTTGGGGAGAGAGAGAGAGAGAGACAGAGCACGAGCAGGGGAGGGGCAGAGAGAGAGGGAGACACAGAATCAGAAGCAGGTTCTAGGCTCTGAGCTGTCGGCACAGAGCCTGACGCGGGTCTCCAACCCACGAACTGGGAGATCAGGACCTGAGCCGAAGTCGGATGCTTGACCGACTGAGCCACCCAGGCGCCCCGAGAGGCCTCGTTTTCTATTGCAATTTTGTCTCTTCTCTTTGGGTGCTAGCTAGCTCTTTGAGAAAAATCTCCTGGTCACTGGCATACCCCCGGCTGGCACACAGTAGGTGCCTAATAAATGTTGACAAGATGGACGGATGGCTATGTTACCAGAAGGCAGGCTGGCTTGGGGCGTCTGGCTTTGATCTCCAACATAACTGGGTTTCAACCTCATCAGTTCCAGGAAATCTTTGCTGATTACAACCTCCAGCTCTGGGCAGAATCATACGGGTTTTAGAGCCAGAGAACTCTCTGTAGTGATCCCAGGTTTCTCCGTTGCTTTCTTAGGTTCACAGAACAGGCTTTGGGGTGACAGCTAGGAGAGCTGAGAGATCATTGACCAGAAAGTGGGGAGGGGAGGGGAGGGGAGGGGAAGCCGAAACTCAATAGACAAAAGGGGAGGAGAAAGGCCGATGTACGTGGGGTATTTGGGGTAGACAAGCCCTTCTGGGTGCAGAACACGGGTGCGGGTATCACTCAGCCCAGCCGGAGCCCCATCTCACTGCTTCTCTGACATCTCAACCCTGCCCATGCTTGCCTGCGTGCTCGGTCACGTCCTCCTCGTCCGCTGCGTCCCCCACGCACGCTGCGTCAGCCTCCCAAGATGCAGGTAAGCCTCTGGCCAGGGCCCAGGTGCTCTCCCCTGCTGGGAGGTGGTGACTGTGCCCGCCACTGCCCCTCCTCCCCACGAGTAAAGAAAGCCCCTCTTTTCACACTCGGGCACTCACTTTGTCTTTGAGCGTTTCTCCCTAGGTATTAGAGAGGTATCAGCTGACCACACGGTTTTGTGGCACTTTAATCTTCTTCCAAGAAACATTTGAAACAGCCTCGCTTGATTGACTGATGATTCATTCATCCATCCATCCGTTCATTCATTCACCCACTTGTCCCACAATATTGCCTACTATGAGCAAAGTGTTCCGCTGTTTCACTGAATGCTGGAAGGTCCAGGAACTGATGAGGAAACCCTGCCCTTGACCTCTGGTCGGGCAGGTAGATGGGTAGTAATCATCGTGATTATAGCTCCCACTCACTGCGTGCTGATTCCGCGCGGGTCCTGTCCTAAGTGCTTTCTATATTGGAAGCCTCCGAACATTCTTACGTGGGAGATACTTTTGTGATTCCCACTTTATAAATGAGGAAAATGGGCGCAGAGAACTTTTTTTTTAATGTGCGTTTTTATTCTTGAGAGAGCGCCAGCGCGGGAGGGGCGGAGAGAGGGGGACACAGGACCCGGAGGGGACCCTGCGTTGACAGCAGCCAGTCCGATGCAGAGCTCGTAGTCACGAACCGGGAGATCGTGACGTGAGCAGGAGTCAGATGCTCAACTGACTGAGCCACCCAGGTGCCCCTGGGCACAGAGAATTTAAGTGAAAAAAGTGTCCCAAGGCTTGGATGAGTCTGCTAGGGCTGCCTCGCAAAAGTGCCACAGACTCGGGGCTTACCCTACAGAAGTGTATTTCTTCACAATTCCAGAAGCTGGAAGTCCCAGGTCAAGGTATCAGCAGGGCTGGTTTCTTCCGCGGTCACTCTCCTTGGCTTGTAGATGCCACCTTCTCCCTGTGTCCTCACCGGGTCTCCCCCCTCCCCGCCCTGTGTGACTCTGTCCTAATCTCTTCTTATAAGGACACAGTCACAGTGGATTAGGGCCCGCCCTAATGACCTCATTTAACTGAACTAGTTCTAGAAAGTGGCCGTCTCCAGTCAACTTTGAGGTCCTGGGGGTTAGGACTTCAACATACGAATTCGAGGGAGACACAGAGGCGGACCCAGGATTTGAACGCAGGCTGGTGGCTCCAAGCTCCTGCAGCTCACAGAGAATTGCCACAGTGACTGACAGAGACGAGGCCGGAGGAATTCCGGAGCAGAGGACACCTGGAGGGGGTGACAGGGAGCGATGGTTGGTGTCTCCCAAGTCCAGCCCCGCCTCACGGCTCCCTAAACCCTGGGAACCCTACATTCTCTGGGAGCTCTCAAACTCCAAACGGATCTCCTTCCGTGGCCAGGAGTCTCCCCTGCCCTGGAGCAGAGCAACAGACGTGGGGCCAGAAGAAAAGATTCTCCTCTCCCCCAGGCACCTTGCTGGGTCTTTCCCCCAGGGTCCGTCCAACGCTGCAAGTGAGCGAGTGTTATCTCCAAGAGGAGAAAACGGAGGCCAAGTTCTTTGCGGTTCTTCTTTTCCCCTCCCCCTTGGACACACCCTGCCAGAGAGTTTTGTAACTGGGGGGTCCGCGTCAGTTATGGGCTCCGACAGTTCTACAGCCAAAAACACTGAGGCTCAGAGAAGGAATACGAGTCATGGAAGCCACAAAACGTATTCTGATTGGAACCAGGATACCCAGCTGGAGTGTGAACCTAGGCGGGTAGGGATTGTGTCCTCGTCTCCCAGAATCCCCAGAATGGAAAAGCAGGTGAGCGCAAAGTAGACCTTTCCCACATATTTGTTTGAAGAATGAATGAATGAATGAATGAACAATGAATAAACTAATGCCCGGCCCAAGCCCTTGTTTTAGCCCCAAATCACCCAAGAAAGAATGGGTTCTATTCATTTTCCCCTTCACTCTCCATAATAGGACACCAGATTTTAACACAAAACCGGCCCAAATAAATATATTTTCCAGTTTCCCTTGTAAGTGACTAAGCTTTGGACAATACTAAGTTCAAAGTAGAAGTAGCTGAAATCTAAGAAATATGCTTAAAGGGAGGAAGGAGGCATAAATAAATTTGCTTCCTTGTTAATGATGGCAAGAATGAGATGCAACGGTTGGGGCTCCAGCAGCCACGATGGACCATGAGGTAAACTTCAGAATGAAATGTAACAACAACGAGAGAAGAAACCTGGGTCATTGATCATGGGGCAGAAGTCTGACCCAGACAGGTTTAGTTTGGAGGGGTCTGTCCTGCCACCTACCAGTTATTTAAACAGGCAAGAAATTCCTTCAATCAGCTTACCAGTTCAGGGACCTTGGAGAAGCAGCCATTTTAACTCTCTGAGCCTTAGTTTTGCCACCTGTATAATAGGTGACAAATTATCCCTAATAATAGGAATACTAATACTGACCTCAAAGTCTGCTAAGGGCCTGGAGCCTGCTTTGGATTCTGTGTCTCCCTCTCTCTCTGCCCCTCCCCGGCTTATGTTCTGTCTCTCTCTGTCTCTCAAAAATGAATAAACATTAAATTTTTTTTTTTTACTTTCTCATGGAATCAGAGATACCAGTGGGCAAAATCGTAATGGGGCATTGAAGACCAGTCTGGAGTGGATAAATGGATTTCATCTCTCCCGCCTGGCAGTGGGTGAGAAATGGCCACCTGGAGTATATCGTATTGAGAATTCTCTGCGTCATATCCACTAGTGATGTCTGTCCTTCATAACAACTAGTGATGTCTGCCCTGGGCAAAGAACAAAAATGGGAGCATGTACACACGGTTAGGGCATTTGTCATCCCTGAGCTGGTTCCTTGGTTAAACCCAGTAAAGCTAGTGAATAGCTAGGTACTAGCTCAGAGCCCTCCCCTTGGCGTAGGTCCCCTCCAGGTAGAGCTGAAAGTTCCATGTTGAAAGATCCCGTGTTAAGTTACCCAGAACTTAGCACAGAAGACTAAGCTCTTGACACCCCTTGACACACCTTGTTTCTGACCTCCCAACAATCTCGCAAGCTAGGCACAAGTATACCCATCCTACAGGTTGGGGAAACTGATTTCTGAGAGTAAAAGCGACTTATCAGGACCTTTCAGTGCCTGTGACGAGGCAGAGCCGGAATCTTCCGTTCGGCCACACTGTGATCCCATGAGGCTGACAATTACAGAAGCTTTCTTTCTCCTCTGCCCTTGCTGAGTTATCCAGGCAACATCCTCGGCCCCCATTTGGCTTTGTCTCTGGGACCCAGCCTTGGCTTCCACCACGGACAGTTGTGTGGTTCCTCCGGTGGTTGGGAAACACCTGTGTTTGGGCCCACACAGGTCAGCTTGGGGTAGGAACACGTTCTTCCCGGGCTCATCTGTAGTCATTGCTCCGCATGCAGAGACAGGGCTGGGTGCTGACTCAGGGCTGCCTGGATGGTCTGGGGTTGTTTGTTCTAGCGGAACCGGGAGCTTTAAACCCTGCATTATCTCCTCCAGCTCCTTGCCTGTGGGCTAAGAACCCAAGGGGCCTGAGTGGGTTCATCACGGGGGTTCAGGAGCCTTCTCTCCCCTCTCACTTCGGTTCCCTCTCCTTTGTACTGCTTTTGTGCTAATTTTACTACTGTTTCAACGTTAAGTCAACTTGGATAAGGAATATATTGTAATAGCTTAACAAATAAGCAATATAAAGCGGGACGCGTGAAAATTTCTTATTCCCACTCCTGTCTCTCCATTGTGCTCCCAACCCCCACCCCCGCCCCCCCCCCCACCATAAAAAACCATTTATCTTACTTTTGCGTATATCCGTTCTGAGTTTCCCGGAGAAAACACACTCCTATATGAACATCTATGATTATCACCCCACTTCGCGGAAGAAGTTTATTTTTGTAATCATGATTCTTTTTTTTTTTTTTTTAAGCAGGCTCCACACCCAATGTGGGGTTTGAACTCCCAGCCTTGAGATCAAGAGTTGCATGCTCTACCCACTGAGCCACCGGGCTCCCCTTCCCTGGTCATCACCCCTGCTTCTATTGTGTGAAAATTAGCACGTTGTTTACCTCACCTTGCACCGTGTTTATTTCAAGGAACAATAGTCCCCCACACTCATAACACATAAAGAATATCCTAGTGTTTTTTTGACATTACGTGCATTCCACTGAACGGATCATTAGAGAATCTGATTAGTGTTCACTTGATAGATACTAGGTATGTTTCCAGCTTTTCACCACAAACAATGCCGCAATATCGCGTGTCACTCGGTAACTGAGCAAGATTTCCAGTTGGGTAAAATCCCCCAAAGTGGGATTGCTGGTTCAAAGGGTAAATGCTTTTTATAACTTTCCTAGTATTGCCAAACTGCCCTCCATAAACTTGTACCGATTTACAGTCTCACCAGCAATAATCCAGTTTCTGCCCAATGTCACCAACAGAACGTGTTGTTAATATTTAATTTTTAAAACCGATCTGATAGGTGAGAAGTGGTCCCTCGGTACTGCTTGATTTGATCATCTTGTATGTCGTGTCAAGCTATGCATGCCTTCTTCATGTGTTTGAAAGCGGTCTGTATTTTGTACTAAAAACTTCCTATTGGTATCTTTTGCCCAGTTTTGGATTTCTAGTCTTTGTCTTGTTTGTTCCTGAGAGCTCTTTCCTTAGGAATATTGGAAGATTCCAAGTGCCCTATGCAGGGCACGGTATGCATAACTGAGCCAGTGGTCCCAATAGGAACCGAGAAGAGCTCCGAGATAGAATCGACACGATTCAGTTGGCTGCCTGAGGCGGACGATAAAGAGGGAGGAGTGAGGACGATGCCTAGGTTTCCGGCTTGAGCAAATCTAAGCCTGGAGAAGCTATTCACAGAGACCGGACACACTAGGGGGGTTGACAGAGAGATTCTGAACCTGGTTTCAAGCAAGTTGAGGTACGTGGGGTCCATGGTCTTGGAGATGTCCCGTGGGCGACTGGTTACATCTTTCTGGAAAAGAAGGAAAGGTCTGAGCTAATCTGGAGAGCTCAGCCTGTTGTAGGTGGCCTGTCGACACGGGGTGTATCCCTTCACCTTCCACAGGTTAGAAACGTCTTCCCCAAGATACAGTCATGGAAGTTCTGGGCCAGTGGTTCCGAACTGGGGTGATTTGGCCTCCAGGGGACATGTCGCAATGTCCGAAGACATCTTCAGTCTTTCCAACTAAAGAGATGTATCTGATTCCATCGGTATCTCTAGCAGAAGTCAGCGATGCTGTTAAACACCCAACAGTGCACAGGGCAACCGACACAAGTCCAGATTGTCAGTGGAATAAAGTAATCTGATACACAAAGCAACGTTAAGGCCCCAACGACTGAGACCTCAATGCGCTACCACAGGGACTGAGTTCATATCCTGAGTCCCACTTCCCCGCTGAGTGACTTCTGGCAAGTCACTTCCTCCCCTAAGCCTCAGTTTTCCCATCTTTAGAATAGACATAAACCCTCCTACCTCATTAATGTCTTAGGAGGATTAAGTAAAACACTGTAGGTTAAAAACCTGGCACGCAATACATTCTCAACCCATGTTAATTTTTTCTCTTTCCCTACAAATCCCCTGCCCAAGGGGCACACCTTGGGCGTGCCTGCCTTCCTCAGCCAGGGCACTGATGCCATCCAGATCTCAGTTCAACTCTGAGCCACATAGCAGGGCTTCCCAGATGGCCTCTATCCAAAGATGCCCACACCACATTCTCCTCTATCACACGAACCTGTTTCCCGTTTGCTCCGTGGCAGTCAGTGCTGATGGAAGAAGGTGTTTCCTCTAGCTCGTCTGTTGCCTGGTTTCCACAGGAGGCTGAAAGGCCAGGAGGACAGGAACCCCAGCTGTTTTTGTCACTACTGTGTCCTCTGTGCATAAAACAGTGCCTGGAACATAGTGGACACTCTGTGCATATTTTGCATACGAATGACTCCTCCACAGCAAAAAGAAACAAAACAGGCCGAGTAAAGCTATAGTCACGGCCCTCTGCTACTTGGAGCAAAGCGTCTTCAGGGACAGGCGGGGTGGTGGGGAGGGAGGTGGCCCAGGGAGGTGGGACGAAACAGGGGGATGTGCTCTGGTCCTGGGAGACGTGGCCCTGCTCTGGGCGCTCACTGAAGCCCCAGCAGCCCCAGCTCTCCTGGCTTCTCCAGAAACCACAAAAGCCCACCGAGAGAGCAGAGGCTTAGATCAGGTCTGACACATCACGGGGCTCCTCGAGCCCCGGGGGCCCTGGGTGAGCAGACATCGTGCATGAAGTTCTGAGAGTGAATACCCACAGGCTTCGTGCATCTCCGAAGCAGCTGGAGGCCCAGGGTTCTTTGTGCAGGAGGCTGGGCCACGTGGGCTCCTGCAACCTGGAAGCTGAGCGGGTCCTTCCCTCTTGGCTCCTGGACATACCCACGTCCGGACAGGGGACAGAACTTGCCCACGGCACGTGGTGAGCCAGTGGCCGGGCCAGGATCCCAGACAAGGCTTAAAACCAGATTGAATCGTCAGGAAGTGATTTCCACTGGGCTTTTTGCTCCCGTGCTCATGACTTAAATTGCAACAGCACGTGTCAAAACAGCCCTCGGAGGCAAGCAAGCCTTGCCTCTCCCGTGGCTCCCGACCTCGGTGGGAGTCTGACGAGGCTGACACTGGCTATCCGGGAGCACTTGCCTCTGCCCAAACACCCAACAAGAATTCATTCACTCGAAAATAATTCAGGAGCTCTGCCGGCCTGGGAAGTGGGGAAACAGGAACAAGACGCTGTCCTTGACCTTGAGAGGTTCTCAGTCTGCTAATGGAGGCAAACGTGTGGGGAGAGCCTTCTCCCTGGAGGATGCCGATGGGGTTTCAGACAGCCAGAGAGAACTCACTAACTCTCAGAGAGAGTTAGGGTAACTGAGGCAATGAGTCCAAAGAAGCTTGAGCATAAGGCTCAAGTCAAGGTGAGGGAAGCAGGCAAAATAACGGTGGCTCTTCTGTAACTTGGAGGCTCTTATTGATGTCATCTGCCAGGTGTTCCCCTTCTCTGGCCAGACTTAGGGTACTCGAGAAGCAGGACTCCCTCGCCACCTGAAGCAAGGTGTGGCCATGTGACCCGGCTTGGCCAATGAGGTGCGAGCAGGAAGTGGTGGGTGGGGCTTCCAAGCTGGAGCTTTAGGAGCCGGGGCAGGTCACTCCCCCTGCGACGGTGAGCGGCCACGCTCCTGATGGGGTGGTCCTGTCAGCCCCGAAAGGTAGGACAACATAGTGTGCGACCCTCACCCAGTCTACCAGACACACAGGGCAGGTAAGAAATAGAACTTTGTGGTTTAAAGCCCTGAGATTTGGGGTTTTACTTCTGCACAGTCCAGTGCAGCTTGAGCAATACGACCCAAACCCGAACGATCTCGCTCACAAGTTCTGGGATTTCACCACTAGGAATTTCTTTTGCCAGAGTCAGGATTGATACGTCTCACTGTGTTAGGCGGGTTTGGCCGGGCTATGCAGCAATGGCAAAAATCCTCGATGTCCCGGGGACTTCTCATAATAAGTGATTTCTTGCTTAGATCAAAGTCAGATCTGAGTCAGGGGGCCCTCCCCCTTGTAGTAGCTCCACTGGGAGCACAGTGGCCGGCAAGGTCGCTGTAGGTGAGAAAAGGGAGGGAGCATGAGGGCTTGAAACTGACACCCAGTCACCTGTGCTCACAGTCTATGGACCAGAAATAGATAGATGGTCCCAAACTTAACCTGAAAGGGATCGCGTCGCTGACCCCTTCTGCACTGGAGTGGCTGTTAATGCATGCATACTAAAATGCTATCACTATTGGGGCGCTTGGGTGGCTCAGTTGGATGAGAGTCCGACTTCAGGTGATGATCTTGCAGTTCGTGAGTTCGAGCCCCGCGTCAGGCTCGGTGCTGACGGCTCAGAGCCTGGATCTTACTTCCAATTCTGTGTATCCCTCCCTCTCTCTCTCTCTGCCCCTCTCCCGCTCGTACTCTGTCTCTCTCTCTCTCTCTCTCTCTCAAAAATAAATAAACATTAAAAAAAATTTTAAGTGCTATCACTATTAACTGTGAAGGTACAAAATATCTGCTGCTTTGGGGGAATAATAAAAATCCTTTTACGAAACACACATGCTACCTTTCGGAATCCTCACTGCAGCCCTGGGAGGTAGGTCAGATTATGATCCCGCTTATAGCTGACTGGGCAGGGACGAGTAAAGTTCAAAGAAGCTTCTCTACATCGCGAGGCTCACCAATAGGGCTTGGGTTTGAATGCAGGCAGCCTGGGTCTTAGGGCTGGCTCACTGGACCACTTTATTACATAGCCTGTGGGGATGGTGGGTTGTATTTTTTTTTTAACGTTTATTTATTTTTGAGAGAGAGAGAGAGAGAGAGAGAGCGTGAGCAGGGGAGCGGCAGAGAGAGAGGGAGACCCAGAATCCGAAGCAGGCTCCAGGCTCCGAGCCGTCAGCACAGAGCCCGACGCGGGGCTCGAACTCACAGACCGCGAGATCATGACGGGAGCCGCAGTCGGACGCTTAGCTGACCGAGCCACCCAGGCGCCCCGGAATGGCGTGTTGTTGACTCAAGGTGACCTTGTAATGATGATGTTCTCATTCCACCTGCATCCTGAGAGGGGACCCAGGGGTGCGGCTACAGCCCCTTTGATAAGAATTGTGCAAAAGTGAGATTTCCTCCCAGCCGTGCATCACCGATGTCATCGCCTCTCCTGCGTGTTCAGTGGGAGAAAGTTGAGAGGCACGAACCATCCGTCACTCTTTGAAGACCTCTGCTTTCGGTACAGCACCGAGTATGTGCTAAGCCCAGCGCCGAGCCTTGTTTAGATGTGTGTGCCTTTTAATTGTTACGGCCACCGCAAGAGTGTGTATAATTTCCACTCTAGAGGCGGGAGCGGAGGCTCATGTTCGGCTGGACCAGGGTCACGAAAGGCCTTAGACAGCTGGCTCAGAGTCCGTATCCAGCCCTGTGTCGTCTTCACCACACCTGTAGTCCTTCCCCAGCTACCAGTTACGACGCCAAATGCCCTTGGAACGTGCTCAGAGCAGGAGAGAAGAGCCTGGGCTCGGAATCCGAAGACCTGGGTTTGAGTCCTGGCAGCTGTGCGCCCTGGAACAGGCCGCCTAACCTCTCTGTGCCTCTGTGTGTTCAAGCGCATAACAGACTTAATATTACTTTGCCCCCGAGTTGTTTGTGAGGCACAAGCGAGGTACAGAATGTCACAGCACTCTGCCAGCGATAATGTCCGGGCAAAATGCACAGGCCCTGCTTCCTCCTCCCCCTTCCCTCCCCTTGCCTGCCTCCCAGCCCCGAACCGTTGTCTTGGCCCCGGGGTGATACTGCAGCTCTCTTCCCAAGCCCAGGATGAGCAGGCTGCCATCCCAAGATGAGGGAGAACAAGGTTCAGGCCGGTTCCTTCTTTGAACGAACGGCCACACGATTTGGGCGTACAGGTGTCCCCGCATTAGGGACAGATCCCAGGGTCTCACTCATGTGGGAGAGACTCTCGGGCTAAGGGAGAGGCGGTTGCTTCACATCGCTCTCTCCTTTAATTGCGTAGCGATCCGGGGACGTGTCCAGTGATGGACACGCCCAGGCCCGTTCTATTTTCCAGTGAGGTAAACTGAGGACGGAAGGAAGTCTGGCTGCCTGCGGGTGGAGGAGTTGAGAGTCCGACGGCCTGAGCCCACGCTCTCTGCCAGCTTACCTGTCCTGTCTCCCGCTTCCCTCCCCAGCTGATGACTTCACTCTCCGCTCTGGGCTTGTGGGTGTTGTCCTCTGGCTGGAATTTGGCAAACCCCGAGTCTTGGCTAAAGAAACAACGGGCCCAAGGTTTTGGGCCTGGGCCTAATGAGGCCCCACAGGGATTTACCAGCGGGGTTCTATTAAGTCATCTCTCTGGGGAGCCAAGCGACGAGGCCTCGCTTCTCCCGGGGCTGACTCCCAAATGCGCGGAGCCACCGGGCCGCCGCACGGCCCACGGACGCGGTAGCCCTTCTGGAACCTTCTCAAGGCGGTGCTTCACGTTTTCCTGGGAAGGGGGTGAGTCGAGCCTGAGGAATCTACTCTGGGAAGGCGTGCAGGTCGGAGCCCCCGGAGGCCTCCCCGCCCGGCCGCCCAGCCTCATGTGTGGGTGCCCCCCGCTCCTGTGAAAGCCACCCCCACTTCCTGGGCTGGAGGACCACCCAGGGGCTGGGCTGGGTCCGGGTCCAGCGGCAGTAGACTCATCGAGGCCGTCACGGGCTCCCTCGCAAGAGCAGCATAATAACGTTCACCTCACAAGCTGCGTGGGCATTAAATGCGGGGCTCCGTTATTTCTCGCTCACTCGTTCACCCGTGTAGCCGGCTACGTGGAGGCCAGCTGTGTGCCCGCACGGAGAATCCGGGGTGCCTTAGAGAACCAGTCTTTGCCCCGGTGGCCCGTGGACTCCAGAGGAGGCAGGTGACACAACTTTGTGATACTGAGCCGCCGGACGAGCAAGGAGGGAGCCAGAATGAGGGGAGGGTGGGTGGCAGGCCCTACGCCATCAGGGGCCTCGGTTCAGCTCTGAGATCTGCCCGAAGGGCAGGAAGGAACCGGCCATGGCCAGAAGCACCCCCTGCGGGTGGGATGGGACGGGGCGAAGGCCAGGGGGCTGGAGTTCTGAGGGGAAGGCTGGGTGGGCTTGTGAGGGAGGCGGGAGGGCTGACCAGGAGCTCGGGCCCCGTCCAGGGTGAGGAGCGACCCCGAGGTCTGCAGTGGGGGGCAGTGGGGAGATGCGTCTGACTGCCATGTGGAGGTGTGGCGGTGAGGTTGGAAATGTCCGGGTCAGTGAGGAGACGGTGGCATCTGTCCCCGTGACAGACAGTCCCGGCCTGGGGTGGGCAGTGCCCATGGAGGGAAGGGACAGAGCCGAGATGCCTTTGAGAGGACTTGCTGCTGTGCCTCCGGCACGGACCCTGAGGCAGAACAGGTGCTCAGGAAGCATTAGCTCTCTCTCCCGTGGACCCCGAGCAGGACGAATTTCCATGCTCCCCACGGCTCCCCCCACCCCCCCCCCCCCGCATACGATGGGGACTCATGGGCATTTGTTGTGGTTAACTAAACACCTTTCATCGGCGTGACCCCAAGGCAGTCCTGTGAGCACCCTGTGCCTCAGTTTCCTCATTTGTAAAATGGGTCCTCACAGGGTTTTTGTGAGGGTTCAATGAGTTAATCTATGAGAAGCGTTTAGGGGCACCTGGGTGGCTCAGCCGGTTAAGTGCCCGACTCTTCATTTCGGCTCAGATCATGATTCCACGGTTCGTGAGATCGAGCCCTGCATTGGGCTCTGGGCTGACAGCATAGAGCCTGCTTGGGATTCTCTCTCACCCTCGCTCTCTGCCCCTCCCCCACTCATTCTCTCTCTTTCTCTCTCTCAAATTAAATAAACTTAAAAAAAAAATATATATATATATAGGGGTGCCTGGGTGGCTCAGTCAGTCGAGTGTCCGACTTCGGCTCAGGTCACGATCTCACGGTTTGTGAGTTCGATCCAGCCCCGCGTCGGGCTCTGTGCCGACAGCTCGGAGCCCGGAGCCTGCTTCGGATTCTGTGTTTCCCTCTCTCTCTGCCCCTCCCCTGCTCATACTCTGCCTCTGTCTCTGAAAAATAAATAAATGTTAAAAAAAATTAAAATATATATATGTGTGTGTGTGTGTATTTACACATATGTGTGTATATCTATATCTATATCTATATGTATCATCTATATCTGTATATCTATCAGAAGCATTTAGAACAGCCCCCGACACATGGTAAAAAGTATACAAGTGACAGTGATAATATTTACCATCCTATTTATCTGCCTCCACCCTCACGTACCATGCCATGGGCACGCTGCCCTTCCCTGCTTGGCTCGTTTACCATACAACACAGATCCCTCCACAGCCCACCCGACTGAAAAATCTCCCATTGGCCATCCACGCAAGCAAAATCGTGTTTTCTAGGGATCTGAGCTCAGAGGCTCAGGACGCCCGAGGGGGTTTTGCAGGGTTTTCACATTCCCTGAAGTTTCTAGAATGCAACTACCGTACCCATCAAGGGACGTTTGTGCTTTGTCGGCTTCTGGGGTTTTTCCAAGAATTGTTCACTGTTTTGGAAAATCACATCACCCGCAGAAGCACTTTGAGTCACTGGCAAAACACACCCATGTCGGTCTGCGTTTGTAATTGTGTTCGTGGTGATTTTTTATTTATAGGTGTGGGCAAGCTGACTGCTTTGTTATGGTTTTTCAGTGCAGCCGGGCCCAGGTATTTGCACAGTGTGATCCAGATCGGCGTGCTACAAATCGTTTTCCTTTGATTCCTCCTTTGTATTAAAGATAGAGCATTGCACGTGTTTCCTAAACATTGCATGTGGACGCGGACCACGCAGTCTATGATGTTGACTTCCAGATAGCACAGGATATTTACTTTTAGAGCCATTCGGTTTTTAGAAGGAAATAAGTAGGTCAGGAAGAAGTGCTTTCTGGAGGGTCATGGTGGAATTTTAGGCATGTAAACACCACTTAGGGAATGTATTACTTCATGTTCCTTCAGTAATTCCTGCCTGGCTTTCTGCTCTGGACTTCCTTCTGGCCTCTAAGATACCAGCAATCTCCATGTGCCTTTGCCCTTTAAAGTCTCCAGAAATACGTTTCTTTGCTTTTCGGGATATGGGCTGTGTGTATGTGTGTGTGTGTGTGTGTGTGTGTGTGTGTGTGTCTCAGCTGCAGGTGTATGGCCTGCGCTTCTTTGGGTCTGTTTCCTCCTCTGTGAAAGTATGAGCAATAGTCCCATCCCTGAGAGTTTTGAGATCCGTAAAGGTCCACGTGGAGAGAAGAGAGGAGTCGGGCCGCGCCCAGAGGGCAAGGCATGCTGGGACGACCTCAGGATTGGCCCCGTCCACCAGCGGGCCTGGGGCCTGAAGTCTCTTGCTCTCAGTTGCCCCATCGGCAAAACAGGTACAGAGGCAGAACTCACAAGATGTGTTCTGGGGCCCACTGGTCCGCAGAAGCCCTGTGAAGTTAATTTGAATATGGCCACTCCTAGGGGACATCTATGTATTCAGACATAATCTCTCTTCTGATAATGGGAAGATGCTACCCCCCCCCCCCATGTTCCATACATCCGGAAAGGGCCTTGGAAGGAAAACTTGCTCCCAGAGAGGAAGGTGACACCCCGGTCATTTCCACGGGCCATGCAAGCTCCCAGGCAGGGGCGGCTGTATCTGGAGCTGCAAGCAAAGGGCTTTGACTCGTGTACCAGGTTGGCGTGGGGTCATCCATTCCGTCATTCGATTAGCGCCTTCCCCGAACCAGGCCCCTTCGGCTGCCCAGGCTGGTGCGCTAACTGTGATGGCTGAGGTAGCCCCGAGAGCTATGGGAGCACAGACCAGGGCCACCTAACCCAGCCCGGGAGGCAGGTATCGGGGCGGTGCGGAAGGGCCATGACCCTGGAGGTAACTCTTCCAGACAAAGGCAGGGATTGAAGGGCATATTTCCAGGCAGTGGGAAGAGCCTGCGGAGGGCAGGAGGCAGGAGGAAACGTGGCATGCTTCAGGACCGATCAGCGATCACTTTTACTGGGCACCAAGTACAGGCGTTAGAAAGTCGAAAACTGAGTCTGTGGGGTAGATTGGTGCCAGCCAGGAAGGTCCTTGTGTACCCTCAAAAGAGTTCTGATTGCCCTTTTGGGTAACTTGGAACCGCGGAAGGACGGCAAGCGGGAGAAAGACATAGTCAGATTTGTGTTTTCAGAAAAGCTTGACGTCTTCCCTTCTGTGAAGGAAGTATCCGAGCAGACACATCATCGGTGATCTGGTCCAAAGGGAGAGATGATGAACGTTGACCTGAGGCAGTGGCTGTAGGAACCAGGAAGGGGACTTGGCTGAAGGACGCTTAAGACGCAGGAGAGAAAGAGCACGGTGGGGCTTGACATGGCTGCTGTCCACAGGTTCCTGGGTGGCCAGCCTTCACCTACATGCATGGAGGACAGAGCTCAGGCACGTGATGATGATGAGCTTCATATGGGTGGCACCAGAGGAAGCTCAATGTCACACGAATCTTTGGACCAATCCTGAGAGTTGGTTGATCCTGGGACGCTGGTTCTTCAGAGAGAGAAAAGTGACTCGCCCAGGGTCACACCTCCAGGAATCAAGCCATGGGTACGCCAGTCCTGTTAACTGGGACCCCGAATGACAGAAAGGTGAGAGGTCCAACCAGAACTTCTCAGCCGTCTGCCGCTGTGTCACTGAGAGGTGTTTCAGCATCTAAAAGAGGGTGTGGTTCATCCTCACGGGAGCCCACCTGGATGTCATAGGCTCATGCGCATCTCGAGCTACTCCGGGAGAGAAGACACAAAGCCCATCACTCTGAACAGAAGGGTCTTCGGTTGTCATGGTGACTGGGAATGGCGAGAGAAGCTTTCTGCTCTCTTTGAGGGGGGGAAAAAAAAGTGTGGTTCCTTCTGTGATGAGCTACAAAATGCCTCCCATGTTCTGCCGGATCTGGATGCCTCTCCTCTTTTCTCTCTTCCCTCTGGCTTGTGAATTTCCCATCCCTGCCAAATAGGTCAGCTGATTTGGAAACATTAATTGTTTGTGCTGTTGGATGCCAAGTTCCTCCCTGGCCTTCCCCACCTGGCAGAAGTTCACTCACCCTCTCAAAGCCCATCTCAGATGGCCCCTTCTTCCTGTAGCCCGTCACCTGCCGGCTGCCCCCTCCACGGCCCCACAACATGCACTCAGCCGACCCGGGGCGTCACTGTCTCTTGAGCCCCCCGCTGGTTGGGGCCTGCTCCCGTGGGTCATCCCCTAGACTCTGGTTCCAGTCCTCTGCGTCTTCCTACCTGGGATGTGACTGCCACCAAATTGTTGAATGAATCAACCAACAAATGGATCGGTCCATGAGTGAATTTCAAAGGCAACCTAAGACGCCCTAGTGAAAACACTGTCTTTGAGACATTGTAAATATTTTATTACAGTTTTTTTCATAAAACACACACTGAGTCCAAAAAAACTCTCACGGTGCCTGTTTTAGTTTATCTCGGCTGCTGTAACAAAAACACCATAGGCTGAGTGGTTTACACAACAATTTATTTCTTACAGTTCTGGAGGCTGTGAGTCCAAGACTAAGGCCGTAGAAAGCAGCTTCCTGGTTCACAGACGGCAGTGTTCCCACTCCATCCTTCCCTGGCGGAAGGGGTGAGGGATCTCTGGGGTGTCTTTTACCTAAGGACACTAATTCCATTCCCGAGGGCTCCACCCTTGTGACCTAATCACCCCCCCCCCAAAGGCCCCACTTCCTAGTATCGTCACATTGGGAGGGGGCTAGAATTTCAACATATGAATTTGGGGGTGAGGGACACAAACATTGGGTCCGTGGCAGTGCCCAAGGGCGTAAATTAAGCAGTGAGTCTTTCTTCCCCCTCCAAAGACCACTCCCCAGATGTTCCGACCCACACAATGGTTGTTTATATTTCCAAAAGTTTCCCTTTTGTATGCTTTACACAATTGGGGACATGCTGTCCAAACTGTTCAGTTAGAAGATAAACAAATTTTTTAAAAAATCAAATAAATAGAATAAAAAGAAATCTTTTTATTTCGTGTAGCAATATCATGGCGATGGTTTCACATCATTCCCTATTCAGTTATGTAGAGCTCCACTTAATGGATACATAATAATTTCTTTAATCGAGCTTCTATTGGAAGACAAAGACGGTGCGTCGCGTAATATGCTCCCCCCAGGGGCCTGTCCGCCTTCATTTTTGCCAGCATTAGGTACGATTTTATTCATTTTTGGACCTAATTTTAGTCGCCTTTTTTTATTCATTTTTGGACCTAATTGTAGTCGCCTTCTGGATGGAAGAGGCGGGCTTGTCAACGCGCATTCATCCGTGCTGTTCATATCGTGTCAGACTTAGTAATTAATATTTGTATTTATTTTTCTCCAAAGGCTGTGAAAACAGGCCAAAGGCAGGGGCTGGAGCGCAGGGAACTACTGTTCCCCGTGAGGCACTCGACACATTTGTGGTACAATTGAGTGACTGAATGTCTGGATGACACAAGGCAGGAAGGTTGGGAAGTATTTTCTGATGCCGGGTCAGTGGCTTAAAGGCCAAACTCACTGAGATGTCACTTCCTGACTTGTATTCCCACCAAATCAATGCAACGCTTCATTTCATCTACTTTTAGTCTTTTACTATTTGAAATAACATTGTACACTTTTACAAGCATTTCCTTACAAAAAGCTTCTGGAAAATCCCAACTGTGGAATTGCTGCCTCAAAAGCGTCACTATTTTTAGGGAGTCTTGACACATTGTATCAGAATGTCCCTCCAGAAGATTGACAGAAATTTTCACGCCAACAGAGCTCTGTGAATCCTGTCAATGCCCTCTTCCTTCCTCGGGTAGGGAGAAATTAGGTGAAATTCAAATGCGTGTTTCTTCAACAGTACTTAGGTTGGCTATATTTTGCTGTCTGTTGGCCATTTGTAATTCTTTTTTTTTTTTCTTTAAATGGTTATTTATTTTTGAGGGAGAGAGAGAGAGAGAGAGACAGAGCAAGAGTGGGGGAGGGGCAGAGACAGAGGGAGACACAGAATCGGAAGCAGGCTCCAGGCTCCGAGCTGTCAGCACGGAGCCCGACGCGGGGCTCGAACTCACAAGCCGTGAGATCGTGACCTGAGCCGAAGTCAGACGTTTAACCAACTGAGCTACCCGGGCACCCCCCGGCCTTTTGTATTTCTTATATGAATTATTTATTCTTACCGATAGTCGATTTTTCGGTTGGGATTTTGTTTAATTTCTTATTGTGGCAGAATGTTACTTGGGTGTTTCCAATGGACCACGTCCATTCAATGCCGCGTTCAATGCCTCCCCCCTTGCATCTGGGCGACTTGTACAACCTCCTGTAACAGATAGAATGAGGCAGAAATAGCACGGGGAGGGTTTTAGGGCTCAGCCGTCAGGGAGCCTCCCCTCTCCTGCCCGTGTTCGCTTCGAAGCCGGCAGCCACGCATGGGGTAACACACTGTCAGAGGCCCAGTCTGGCCACCAAGAGAAGCTTCAGGAAGAAAACTGAGGCTCCAGCTAAGGGCTCTGGCTGAGCTCCCGACAGCCAGCCAGGTGAATGGTGGCGACCTCGCTGGTGACCGGGGTCACCGAACAGAAGACTTGGCCATGCCAAGCCCTGTCCGGGCACAGACTCAGGAGCAGATGCCTACGACGATTGTCTTTACGAGCCGTTACTTTGGGGATAGCTTGTTGTATCCCAAGAGAGAACCCAAATTCTCACTATGGGTGTCAGTTCTACAGATCAAAGCTCACGGGTTGGAGATGTGAAGTGTCAGAAGTTAATTTTCATGGTTCATTTTCTCCCCCCCAGAGTTTGTCTGACTTCTCATTATAGCTGATTGATTTAGTCAGATCTATCCCTTCTTCTCTGCGCGGTTTCAGCTTTTCAGGTCATGCTTGAGGCTCTTTCTCATCCCAGTTAAGCCCACTGACATCCAGCTGTATTTCTTCTCTCGTCTCACGTTTGTATGTACGTGTGCATTTTTAGATGGGATGTGGAACGTTTTCATCAATCTGGAAGTTACGGTGAACCAGGGCAGGGGTGGAGGCAAAGTCTGTGGGGGGGCAGGGTTTTTCCTGGCCCTGAGAGGAGAAGGAAGTGGGGGTGTGGCACGGGGAGGGAGACGGCACTCTGGCCGGAGGAGGCCCGGCAGGTGATAGAGGTGTGCGAGGGTCCAGAGTCATCCAGATGCCCCCACCTGCCTGACCGCCTGCCGGGCGCCCTCTGATGTGACCATGGTGCCTCATCTGCAGAGCACGTCTTCTGTTCAGGCCCTCCTGGGCCCCCATGAATGTGCCACCCCCTTACCTCTGAGAAGGTCACGAAAGTTCCTTCACTGACACCTGCGGGGAGCTCTGCAAATGGCTGAGTTCAGGCCCAGCTGGGAACCAGTGGCAGGCGGATGAGGGGACGGTGGGCACTTCCAGGGTGTGGGCCATTCGTCACGACCTCTAGCCTCCTCTAGACCAGCAGCCGATGTCAGGGAAAAGAAATGCAAACAAAAAAAAGGTGCAGACAGGAGACACGCGTCTAGGTTAAGAAACTTAAAATGTATCCTATACAAATAAAACAAACAAACAAAAAAAACAACACTGCATGAATCTCATTTGGATTCTGATTTGGGGGAAAATGCCACGAAAATGACTTGGGGAACAATTCTGGATGTTTGAATCTGCACCGAGTATTTAATCATATGAGGAATGTGTCTTCTCATTTGAGGTATAGAATGTGGCTAGGCGAGATAGTGCCTCTATTGTTAGAAGATATTTGTTGGAGTATTCAGGGGTTAGTGGGTCACCGTGTCTGTATCTTACTTTCTTTTTTTTTTTTTTTTAATTTTTTTTTTCAACGTTTATTTATTTTTGGGACAGAGAGAGACAGAGCATGAACGGGGGAGGGGCAGAGAGAGAGGGAGACACAGAATCGGAAACAGGCTCCAGGCTCAGAGCCATCAGCCCAGAGCCCGACGCCGGGCTCGAACTCACGGACGGTGAGATCATGACCTGGCTGAAGTCGGACGCTTAACCGACTGAGCCACCCAGGCGCCCCTGTATCTTACTTTCAAATGCCCCAGCAAATAAAAGCAAAAATAAAAGTAAAATGTGAACACTATTGGCTCTGAGGAAGTAGGTATACGAATGATCGTTGTGGTGTTCTAGAAAATAAAATAAAATAAAATAAAATAAAATAAAATAAAATAAAATAAAATAAATGCAAATAATAATATAAAATAAAACAAAACAAAATAGAATAAAATAAAATGAAGCATGGCACACCCCCAAAAAAGAGATCTGGTCTCTTTGGGTCCCCTCTTGGTATTTGATTGAGATCCTTAAGAAAATGCCAGTCTGCCTCAGTGCTCCTCTAGGGTGCAGGCCCGTCCGGGGCTGAAGGGGAAAATGGGGTGGTGGCAACCTCATCAGGGTCTTCTCCCTCCGGCGGAGGTCCTTCGCATCTGGCAAGCTCATCCAGGGCAACCCTCGCGTGCAATTTAAAGAAACTCTCTGAAAGCTGGTCCCGCCCGGCACGACCGATGAGCCCAACAAGCCCACCACCAGGGAGGGCTGAATGAAAAGCCGGGGCGTGTGCGACACTCCTTCGCCCGCCGAGACAGGAGAGCGGCGTGTGGCGCGGGGGCCGGGCCGTGTGACCTCTCCGGCCTCCCTCCCCCGCCCCGCCCAGCTGTCTGGTCCGCGGATCGCTGTGGCATGCATCTGAGCCTGGCGACCGCTGTCTAGGACGTGACTTAGAAAGTGGGGCACAGATCACTATTGATTGGCAAAGACCGAGAGCATTTTCCCACGGGGCTTGAAGGTCATCGTCATTTTAGTTATTCACTCACCCACTTCTTCATTCATTCAAGAAGCTGGCTCTGGTCAGAGGCTGCTGACCTGGGGGCTTGGAAGGTAAATGGGACCCAGTCCTTGCCCTGGAGGCACTCACCATCCTCACAAGCCAAAGCCACGGTAAAACCCAGCAGGGGACATGCCTTTAGAGGTAAGTGTGGCACAGGGGCAAAAAGAGGAAATGTGTCCTCAACCCGAGGCGGGGCAGGGCACAGTGAGCCAGCCAACGGGGTTAGGGATGGCATCGCTGGAAGTGACTCTGTCCTTCATCAAGGTTCTCACCGGTGACGGCCCAGAACGTTCCTTCGTCCTCCCCGCGGCCCCGAGAAGAAAACCCGAATGCCGACCCCCCGGCTGCACAGACGTTGGAGAGGTGACTTTCTCTAGCATCACCTGTTATCTGCGATGGAGGCGAAAAAGCCCCTCTGAGAGACCGCTCACTCCCGAGCCTGACCCCTGCCAGCGGCCTCCCCAGGGAAGGGCAGACGCGGCCCAGGCAGAAACACGGAGGTCAAGAAGGGGAAGAGTGGCCCATGAGAACAGCAGTGAGCTCACAGAGCAGGCTGTGCGGGGGCGGGGTTGAGACCCAGGGGGCTCAGCCCACAGACTGATTATTAGCCCATTTTACAGGAGTACAGACTGAGCTCAGAGAGGTGGGGGCACTGCCCAGATGCACCGCCCCCCCCCCGCCCCGTGGCAGAGCGGGAATCCAGACCCCCACTTTCAGCATGAGGACCTCCAGCTCTTTGCCCCGCAAGGGTGGCCTGAGAGGCCCTGCCTGACCTTGATCCTGCGTGGAGCCAAGGTCAGCTGGGCAGCGTGGTGGGGGACGGGGGAGGGAGGGAGCAAGTATCTCTGTATCTGTCTTCCAGTTAAATAAAAACCCGGATCGCAAAACTGCTGCCTAAGCCCTGGGCCCGTGTGTGCACAGGGCGGTGTCCGCTGCTCTGGAAAGGAGCCAGAGCGGGCAAATGTTTAACCAGGTGTGTCCTGTGCCTCCCAGAGCCTGCAGAGATTCCCTAGTGCTGACCCCAGACCGTCCCAAAAAGTGCTGTGTGAGATTCCTGACCCGGGTTGCCGCCACCGTCTGGGGGTGCTTCTAGGCATCTGGGGGTGCTTCTAGGCGTCTGGGGGTGCTTCTAGGCTGTTTGAAGCCTGCCAGCCCCAGGTGCCATCCTGTTCCGGACCCTCAGCACTGGTCAGCTAAGGTGCAGGCATTTCCTGTAATCAGAAGGTCAGAACCCCTTACCTGTAGAGTTAATGGTCCTGCCTTTACAGATGGGGAAACTGAGTCCCAGAGAAGGGCAACCCCGGCCAAGAGTCACGCTTGCAGAAGAGGGACAGAAATGAAGTCTCTCGACACCCAGCCACGGGCCCCGTGCTCCCTGCCTCAGTCCACTCAGGCTGCTGCGACAAAATAGCACAGACCAGGTGGCTTAAACCACGTTTATTCTCACAGCCGTGCAGGCTGCAAGTCCAAGATCAAAGCAGAGTCGGGTGCCTGGGGGGGCTCAGTCGGTCGAGTTTCCGACTTTGGCTCAGGTCTTGATCTCGCGGTTCAGGAGTTCATGCCCCGCGTCGGGCTCTGTGCTGACAGCTTGGAGCCTGGAGCTGCTTCCGATTCTGTATCTTCCTCTCTCTCTGCTCCTCCCCTGCTCATGCTTTGTCTCTCTTTGTCTCAAGAATAAATATAAACATTAAAATTTTTTTTTTTTTTTAAAGATCAAGGCAGAGTTGGTTCTTAGCTTGAGAGCCCTTTCCTAGCTTGCTCATGGGCACAGGCCTGTGCCGAGAGGAAACTGGCAATCGGGCCGTCCTCGGGCATCCTTGACGGTGCTCCTGTCCTGACCCCGCACCCCTGCCCATCCAGGCTTCTGCCCACCCCACACACCTTCCTTCCCATTCAGCTGCGATGTCCCGGCCCTGCCGGCCCTTCTAGATTCCTGACAGCCTCAGCAGGAGGGACCGACAGGATCACCCAGGCGCCCTGTCCTGGTGTGTGAACCTCACGGAGATGGGGTGGGGACCCCCCAGCATCACTTTCTGAATTACTCGAGGCATTAAATGAATCACGGAGGATGGAAAAGACTCCCAAGTTAACCCCTCATGCCCTCCTGGTCCTACCAGGGAGCGAGTCTTGATTTGGCATTGGTCCGAATGCTTCCCTGATGCTTTTTCTTCTCGCATAAGGAGAGAGCCGCCTCTGTGCCCAGGTCCTTCCCAGCCAGGATTTAACACCCCATTGGCTTTGGGTTGTGATTATTCTCACCAGTGACTTCAGTTCATGACCAGCAAGACGGCTTCTCCACTTAGAGCGGCAACGTCGTGTTCGCCTTAATTTTTTTTTTTTCTATTTCAGCTTCTATAAGGGGATCCATTAAATTTTCAAAAGATATGAAGTAATAAATTTTGCAAAATGTGTTTGGATTACGGTAAAAAAAATCATAAATGTAATACGCCAAAGACTGCCATTTGGTAACTATTACTCGGACACAAACCATGAACCCAGGCAGGGAAGATGAGGCCCTGGAAGGGGAGGCCGGACAGCCGGTGTGTGTGGGAGGGACCACCTCCCGAGTCATGTGGATTTGGACCTGTTACGCCCTAGCGTTTTATGTACTCGGTTACTCCCTACCGCCAGCCTGCGATCTGCTACTTTTCCTGTTACAGTTGTGAAAACTGGGTTTCAGAGAGGCTGAGGTCCTGGGGATTGGAGGCTTTGTTCCCTGGGCCAGTGTTATCCACCCCTCCCATCCCCTCCCCCCATCCGGGCCCTGAAGCTTCCCCTCCCCCACCTCTGCTCCGCTCCCCCCTCCCAGCCTGTCTTGGGGGGAGCTGGGAGCTGAGTTCATAAGCCCTGAGCTGGTCTCTCTGAGAGTCTCTGTCCCCAGTACTAGCTGTGACCCTGACTACAACTGTTTCAGCATAAAGAGTAGGACCCCCCTTGTGCTGACCTTCAGGGAAGCACTGATCTCACCTCCTACAAACACACAGGACTACATTCTCTCCTGCAAGACCCACCTCTGGCCCATCCAGCATTCTTGGACCTAGGAGCACCTGCTTGGGCCCTGGGGCCTCGTTTATACGAACTCGATCTTGCACACAGACTTGTGTGCTGTCCCATTTTAAACCCGAGTACGCTGACACCCAGACGCTTCCATCACTTAGCCACACTCACCTGCCTTAGAAGGAAAAGAGCTCGCATTCCAACCCAGATTGGTCTATAGCTCCAAAGCTGACCTTGGTCCTCCTTCCCCATGAACGTCCAATTTCAGAGAAGCCTCTGTCTACCCGGATCCCCGTATTCACGTGATAGCCCCAGTCCCTCCTCTCTGGCCCCCTCCTGGGGTGACAGCATCAGCTACCTGATGTGCGAGTACTGGGCAGCCCCTGTCACAAAGGGTTCCTGGGGAAAGGTGGGGGTGGGGGTTGCCGGGGAGGCAGGTGGCCCTTGTTCCTCTCCTGAGAGGTCCTGCCCCTGGAGCCTGCAGACCCTCGGCCTCAAGGACAAAACAGAGGGGAGACTCTGGGCCAGAAAATCAGAAACTTCATCCCGGACCACGCACTAACTCCTGGTGACTTTGGGCACGCTGTTGCCTCTCAGCGTACTCGTCTCTAAAATGGGGAAGAGCTTTGGGAATTGGGAACTCACGGGCTTTATATGGCCCACAAACACATTTGTTTGTCCCTTTCTTTGCCCCCCCCCCAACCTTTTCTCATTGCTTCTTTCGTCACGTTTTGGTTTTGCTTTTGTTCTGTTTGGGGGGGCTGTGGGTGTGCATACGGGCGCATGCCCACAAGCATGGCAATAACAACGCTTCCTGTTGATGTGCCAAGTGGGTCCCTGGTTTCTGTGGTTGGCCCCTGGAGGACCTGGATGCCAGGAACTATCGCCCGGGCCTGGAGGGACTGGAGGTCCCTTCCCTGGGGACAGCCTCTGCAGCAGCTGGCCGACCACATGGCCGCCCCGAGGTGGAGTCCAGAATGCATTGTTTCGCTCTGTAATTAACACACAGGGTTCATTTTTCAGGGCCTGACTTGGAAACAAGTGCCAAGAGCATTCCAGAGGGGTCAGAGGGAGTGTTTACTGTCAGACTGTGGAAGAAACTTCCTCCAAGAAACCCTTGGGTCACGTATCAACCCTCGAGTAATGCCTTCAAGACTGAGTACTCAGCAAACCCTCATTCGGCACCTACGGTGTGTCAGGCCCCAGCCCAGGCGTGGAGACACAGAGACACAGGTTGGATGCAGTCCCTGTCCTTGGAGAGCTCCCAAGCCTGCGGGGGAAGCCGATTTATAAAGGGACAACCCCAGGGGCTGAGAACACTGACAGCGATGAGCACCAGACCCAGGGAGGTGGTGGGCAGGGAGAGTCGGCAGCCTGGGTGGTGAGTCCTGTGCCTGAGTCCGGAGTCTACCCACCCATTTTTCCAGGGAATGTAGTAGGAAGCATTGACCTATCTTCGAAGGCCGGTAACAAGGGTCTCCTTTGGCCATCAATCGTTTCTCTGCCCAACTGCATTCCTTCTTCCAAAAATGTTAAACGCTGTGGAATGCGTGAGTTCAACAATCAACACTCTTCAGAGACAACCAGTGACCAGTGCCGGCTGAGCACATTTCTCCAGCACTGTCTTCCGGGCTTCAACGTAGCGAAGACTCCAGGGCTTACTGGCTTCCAGGCCTGCAGAGACAAAGCCTCGCAGGGTTGCACGCATTCCATCCTCAAAACACCTCCCAGAGGAGCAAGCACGCCCGTTTTCTGCGCAGGGAAACCGAGGCACGGCCACAGTGAGTCACACGGTGCAAGTCACACGGGAAACCTGGCTCCGGGTCCGGGCCCTTAGCCCTGAGAGCTGCGGAACCTGTCCACCCTCAGCCGCGCTCAGACCAGCGTCAGCCCCGCTCTCTGCTGCTTGCAACCCGGCGAGTGAATCCATACGCCCACACGAAAACAGCGTTCACCCCAACAGCCTCGCACTGTACGAAATGTCCTGAGCCTGAACTAGACCTTGTGAACATCCGCTGTTATCACAGGCAGAGCTTACTGCCTTCACTTCAAGGTCTGTTTGGTACTCCGAATTTGAGCGCACCATAGTGGATCGGACCAGTCTCCTCCCAGGGCGTGCGGGGTGGTTTCCGGTGTTCCACTCTTACAAACCATGTTCCCCGCAGAGATCTTCCCTGGGGCCGATGAGCATCTCGGCCACATGGATTCCTGGAAGAGGGATCGCCAGGCCAACGGTGCGGCCCCGCCAGCCAGCCAGCCACACCTGCCGAGCTGCCCACCGGGCGGACTGGTCCAGAACTCACTTCCATCCACCGGAGGAAGAATGTCTGAGCTGGCCGCGTTTAAATGCCTTTTCCCGTTGTGGCTGGCCGCTGAGCTGCATTTCACAGCCTCCCTGCGCTTTGCTTTTTTATCTGTGCTCTTAAATGGCTTTGAGAAGGTCAGGATAAAAAAAAAAAAAAATCAATGGTGCAAATGACAAAGGTGCGATGTGGTCAGCTGCTGTCGTTCCCAGGAGGACAAGCTTGGCTTGCGGTCCTCGGGTGGAAGTCACACAAAGGTGCCCCGTCCCCCCCCCCCCCCTCAGCAGCCCGTGCCAGCCTGCACAGCCCAGAGAGCAGATTTCGAGCTGGATCTCAGCCTCCACCTGTGCAGGGCACAGCCTGGCCAGCCGTCCACATCATTCTAGTTAGGGCAGGAAGCTGGATCCAGACTGCCCAGATTCAAATCCAACCTTTCAATCCCATGAATCATGTGTCCTTGGACCAGCCACTTAAACACTATGTGGCAATTTCCTGGTGTGAAATAGAGGCTGGTGATCATAATAATGCCTCCCTTGTGGACAGCGGTGGTGAGAATTTAGGTGAAATATTTAAAACCCTTATAGGCTTACACAGTACAGTATCAGTAGATGTTTGCTAACAAGCAGTTAACAATCCCCCTGGGCAGGTCTTCGGGAGGCCCGAGCATCGCTCCCAGAGGTCCTGCTTTTCTCCACCACAAAGGTTTCTTTGGCCTTCAAGCCAGTGCATTTAATGGAAAGATGCTGGATCTGGGAACCGGAGGGAAAACGGCTGGGATTCTGCTTCTCTCCTACCCTCTGTGTGACTTGAAGTGACTCTTTTATGTGATTTTCATGTTCCAGAGTTTTGTCTGTATATTCGAGACCTAGCATCGCAGCTAGCCAAAAGGGCCACCACGGATTCTGGTTCCTCTACCAATTCAGGGGCTCCAGGATGTAGTAGAGGGTAATAGGTGGGGGGTTGGGGCTCAGGGGGGAGGAGGGGTGCGTGGAAGAATCCAGAAAGGAGCACACGCTTCTGGCTCCCTGCGCTGGCCTGCCGAAGCCTTCAGCGGTGACCAGGTCCTGCCCCGCCAGCCTCCCCGAAGCCCCCCACGGAGCCATCCCGATGCCGACTGGCAGACTCGAGACACCGGGGCTCGGCACACGCACCCCTCCAACCCCACACACCCTTCAAGACCCAACCTGTGTCGCTTCCTCCTGGAAGCTTGGGTGATTTCTCCAAACTGGGATGGTCGGCTCCTGGGATCTCCCACACCTCTTTCCTTGTACCTTTTTTTTTTTGGCAGGCGCTTGGAAAAAGCACCCGTGCGTTGCTTCTGTTCTCTAAGAGAGACTGGAAACTTCCTAAGGGCAGAGGTTGGTGTCATGCAAGACCCATGGCGGGGCGGGGGGGGAAGGGCACTGGAGTCGTGAGTTTACCACCAGCCAGGTCTGGGGTTCAGTTCCCAGCTCTGCCCCTCACTACCCCGGAGGCCTTGGGTATGGCACTAAACATCTCCGCCTTAGTGGGGGAAGGGGTAGGTGGCCTCCATTTGCAAGCCCCTCCCTGCCCTGCCCTCGACTTGGTAGGCTACGTGCATACTTGTGGATCCTTAGAACAGATGGGTTCTTCTCCCTCACCTCCTTGCGCGGGGAAGGAAACCGCGGAGCCTCAGTGGTAGCAGATTTGCCTGAGGACACGCTGTAAGCGGGCAGAGCTGAAATCTGAACCCAAGTCTGCACAGGCATGCTCTAGCCACCAAGGCCCCCGTGCCTGTCTCTGTCCCCTTGTTCCTGCTGTGTCCCCCGGCCCCTCCGGCCACCCCAGCCCCGCAGGGAAAACCAGGCGAGGCATTGGATGCATCCTGTGAACTCGGCACATGGATTTCAAACAGGGACGTAGCAGCCGAATGTGGGTAGTTCTTGCTTTCACTCAGCGTGCTTTAGGCTTTCCAGTCCTGGTGGGCGAACCACACAGCCCCTCACCGAGCCCCAGAGGCCTGGCCCGCAGGAGCAGGAGCAGTGGCCAGAAGTGGGGAGAGGAACTTGCACCTTCCGGCTCTCCTCCTGACGCTGTTCTCTCGGGAGCCCCGGGAATTACGTTTTCCTCCCCATTTTGCTGTGTGCTCAGGAAGCAGCACGCGCAGAAATCCTGGGCCAGAGCAGGCGCTGGCAAGACAGCGGTCGTGGCCGCTCTCCAAGGTTGTCCTGAGCAGGCACCCGTGGTTTATTTTACATTATGTCCCCGAATCGCCACAGCCACCCAGAGGCAGATCCCCTTACTGTCGTCACGGACGAGGAGACTGAAGTTCAGAGCGATGCAGCAGCCCGAGCGCGTGGCGGTCCCCGGATTTCTAACCCCCTGCGAGCTGGCGGGTGCTCCTAAAACACGAGGCTTGAGCACGGACGCTCATCCCCACTGCCCGCCGTCCGCGCAAAGGTGTTCCCGTGAGGGCCCAGAGAGGCCGACTCGGGCTCGCGTGGCCCGCGTCCCTGTCCCTCCTCCACGTCCGCCTGCCACCGGCTGTTGATAATGTTCACGGAGTCGATTTCCGCCAGGCGGGGACGGGCCGCTCACTTCCAGGCTGCTAGTTTTACGACTTCCACGCTGCTAGTTTTACGACTTCCACTTATACACTGAGCCGGCGTCTAACCAGACGAGGCCTGGCCCAGCGAACGGCCTGTGGGATGACGAGCGCGTCTGCTGGGCTTTGCAGAGGTCCCGTGCGACGCCTCCCGTTGGCCCAGCCTGCCCGAGGTGCGGTGCCTCTAGAAGAGGCGGCGATTTCGAGAGGACACAAAGCAGGCTGGGAGAGGTTTCCTTCTCGTCCCCCTGGGCCCTTCCCTCGAAGTGAACTGACACAGAAGAAGGGCGGTCCTGTGTGTCCCATGGGTCTCTGGGCCCACGTTGAAGCTGTGTGACCTAGAGCAAGTTACTGAACGTCTCTGAGCATCACTCGTCTGTACCTGAGACAATCCCGCACACCCACCTGGGTGGCGAGGAGTAAGAAGATAGAAAAAAACAAAACAAAACAAAAACCCCAAAACCAAACACCAAAAAACAGTGCCGGCAGATGGACAGTGCTTGGTTTATGTTCACTTCTTTTCTCTTCCTCACCGTTGCGGGGAAAAAAAACCCCCAAAAACAAAAAACGATCTTATCAGTTCTTTTTTTGGACATGCATTTTGGTCTGGAGAGACCTGTGTATGTAAGATGTCGTTCCTGGGAGTGTGAAACGAATCCCTCTGCCACGTTGCTTGCCTGCTTGTGAGTCCGGACGCAGGCCTTCCTAGCTTGCCGTCCTAGTGCATGATTCAAGCTTACGGCATTTATTATGCGCTACTGTAAACCCCGCCTGGAACCAGGGGCTGGGAGCTGCGGAAAACCGGATGCCTTCTGCAAGAGCTCACATTCCAGTGGGGGGAGGCCAGCAGCTCCGGCCAGAACGGACATCCCCAGGGAGTCATGATTTCAGACTGTGCATTCTGGAAAAGGTGGCATTTTGGGTGCCCCCCAAGTATGAGCAGGACCGCTGTAAGCAGAGCTAGGAAGAAAGGCATTCAGGCAAAGGGAATGGCTGTGATGTCAAATCTGTGGACCTAGAGGGGCGCCTGGGTGGCTCGGTCGGTTGGGCGTCTGACTCCGGCTCCAGTCATGATCTCACGGCGTGAGTTCGAGCCCCGCGTCGGGCTCTGTGCCGACAGCTCGGATCCTGGAGCCTCTTCGGCTTCTGTGTCTCCCTCTCTCTGTACCTCCCTCACTTGTGCTCTGTCTCTCTCTCTCTCAAAAATAAATAAACATTAAAAGATTTTTTAATGGTAGAAGTGTAGTGTGGAGATATTGGGGTTTTTTTTAAGTTTATTTATTTATTTTGATGAGAGAGAGATAGAGAGCTGGGAGGGGCAGACAGAAAGGGGGGGGGGAGTCCCAAGCAAGCTCCTTGCTGTCAGCACAGAACCCGATGCAGGGCTGGAACCCCCGACCCATGAGACCGTGACCTGAGCCGAAACCAAGAGCTCAACCCACAAAGCCACCCAGGCTCCCCGAGATGTTGTTTCCAAGTGCTCGTGACCTTCAGAATCACCTGGAGAGTGTATTAAAACACAGATCATGCAACCAAGATGTCCTTCAGTAGGGGAGTGGATAAATAAGCCGCGGGCCATCCGGACAACGGAACCCCATTCAGCGCCGACAAGAAACGAGCCACCACGCTGTGAAGAGACCTAGAAGGACCTTAAAGGCCCGTCACTAAGTGAAAGAAGGCCGTCTGAAAAGGCTATGTGCTGACTGTATGATTCCAGCTCTATGACATTCTGGAAAAGGTAAAACTGTAGACACAATGGAAGGATCAGTGTTTGCCTGGGGGGAGGAGGGGCTAGGCAAGTAGGCGTTGTCGGAGCGAGAAAAATTTTAGGGCGGTCGAACTATTCTGTAAAATGGTGGACACGCGTCATTATACATTTGTCCCAACCCGCAGAATGTACCGCACCGAGAGGGAGCCCGGAGGCAAACCGCAGACTGTAGGTAATCGTGGTGTGCCAGTGCGGGTTCATCGGTTGTAACAAATGTACGACCCTCGAGGCACGACCCTCGCGGGGGGATGTCGATAGTGGGGGAGGCTGTGCCTGTGTAGGGGCAGGAGGTATGTGGGAACCCCCTGTGACTTTTGCTCAGTCTGGCTTGTTTGAAGCTAAGCTTGCAGGTGCCTGCTGAACCCCACCCTGTGCGGTGGGAGCCACGGACCCTTGGTCCCGTGAGGAGAACCGTCTGATGGGCTCCATGATCTTTGCCCGGCTGGGGCTTACGGTCATACGTGGCACTGCATGGCCAGCTGGGGCACTCTAGACAGGACTCTGTAGGTGGGATTTGCTGCCCAAATCATGCCCATTTCAAGAAAGGTCTTGTCTTAAACAGAACTCCCCACGGTGTTTGAGGAACAGATTGCTGTAGAGTTGACTTGCCCAGAAATAGAGGGTTATCCGGTCTATTTGTTGGAATACAGGGTCGGCTGTCACGACAGAGACCAGGACTAACCAGGACCGGAACGAGATACAACTTTCTCTCTCACTCTCACGCCACAGTCTGGGTTTGGGCGGCCATGGTTGAAGCCCACGTCGAGGAGACAGGACCGGCTCTTTCCCGCACTTGTTCTGACGTCCCTGGGGTGTTGCTTCAGTCCACAGAGTTGGCGATGGCTCACCATTGGGCCCCCGGTTGCACAACCCACGGGGCCACTTGCACGGGACCCAACGAGATCAGGGCTTCCCGGACCCGTGTTACGTGGTGCCGCCACTCTCCGCCACCTCCGTGACGAGGAAAGGCGAGGAAGCGGGAGGGCCGAAGACGTGCTTCCCCTTCAAGACTCGCTCTGGGGATTGTCCATCTCGCTTCTGCTCACAAACCACACGCCACTGTTTGGTCACGTGGCCTCGCCTGGAAGGCCGGCCGTTGTGTGCCGGGGACGGCGGGAAGGGATTCGAACGTCGCGATCCACCATCTTGGATCCTGTCCTTCCGGAACATTCTGTGTGTCGTGCTCCTTTCTAACATGTGACACTCCACCATCCTGCTTTCCTCCTTCCGCCCACCCGCCTGTCCCTCAACAGTTTTATCTAGACGACATCGGGTTCAGGCGAAAACCGCGGATGGTTCTCAAGCAGGAAGCAAAATCCCTCATGATTCATGTATCCTGGATGAGAGGAAGCTTCCCTTTTTCACTTCAGTGAAGGTAGAAGTGACAGGGAGGGGCTGATGGCACTTATCTCAGGGCTTCGTGCCTTCTTTCCTCAATTTCTTTCTTTCTTTCTTTCTTGGTTTTCTTTTCTTTTCATCTCGTTTTGTTTTGTTTTGTTTTGTTCGTTTTGTTTTTGCTGACCTTACCAGCTCCTTCTCTGAGTCACTGTCTGGGAGCCCAGCACCTCCTTATTAAGGAAGGGGCGATTCTTGGAATTAGCTATAACTTCGCGTGACCCTGCAGGAATCAGGCACAGTGTGAACTCCAGAGACCATCACGTCTCTCAGGAGTCAGCCAGTCCAGACACGGTGATTCCCTTTTCCCGAAGTGAGAAGCCTGGGCCCCTTGGCAATGATGACGTTTTTTGTTCTGTTTGTGGGCAGGCAATTACTTTTAGTGCCCATATCCTTTTCCCAAATGAAAACATCCTGTTTTCTTTTTTCTGATGCACACGATCTGCACCATTTATCAGCCTTTCCTATGAATTGTCCCATCACTATATGTAAATCTAGTTGTGGTGGGTTGACTGCAATATAGAAGAGAGCGAATCCAGGCTGGGGTCTCTGTAGAGCTGTGTGCCCTCGGGGAAGTCACTTAGCTTTGCTGAGCCATTGCCCTGCCCGAGGGAAGGCCCGGGGGGCAATAATTGTGGTCGGTTCCATAATGGCCTCCAAAGAGATCAGATCTTAAATCACCGAAACTTGTGAATGGTCCCTCATACAGCAAAAGGGATATTGGGGATGGGATGAAACCAAGCATTTTGTGAGGGGGAGATCACCCTGCACTACCCAGGGGGGCCGTGAATGCAATCACAAGTGTCCTTGTGAGGAGTGGGCGGAGGGAGATTTGGGCCACAGAGAAGGAAGTGATGTGACCACAGAGGCTGAACTCAGAGTGGTGCAACCATAAACCAGCCATCGTCAGTAGCTGTGCTCAGCGGGAGGAGGCAAGGATCAGATTCTCCTCCCGGATATGGGCTCAGCCCTGCTGACACCCTTACTGGGGCCCAGAAACTGCCTTTGGGCTCCTGGCCTCCAGGATTATGAGAATAGATGGCTGTTATTTTAAGCGAGCCAGTCTGCAGTAATTTGTTAAGGTGGCCCTGGGAAACAAACACGATAACCATCAATCACCAGATCCCACGGGGGATCTGGCCCCACCCCGTCCCGCTCAACCAACCAGAACCGCCAGGGCGGGTGGGCAGGTGGGTTTTCACTGAGCTCCTGGATGTCGCATGGGGTCGGAGATTCCAGATTCCATACCGCAGCTTGGCCTTCCCGGCTGGCCCGAGAGGTTACGACCAGTCCAGAACCCAGGGGAACCAAACAGAGAAATCCTCCCGACCAAGAAGGCCGGGTGTCTGGAGGCAGAACACGACAGGCTGGTTTATAGTTTTATTCACGTACGCTGAGCACAGACACGCCACGCACACGTTACGTAACTTACCACCTGTTCCACAGGAGAGAAAACAGGCACTTGAATGACGTGAATCTCCCCCTTGAGTGGGTACCCCAGGGTGAGCTCTGATGGAGACACGGCTTCCCTGCAGGGCTGGGCGCTGGCACTCCCTGCTGCCTTTCTCACGCAGCACCCTGCCCGCACCTCTCCACGCTTCACCCCCTTCCCCCCTGTTCCTCAAGACCCAAACCAACACTAAAGGAAATTTCTCCTTCCTCCCATGTCCCACTTACCAGGGCTGGGCCAGGCTCCTGAACTGCTTATCTTGGCCACAGGGGCCCTGCCTGCTATAAAATGTTTGCTCACGCTCACCGGATCCTGTGGGGGCAGGGTCTGATAACGGGAGTGAGCTACACCCAAATATCTCAGACGGGAAGAGTGAGGCCCGGGGAGAGACTTTCCTCAAGGTCCCTTGAATCGCATGCCAAGCTCAGAGCTCAGGTTCCTGACTGAGCTCCCTGTCCCTGCAGGTAATAAAGAACGCACAGCGGGAAGATTGTGAGGGAGCAGTCGGGACCGTTGGGTGTCCTGTCCCCCACCCGCAGGATCTAATGCTCTCGTTCTGTGCCCACCACTTGTCCTCAGACATTTACTGCGTGTCCCCGTGCCGCCCCCCCCCCCCCACCCAGGCACAGACAGGGCAAAGCCCGGATCCCAGCTCTGTCTCTTACTAGCTGTGCAGCCCAGATGCATAATTTGTCCCGTGCCTCAGTTTCCTCATCTATAAAGTGCAGGCGATAACGTCGAATTGCAGAGGGTCAGAAATAAGGCATGTGAGGCACCCAGTATACCCTAAGCACTCAATAAATGACAGGTGTTATCATTCCTGAAGTCCTGAAGAGGTCTGAGGTCCCTGGGAAGTCCCGGGGACCCTACAGTGTCTCGCTGGTGTGTCACAGACTTAGAGACGCTGACAGCTGGGGACTTTTCCCACGTGGGGGGAACGCGAGTCCAGACCCTGCTGTCGCATCCGGCTCTGGTCAACAGCCGGCCGGCAGGTCCACGTGCCACACGCCCATCTCTCCAGACCCTGACTACAGCAGCAGCCTTGAATGTGCGTGTGATTCTATTTTCCAAACATTCAGGGAGACCGTGTCGCCTGCCTAGGTCCCCTGGAAAGTGGGGAGCGGCAAAGAACGTGAGTCCAAGCTTCCCAATTCCACAGACTTCTTGTTTCGGCCGTTTCTAGACCCCATGAGTCCACTCTGTGCCTTTGCATATTGGCCATGCCGCTCCTGAGCTTGGGACACCCTCCCCGCCTTCTGGGCTCTTCAAGCCCTGACATTTTCTGCAAAGAGCTTCCCTCCTTCTGGAAGCTTCCCCTTGGCTTCTGGGGCAAAGTTTTTCATTTCTTCTCAGCTCCCACAGTCCTTTGCAACGGGTTCTATTACAGCCCTTATCTTAACCACCATAATTACCTGTTTAGGTCTCTGTCCCATGAACTGCGTGCAGCAACCCAGGGGCCAAGGCCTGGACTTGAGCGGTCGGTCGGTCTGTTATCTCCAAGACTCGTATCCTCCTCTGCCCTGGATTATAGTCATTTACATTCCTGCCTGGCTCCCTTCCCTGATAGTCTGCGTTTTAAAATGGTTTTGTTTATTTATTTTTTACAGTTTATTTTATTGATTTTGAGATAGAGAGCGAGTGGGGAAGGAGCAGAGAGAGCGCGCGCGAGAGAGAGACAGAGAGAGAGTCCCAAGCAGGCCTTGCACTGTCGGCACAGGGCCCGACACGGGGCTGGAACTCACGAACCGCGAGATCGCGGCCTGAGCTGAATCCAGGAGTCGGCCGCTTGACTGACCGAGCCACCCAGGCGCCCCTAAAATGGATTTAAAGTCATTTCACTGCAGTTACCCGGTGCTTTCCCCAGCAACAGGTCGGTTGAGGCCCCCACAGTTTCAAAAACGCAGGTGCAGGAACCAGGCAGGCAGGGCAGAGTAGTGGCTCTGGGAAGGGGAAGGGGGAAGGGGGAGGAGGAGGAGGGAGGGAAGAAGAGGAGAGAGAGGAAGAGGAAGAGAGAGAGGAAAGAAGGCGGGGAGGTCGAGGGAAGGAAGGAAGGAAGGGTGCAGGGATGCTCCTGGTGGCCAGACGTAGTTGGCTGAATAATGACCCACCAAAGACGTCCACGTCCTAATCCCCAGGACCCAGGAATACGTGACTTCACGTGGAACTGAATTTTGCACAGATATTTAGATTAAGAATCCTGAGGGGCGCCTGGGTGGGTCGGTCTCTTAAGCGTCCGACTCTAGACTGCGGCTCAGGTCAGGATCTCACGGTTCTTGAGTTTGAGCCCCACATCAAGCTCTGTGCTGACAGTACAGAGCCCGCTTGGGATTCTCTCTCTCTCCCTCTCTCTCTGCCCCTCCCCCTCTGGCGCCCTCTTTCTCTCTCTCTCTCTCTTAAAATAAATAAATGAACTTGAAAAAAAAAAAAGATTAAGGATCCTGAAATGGGGACATCCATTGTCCTGCACCATCGAGGTGAGCCCAGCACAATCACAAAGGTCCTTAACCAGGGACGCGGCGAGAGGTGACGTGACTACTGAGGCAGAGGTCAGCATGGCTTCTAGAAGCTGGAAAAGGCAAAGATACGGATTCTTCCCTAAGGCCTCCGGAGGGAGTGTGGCCCTGCCGGTACCCCGAATTTGGCCAGTAAAACTCGGCTCAGATGTCAGACCTCCAAAATGGTAAGAGACTAAATTGGTGTTTTAAACCGCTAACGTTCTGGTAGATTCTTAGGGCAACATGAGGAAGCTACCACATGGTCTGGCTCCCCTGCCCGTTCCCGGATGCAGGGCTGGGGGAGGAAGGGGTAGGCATGGAGTCCGGGAGAGGGTGGGTCCCCAAGAGCAAACGGGAGCACCTTTACCGGAAGAAAAGGAGGGACGGGAAGGGAGAAGACACAAAGACACAAAGTCGCTGCGGGCTTCCTTTTACGTGAAGTGCGGCGAAGGAAGGCGAACTGGCAGAGGGAGAGGCGAAGAGCTGGGTTAGTTCAGGGGGAAGGGCAGATACTGACCAGGAAGGAAAACCCGGGTGTCTCTGGAAAGCAGGGAACGTTCTGGCTGGATCTGGTGTATCTTTGAAAGTGCCCATTTGACAGAGGAGGAAACAAAGGCCCGCGTGGTCGGGCGCAGAGCACGTGTTGAGCAGCTGAACCAGACCCAAGCCGGTCGGCCAGCGCTCTGCACCCCGCTGACCCCCTTGGGTGTCCTGCTGGCCGGGAGGAGCCCAGTGTCTCCTAGTGTCCTCTCTCTGATGTCAGTTACTCCTCCGGGACTCTGGGGATAGGGAGTAGGTCTCCTCTCCTTTCGTGGTGTTTCTAGGCTCCTGGAGCCCGCGGAGAGCGCCCTAAGCCTGGGTTCACCTCTCTGGATCCTGGGACCCACCTGGGAATTGCTCTGGAATCACAAGACCTCCCAGGAGAGTGGACACCTTTCTCAGCATGCCCTTTGCCACTCGTTCTCTTTCATTCATTCAACAAACATTTCCCGAGGGCTCACGAAGCCCAGAAATTGAGGATACAGTGGAGAACAAGCCCGTGAAGGCGCCCGGCCTCCGTGGAGCCTCTCCACCTGACCAGACGGAAGCCTTTGGCCATCTCCCTGATACTTGCCCGAAGCAGTCTGGAAAGAACAGGGCAGAGAAGGTATTTTTTTGTTTTGTTGTTATTGTTGTTTTGGTTTTTTTTGTTTGTTTTTGTTTTTTTTTTTTAATTTTTTTTCAACGTTTTTTTTATTTTATTTTTGGGACAGAGAGAGACAGAGCATGAACGGGGGAGGGGCAGAGAGAGAGGGAGACACAGAATCGGAAACAGGCTCCAGGCTCTGAGCCATCAGCCCAGAGCCCGACGCGGGGCTCGAACTCACGGACCGCGAGATCGTGACCTGGCTGAAGTCGGACGCTTAACCGACTGCGCCACCCAGGCGCCCCTTGTTTTTAAGGTTTTGTTTTAACTCTTCCGTTGACTTGAATTTTTTTTTAAGGTTTTATTTTAATTCCAGTTAGTTAACATACAGTGTTGGGTTAGTTTCAGGCGTACGATCTAGGGAGGGCGCACTTGGGCACATCGCCCGGCGCTCATCATGACAAGTGCACCCCTCAATCCCCTTCCCCTCTTTCCCCCACCCCCACCCCCCACCCCCGTCCCCTCTGGTAGCCGTCAGTGTGTTCTCTAGAGTTAAGGGTCTGTTTCTTGGTTTGCGCGGGTGGGAACGCAAACCGGTGCGGCCACATTGGAAAACAGTGTGAAGGCCCCTCAAAAAGTAAAAATAGAACTGCCCTGCGAAAGGACCGCTGCGTATTTACCCGGAGCATAGAAAAACACTCATTCAAAGGGATCCATGCACCCCTATGTTTAGAGCAGCGTTATTTACAATACAGCAAGTGTTATTTAGGCTCTTTTTGCAGACGTGTAAACAGCAGCTCAGAGAGATGGGAGCCCAGGCCACGGTCACTGCAGCTGGAAGGCGGGCCTGGCACTCAACGCCCACCTGCCTTGGGATAAAATTACAGGTCTATCTCCCCTCGTGGAACTGTGGGCTCCAGGAGGGCTAGGGCGGGATTGGCGTCCTTGAGCCCCAAGAGGGCCCTTAGCTACCGCTTGTAAAACCTGGGTCTTTCTCCCCACTGGCGCTGCTGGGGCAGAGAGAGAGCTGGCACGGACAGGCACCCTCCCTCTCCCCTGCTTGCCTCAGTGGGACGTGCAGCCCTGCACGCCCCTCCAAGGAATCCCTCAAGGCCAAGAGGTGACTCAGCGCCTCATTGCCAGATGCAGGGCCCAGGGCAGGGCAGGGCTCCGGGGCGGGGCAACCCCTCCCTCCTGGCTCCTTCCTACCACACCTGCTGCTTCCAGTTCTTTCCACTTTCTTGGCCGCCTCCGCCCTCCCCCCCCCCCCCGCCCCCACCTGGGTCCTGTCCTCCCTCTGACCAGCCATCTTCACCCCCTGGGCATTAAGGCAGTGCAGGATGTGGGGGGGTTGCTCTGCTGAAAGCTCCATACAAGCCTCTTCCTGTAATCCTCTCTGCAATCCTCCCAGGCCAGAGTGGGGACACTGAGGCTCAGACTGGGGCCATTACTTATGCAAGGAGCTGAGATTCGAACCCAGCTCAGCCCGACCGCAAGACAGGCCAGCCGGTTTCCAAAGACTTCGCACGAAGAAAAGCTTATAAAATATCTCCATTTTTAATTATTAATTACATATTGAAATGATATTGGAGATGTTGGATTAAATAGAAATATGAAATCTGAGTCAAGCTCATTTCCTTCTTTTCATTGTATAAACATGGTTACGGGAGCATTTTCCGTGTTAAATTACGTGTGTGGCTTGCGTGATAGTTGTGCTATCTGCACCCTCGCTTTGTTTAAAAAAATTATTTTTTTTAATTTTGTTTTTAATATTTATTTTTGAGAGAGACAGAGCGTGAGTGGGGGGAAGGGCAGAGAGAGAGGGAGACACAGAATCGGAAGGAGGCTCCAGGCTCTGAGCGGTCGGCACAGAGCCCGACGCGAGGCTCGAACTCCCGGACCGCGAGATCGTGACCTGAGCCGAAGTCGGGAGCTCAACCGACTGAGCCACCCAGGTGCCCCTAAAAAAATTGTTTTTAATGTTTATTCATTTTTGAGAGAGACAGAGTATGAGTGGGGGAGGGGCAGAGAGAGAGGGAGACACAGAATCGGAAGCAGGCTCCAGGCTCCGAGCTGTCAGCACAGAGCCCGACGTGCGGCTCGAACCCAGGGACCGTGAGATCATGACCTGAGCTGAAGTCAGATGCTCAACTGACTGAGCCACCCAGGTGCGCCTCTGCATCTTTAATATCATCCGATCCTTAAAACCGTTCTGTGTAAACTGAGGCACACACACGCAGGCACAGCCAGGGGGCGGGCAGTCTGGGAATGTTTCCCAGAACTCCTGATCCCTGCATCGGGGGCTTCAGAAAGAGTGTCTTACATAACAGGAGACAGAGGCGACCCCGACAGCTGGATGCCCGGGGCTGACTGGGCAGTCGGTAACAACCCGGGCCATACGACACGCCATTGGTGCGGTTCGGGACACGCAAAACCGTTCTTGTCAGGCTTCGGCAACTCCAGAGAGCTCGCAAATCACTTCGCAGAAAGCGTCAAACACGATAGTCTACAACAGGCCCTAGCAAACCACAACCCACGGGCCGGATCCGACCCAGTGGGGCCCGCCAGCTAAGAATAGATCTTACATTTTCTTTTTTTTTTTTTTAATTTTTTTTAAACGTTTTATTTATTTTTGAGACAGGGAGACACAGAGCATGAATGGGGGAGGGTCAGAGAGAGAGGGAGACACAGAATCTGAAAGAGGCTCCAGGCTCTGAGCTGTCAGCACAGAGCCCGATGCGGGGCTCGAACTCATGGACCGTGAGATCGTGACCTGAGCCGAAGTCGGATGCTTCACCGACTGAGCCACCCAGGAGCCCCAGATCTTACATTTTCAAGTGGTAGGAAAAAATCCGAAGAAGAGGTAACATTTTTCATGGCAGAGGATAATGATATAGAATTCAGATTTTAGTACCTATAAATAAAGTTTTATCGGAACACAGCCACGCGCATTCATTTCCATAGCCTCTACGGCTATGGAGGCAAAGCCGAGTAGTTGCCGTGGGGACCGCGTGACAGGCAAAACCTGAGATATTTACTCTCTGACTCGTGACAAAGCTCCCTGCGCCCTGGTCTCGAGTTGACTTTTTCAGATGACTCACTGTCTTTGGAGTATTCTGTATTGTTCTTTCTTTTTCTGAAGGTCACTGCCTCCAAGGACCAAGACGATTTAGAAAACAAAACAAAATGAAGGGACAATTTCTTCAGCCTGGCCCGGCTCCAAGGGCAGCGCCCGGACGAGAAGAGAGCCCACCGGCTTGCTTCTTCAGTGTCTGCTCTGGGGACGGGTACGTAGGTGTGGAGGCGGGCTCAGTGCCACACTCCCTCCCCCGGACTTCCTGACCTGCAGGGATGTAGTTAAAACCGAATCTCCGAAAGGCCCCAAAGAGCATCAAAGACGAAAAATCTGTCCAGTGCAGTGTGGCTAAGCACATGGGCTTGGGGTCAGGCGGATCTGACTTCCAACCTCATCTCCCCACTTCTTAGCTGTGTGACTGGGAACAAGTTACATAACCTCTCTGAGACTTAGTTTGTATTTAGGGGGGAAATGGGGAAAATGGCGCTTAACCTGCGTTAGTCCGTTGGGGCCGCCATAACAAAGCACCACGGACTGGGCGGCTTAGACAACAACGGTTTCTTTCCTTAATATTCTGGCATCTCTAAGTCTAAGATCAGGGTATCAGCAGCGTTTTCTTCTGAGGCCTCTTTCCTGTGGACGGCTGTCTTCTCCCCGTCTTTCCTCTTCCCTGTCTTTCTCTGTACTTGTCTGTGTCCTAATCCCCCTTCTTCCAAGGACACCGGCCTTATTACACCAGGGTCCACACTCATGACCTTATTCTAGCTTGATCACTGCTTCACAGTTCCTGTCTCCAAAAACGGTCACCTTCTGGGGCCCTGGGGGTTAGGACGTCAACATACGAATTTGGGGGAGACGCAGTTCAGCCCATGACACTGCCTCATAGGGTGCTAGGAAAACTGAATGAATTCAGGACCACATAGCACAGTTTCTGGAATATCAGGGAGTCGTTCGGAAATGCTAGCTCTAATTTTCGTTAATAATTATTATTGTTGCCAAGCACCTCGGCGGCCCAGTAGGTTAGGCCTCCGACTTGTGACTTCAGCTCAGGTGAGGAGCTCACGGTTCCTGGGTTCGAGCCCCTTATCGGGCTCTGCACTGAGGTGCAGAGCCTAGTTAGGGTTCTCTCTCTCTCTGTCTCTCTCTGCCCCTTCCCTTGCTCCTGCTCTCTCTCCTTCTCTCCCCAAAATAAAAAGAAACTTAAAAAAAACTAAAAACAATTATTATTGCCGCTGTCATGACGGAGCCAGTCCCGTGCCTGGAACAGCACTGACAGCCTTCCTCAGAGTTGGAGGCTCTAGTGGCTTCCGAGTGGCCCCACGGGGTACAGCCCCTCCTCAGTGAAGCTTGTTCACTGCACGACCCCAGGCGACACCATCACATGGTTGTTACTCTCTATTCGTATACTGGTCAGGACAATTTTTCTGGAGATGTACGAGGAGAAGACCCCTTTCCTCAAGTTCCCACAAAGGTGCAGCCCGGCCCAGGGCAATGCTGCCTCCTGGCCTCACGGGACGTGGTCTGCGAACACAGGGCGGAGAACGGCGTCTGGCACACAGGCAGGCCGTGCACACGCCGTGCTGGATAAACGCCTGGAAAGAATCCCTCTCCCTGGTGTGACGCGGGAATGCGAGCTGCACGCAGGCAGGGGCACTCTCTGCCTCTTTCACTGATGTATTCTGGCCCCTACACAGTTTCTGGCCCACGGTAGGCACTCGGTAAATATCTTGTTAAATGCTCGTGGAATGAAACAAACGAACTGCTTATGCAGAGTCGTTCTTTCTCTCCTCCCATTTTACAAGTGTACCGTAGAACCTCAGAGCCGGGATACAGGTGTATTTCTTGAAGACACCTGCTGTGTGCTGGGGGGCTTCCTCATTCGCTGTAGCCTCTCCTCTTCCCTACCCTAGCTCTCACCATCCCAACCCCCGTGGGGTGGATTTTGTGCTGGAAAGAGAAGGGACTCTCAGCCAGATCCAACCATTTCCGCGCTGTGCTGGGAGTAGTAGATTAATAAGGCTCAGCAGAATGTTTGGCACGTAGTAGGCATTCGATAAATGTTACTACGTTTTCCCGCCCCACCCCAAGATAGCTGGAGGAACTCTCTCCATTCCAGCCATGGCTGTTGGCTCTGGGCTTCAGAAGTGAATGAAGAGAGAAGAGACCAAGAACCGAGTTGAGGAAGGGGAAGGGAAAAGGAAACCCCACCCAGGCTGTGTGGCAAGGCCAGAGGTGTCTCGGCCGCTCTGGTGAGCATTTGGGGAAAAGGCAGCTGCCTTCATCCTCATCAACTGGGGGAGGCGTCAGGCCTCAGCCCAGAGCCCCAAAGCTGCAGCCAGGGGTCACAGGTGGCTTTGGGGAAGCCGTGTCCCAGGACAAGGCAGAGCCGTCTGGAGCTCTGGGCCTGGAGGAAACGCTGGGCACCCAGGGCCCAGAGCTGAATGGGCCCTTTCTCTTTCTGTAACAAACACAGGCCTTGTTCGTAGGTTGGTGTGTTTGTTTCCTCGGGCGGTTTCTGTTCTCCTTCTCCCCCCTCCGGGCTCAGCCTCGGGCAGGCGCCTCCAAGAGCTCTGGCTTCGAGAATTTCTACAGCATTGCTCATACCCTTTCTGCTTGGAGAGCACCCGGGGGCGGGGGGGGGTCCAAGAGGAAGCGAGAGGTCTTCACCCTTTGCAAATTTATTTGGGAAGACGAAACCTGTCCAAGGAGCAAGGACTGTTTTGGGGGGAATCTCTCACGGAGGCCCGGGTACCGTCCTGGGGGTTTGGCATGGATTCCCAGGCTAGCAGGCCAGAAGGACACAATTAGCCACACGACAGACTATGTCACCACCCTGCTTAAAACCCTTCAGGGCCCCGTTTTATTTGCTCGAAAGAGGAGATCGAGGCTCAGTGCCCAGCGCCTTTGTAGCTACGGTGGCCGAATTTGAACCCAGACCCATCTCCCTCTTTCTGCCCCCAGCCTCGGGTTGGGTCCCAGACTCAGTTTCTGCGCCATCCGGCTCAGTGCCCAGCTCCCCAACTCCTTTATTCAGTCCCACTTAGACACAGGCACAAACTCGCCCCAGCTCTCCGGGACTTGGCTTCTTTCCTCCGTAAAGCCGAGGTTACCACACCGATACCTACCTCAGCGTGTGCGGTCAAGACGAAATGACTTCCTTCTGGGGAAGCACTGAGGCCACGCTTGGGCAATAGATTCCAGCTGTCCATGGTCCCTCATCCTCAGAGGAAAGCCTCTGGGAGCCGCTGTTGTTCTTTCCGCTTTTCAGATGGGGCCGACCCACTAGGTCGCCGGCCGGAAGGTACCCTTCTGCTAGAAATTAAAGTCGGTGTAGGAATTAGCTCCTTTTTGCAGGTGCACCCCACTGGGGCCCAGCCTGGATGGAGATTGCGCAAGGAGGTGGGGGTGAAAGCCACTTCCTGACACCCAGATGTGCAGAGGACCGGAAGGCAGAGGAGTGCTGGGCAGGGGGCGTTTCAAAGGAAGAGCGAATATACACGCTTGGCTTGTGGACCTTGAAGACATTTGCCGGAGCCCCGATGTCAGCACCTGTCGCTGAGCGTAACTTAGACGCCACAGATCATGCTGAAGGTGAGTGTGTTGATAGGGACAGCAGCAGAGACTAGAAAGTTCCCCCACACCTCTCTTGAGTCTCCTTCCCACGTTTCTACACAGGGCCAGCCTCACCGACGCCTACCGGCTTTTTCCCCAGCCTCCCGTCCCTCCTCTGCTGGGCTGTGCAAAGCAAAAGGCCTCCAGATAAAGGCAGATCTGCCAAGGTCAAGGCCCCTCCTGTCCTTGACCGTACCCACGTCCTGGGCGCTCACCCAGACCCAGAAAGAAACACGGTGGCAGGATTGCTCCAGGCATTCTCTAAACGCAATGATCTCCCTCTGGGCGAGAGGAGGCACCCAAGAAGAGAAGAACCACATGACAGGGACTAGACAGGTCAGCATAAAGCGCCCCAAGGACAATCCTGGGACCTCCACTTGTGTCATGGGGGTTCACTGAGCCTTGGTGACCTCGATGTCCTCTTTCAGAAAAAGAGGGCCCTGGGATCCCAGCCTCATGTTGCCGTGTTTCCCCCTAGACCACAAATGTCTCAGAGCTGAGACTGTGCCTCCATCACCTGTGCACCCCCAGGGCCCGGGCCATCTAGGTCCCCGCATCTCAGAGTTGGCATCTACTGACGTGGCAGAGAACACAGTGTGGCCAAGCACTCTGTGCAGATCTCCTGTTTTATGCTCCCTGGCGTCGTCACCTCCACTTTGCCCGTGAGAAAGTTGAGGCTTGCGGAGTGCAGTCAGCTTGCTCTAGCCACGGAGTAAGTGGGAGAGCCACAACTCACAGCCAGACGGACGGATTCTAGAACCTGCCGGCTCACCCGCCAGGCTGCAGTGGGGCCACGTAGGCTGAGCAACGGCGGCACCTAGCACTGACTGGGACACTCAGCTGGGCTGTTGAGAGAGTGAATATGCAAGGAAGCTAACCTAACGGCTGGAATCCAGTAGGAGCTCACTCGGTCCAACTGCTTGAGATAAAGTCAGGCCTAACCCAATATGCCGAGATACGCAATAAAAGCATCAAGCTCAAGGGTCCTGGATTAGCCCCGGAGGCACAGCGAATCCAGTCCAATAACGTCTTCCCCGCTGAGAAATTGGCCGTTCACCTCACTTACCGGTGTTCTGTCTGATCCCGGGGTCCCGCTGTCGGTGCAGCTGGGAAGTGAAGGTCGAAACCTGGCTACGTTCACCGGTTTCCGACGGGTTGTTCTCCAGTTACGCGTTGGTTCGTCCAGGTTCTGTCTTGGGGGTTCCCCTCGGGGTGCGGGCCCGAGCACGGGTCTGGGAACCCTTTGGGCACAGCCGGCCGGGTTGCCCTGCCCCTGGGGAGCTCTGACCCCAGAAGCAGCCACATTTTCTGGAGGGGGCTGTTGCCTGGAGGGAGGAGTAAGGACACCTTCTCCCACCCGCGGAGGACGTACGGTCTACAGGGGGAGAAAAAACGAACCGACTGTCACCATCTCACAGACCAGGAGACAGAGCCAGGGCAGCGATTGGCCGGAGTTCCCACAGCAGGTGAGGAAAGAAACTCAGACTCCACCCCAGCAAGGGAAAGGAAGGGAAGGGAAGACTCCCTTCCACACCCCCAAGCAAGCGCGTGATGCACTTTAGCAGAAGTGCCCGCCATGTGCCAATAGTCAACAGGCTCTCGTTGGAAGTTCCAACTCGTTCTCGAGGCTTCAAGAGGGCAGGACGAGTCCTGTATTGGAGTTTTTAGGGGACACGCCAAGACCCCAGATGGAAAAGACTCTGCGTTGAGGGTGTTCCTATTTCCCTGAGGAACACTTACATTTCAGGGACAAAACTATATCTCTGGTAAGATAGACCAAGGGTCCAGCCTCAATGTGGTGCAGGACGGAGGAAGGCAGTATCTTCTTTTTAGGTTTGTTTCTGTCCGGTCTAGAATCGAAAGTACTTCAAGACAGCATCTTGGCTGGAACGGTATTATTCTGGTAGGTTCCCCTCCATGATTCCCTCATAAAGTCCCATGGATGAAAATCTGAGAGGAACCCAGTGTTTGTGTAAGACTGATCTTGTCCTTGTCCCTCTGACGTAATGAGACTTATATTAGGAAACGGAGGGTGGGGAATGAAAACGTATTCTTTATTTTTCACCTCCTTGTCTTTGTTTGAATGTTTGCGTGAAAATCGGCAAGAGAAACAAAAAGGAAGGAGAAATGAAAAACTTCCTATTGCCGGGAAATGAATACATCCGAGAGGGGAATACAGGTCGGTGCCCTCCGAAGCCTGCCCATTAGATAACGTCCATCAGAGATCAGACAGTTCAACACTCCGTGTTCACTGTCCGGTACTCGTCCTAATGATAAGGTAGGGCATCCCGTCCCTTCCAGATCCGGGGTTCTAGAATCACACACGAGTTGTGTTTGGGTTTTTGGTGTTTTCCCCTCCCTCCTGAGAAGGGTCTTAGAGATTGCGGCACAGAATTTAAAATCACACACACCCGGATTCCAATCCTGACTCTGCTCCTCGGTGACAACGAGACTTTTGGAAATTTGTGTCATCCTTCTGCATCGTGGACTCTCCCTTTTGAAAGGAGAAGGGGTAGTCACTCTCTTCCTCGGGGTCACCGTGACGATGAAATGAGTTGACACATGAAATGCCTGATTGGCTCATGGTGTGTGCTAAGAAAAGTTAGTTCCTTCCTTCTCTTTTAAAAACCTTCCCTGGGGGGCTTGGGGGGCTCAGTCCGCTGAGCGGCTCAGGTCATGATCTCATGGTTCGTGGGTTCGAGCCCCGCGTGAGGCTCTGTGTGGACAGCTCGGAGCCTGGAGCCTGCTTCCGATTGTGTCTCCCTCTCTCTCTCTCTGCCCCTCCCCCTCTCATGCCTTGTCTCTGTCTTCCAAAAAATAATGAATGTAAAAAAAAATGTTAACCTTTCCTAATTGGATTTTTTTAAATTATAAAGCAATGCATTCTCATTGCATTTAGCCAGATAACATGGAAGTCTATTTTTTTTTTTAAATGTTAATCGTCTTGTGGCAATGACCGTTACTTGGTTACCCAATATCTGTTCTCCGTAGCCTTCTTAGAGTTTTCTAACGTTATTGAGCCTGCCTGATATCATAAAATGTAATATGTTGCAATATAATATCATGCAATTATTGCAACCAGCTGAAAGACTACATTTCCCAGCCTCCTTTGCAATTAGGTACGGTTGACAGGACTTCTGAGATCGCGCCTGCGGACGAGGCACAAATAGCTTCCCCCACGTTCCTACCTGGACGAGGCTGCCCGAGCACCAACCACCGTCTCTGACCACAAGTGGCCTTGAGGAGAGGCCATTAGTCAAGGATAGTGACGCAGAAAGACGGAGCCCGAGTTGATGACTATCTAGCTATTGCCATGTTGGTTCTGGACCACCTACTTCTCAACTTCCTTTTGTGAGAGAAAACTAAAGCTCCTATTGACTTAAGCCCCTGTTTCCGTGGTGGTGGTGGTTTGAGTTTTCCGTTGAATGGTCCTGGATCTAGTTATAACTGATAAGCCTTCCTCCTCTTCTAGTCTCACCTCTGGACACGACCGGTATTAACCAATCGCATCTGCTCATGAGATTTTTTTACGCTCATGGCAAAGATGCAGTAAGCCACACGTAGTAATTGCTTATTGATATATATATATATATGCATATATAGACATATATATACACGTGTGTGTGTATATACACATATATATACATATATACATATACATACATACATACATACACACGCGTGTGTGTGTGTGTGTGTGTGTGTGTGTGTATCAAGGTCAAATTCCCAGGCCAAGGCACACATATCTCTAGCATCAGCTTTCTACCACTAGGCTGTTAAGTTGCACTAATGGATATACTGTAATTTATTTACCAATAAGTAACTCCCACTGATATAATGACAAGGTTTCCACTTGCTTTTCAAATAATATAAACCCTGCTGTAAAAGACATCTGGTACAAATACCCTTACCATTACTCTTGTATTTTTTTATTTTTTAGTGTCTGTTTATTTATTGAGAAAGAGAGAGAAAAGCTGAGCATGGGGCAGGGGAAGGGAGAGAGGGAGAGAGAGAATCCCAAGCAGGCTTCCTGCTGTCAGCACAGAGCCTGATGTGGGGCTTAACCCACGAACCCTGGGATCACGACCTGAGCTGAAACCAAGAGTCGGACACGTAACTGACTGAGGCACCCAGGTGCCCCTACAGCCCCACACTTGTATTTTTTAGCAAATGCTGCCACAGTGGGACGACTAGGTCCTGTTCTTTGTCACCCTTCCATATTCCTTCCTTTTATAGATGAAACAAGAGAGGCCCTGAAAGCTAATGTGCCAGAGATAACAGAGATGACGATGCCTCCAGAATCCTCCCAGTTTTAATCCAAACCCCACGCTCTGATCTATCCAGTGGTTGCTGGAAGCAAATATTTGTTGAAAGAATATCCAAATAATCTTTGTAAAGATAATTCTTCTCCGGTCTCTGCTTGAACGTATCTGGTGGCAGGAACTCACTACTTTTCTTTTCATCTTTAGAGAAGGTCTACAACTAGAATGTTCTTTCTTACATTGTGTTGTAATCTGAGGCCATGAAGAAAAAAATTTGTTTGATGTTTGTTTATTGGAGAGAAAAAGAGAGAGACAGAGAGAGAGAGAAAGAGAATGAGCATGGGGTGGGGCAGAGAGAGAAGGGGGACAGAGAATCTGAAGTGGGCTCTGTGATGACAACAGAGACGCCCATGTGGGGCTCGAACTCAAGAGCCGTGAGATCATGACCCGAGCCGAGGTGGAACACTTAACCGACTGAGCCACCCAGGCGACCCCCCTCCCCACCAAACAAATTTTCAATGACACTTTTAATCATGACCTCTGGTAAACATGACTATGAAACTACTACTCAGTGGTCTCAGTTCTGACACCTGGGGTCCTGGAGAGCTGGTCCAGCTTCTCAAAGGACAGGTGGGACCCACCAAGGCAGGCACAGGAAAGGCATTCAGCGCTATCCCCCTGGGGTCTTGGCACTCAGATATTTCTTCTGTGTGGAGAATATACGAGCTGTCAGACAAGGAACATGGCTGTGAGGATACAAAGAACAGTCACCATTCCTGACCTGAGGATGGTCCCATCCCCTGACAAACCCAGCTTTGGGGGACCTGAAGCCCACCGGTGATGGCCAAGGGGCACAGTTCGGAATGCTTGGACTTAGAAGAGAAGCACGTGTGGGTGGGGTTGAGGACTCACTTGGGAGAGATTACTGGAAATAACGTTGGTTGAGTAAGTGGGCAGTGGTCTTCACCCAACGGAAGAAATCATTTCCTCTATAAATGTTGATTTGTTTTTCCTGGAAAGGTTTCTTACTCACAAGCACTCACACCCTCATGACAGTCCTCCCCCTCTCATCTTTCTCTCACATAGAGACAATATGTAGAAAAACAGGCTGAAAAAAACACAATCTCCAGAAGCTTCCTCTCTCCTGACGTTCCAATGAACCCGGCTTGACTTGGTCATCGCCCAATGGGATCACAGAAAGTAAACGTCACTCTTGTAAAACGCTGGGTCTTTCGGAGCAAAACAAAAGTTAAAATTCATGGTCAAAATCTGTAGAAATTAAAGGTGAGGCAATAAAAAGGTCAGGCCGCCTTCTGGAGTAGAAACATGGGGTCTGAAGCCAACAGGCCTTGTGTTGGAATCCTGTCTGTCACTCATGGCTGAGGGACCTGACCATATCACTTCTCCTAATTTCATTGCCTGGTGTACAAGTGTAGAAAGTACATAAGTCTCCAAGAGAGTAAATACGATAAAACCACCTCCATAAAGTGCTTGGCCCACTGGCAGTGATCAGTACCTGTGGCTCTCTCTCTCTCTGCTTGTATTTTCACTTGGCACAACATGGGCACGCACGCTGGGCGTACCCGCCCTGTTCTCTCCGGGGGGCTGAGAACGTGCAATAACCTTCAGAAGGTAAGATGTGAAGAAAATGGATCAGAAAAGGCACAAGACCAGGCACAGGGGTCCAACACTTCCCTTGGACCTTTGTTCAAATCCAATGATGCATGGTTGCCCTATGAAGTGACCAAGCCACTGGGTGTGGTCACAAGTTCAGTTCTCCTACCCGACTGTTGGGCTGAGCGCACCTGCTATAAGCCAAGGGATAGCAGGACGAACGCAATCGATGAAGAGGAAAGGCGTCAAAACTTGCCCTGTTCTGCCTCTCACCACCTGTGTGGCTTGAGCCAAGTCAGTTAACCTCTCTGAGCATCAGGTTCCTACTGTGCAGAATGGGGCCTCCAAATCCCTCCATACCTCCAGAAGGAGTTCTCGTGCTATCCAACGTGGACGGGAAATGCTTCATGAACTTTCTGGGTGGTGAGGGTGCAAGTGTTTCTTGGGGAGCACCTCTGCAGGCAGGGGGGATACCCAGTCCAAGGACCCAGTGGGAACTTGAAGTTTTCGTCTGAGCTTCAGGTGGGGAGGAGGATGCTGACGGCCGTGTAGGTGACATCACTTGGGGGCTGGACTGCCCCCGTTCCACTCCAGCTCACATCAGGCTCTCCCTTTGCCTCCCAAGGTCTTGGTCTCACTTTGAACCAGAGTCCCGAGGCCAGGGGCCCGGCCTGTCACATGGCCTATCAATGATTAGCAGCCTGACCCCTGCTTTGGTGGGCAGGAGAGCTCAGGGTTGTCAGGTCTCTGCCCACTGGGGCAAGTGAGGGTGACCGAGGACCTCCTCAGATAATCAGCTGAAGTCTGCCATACATCCCCCCCACCCCCAAGCGGAATAACAGCCCAGTCCTTTACCATCAAGACTTTTAGTGAATCCCCACCATTGTGCCAACTGTTGATTGGGAGACATTTTTTTTTTTGGCCTTATAATAACTAGTCTCTATTGAATACTCAATGTCAGGTGCTTATATGCATTATTTGTCTCCTTTTCTCCTGGTGCAGACTTTTAAATTCAGTGACCCTTCCAAATAAATTTGTGCCTGATTAGCAATGCCCATGGGTATTTAAGCTGACAGTACATTTTGTGTGAGACAAGACTTAGTTGGTGTGCCCGCAATGCCAAGGACACACGTGGTTTTGGGTTCCCCCTTATGCTCTCAGTCTAAGAAACTGTAGACAGCAGAACATAGTGGTTGCACATTGTATTACTCTGGCTGCTGTAACAGCGAGCCTTAAAATAATAATAACTTAAAACAAAATTTAAGTTTAATGATCAGGGGCGCCTGGTGGTTCAGTCGGTTCCGCGTCTGACTCTTGGTTTCAGCTCAGGTCATGATCTCACGGTTCAAGGGTTTGAGCCCCATGTCGGGCTCTGCGTGGACGGTGAGGAGCTGCTTGGGATTCTCTCTCTCTCTGTCTCTCTCTCTGTCTCTCTCAAAATAAATATATAAGCTTAAAATAATAAATTTAATGATCATTGCCATATAAAGATCCCCTGAGGAGGTGGTCCAGGATTTGCATAGCAACTCCACAGTTATCAGAACTCAGACTTCTTCCATCTCATTGCCCTGCAATTCTCCTTGTGAAACTTATATCTCATGTTCCAAAAAGGCTGCTTCAGTTCCACCCATCACATTCTCATTCCATCTCATGAACTGGGAAAAGAAGTTACATATAGTACTTCCTCTCATATCTTACTGACTCGAGTTTGGTCACGTGGCCTTAACCTCCAAGGACTCCAGGAAATGCATGTTTTAGCTGGGCGTTCTTGTGCCCAGGTGAAAAGTCTATCACTCCAAAAGAAGAGAAGAATGGACATGGGAGGATAACTTGTCTCTGTCACAACGGTGAGAACTTGGACTTGAAAACCTGTCAACTTGACCTTAAACCCCAGCCCAATCACTTCCCAGCTCTGTGGCCTAAGGAAAGGGTATTAGTTATCGATTGCCATGTAGCAAATTATCCAAAAACTTATCCACTGCAAACAACAAACATTTATTATTTTGTGACTCCCGTGAATCAGGAATTTGACAGGGTGGGGGTGAATGGCGGGGAGGGCAGCCTAGCTGGGTGGTTCTGGCTCAAGGTCTCTTTCAGGAGGTGCGGTCAACTCAACGGCTGGAGCTGTGGTCACCAGGAGCTTTGACTGGGGCTTCCAAAATGGCTCGCTCCCATGGCTGTGGGGTGGGGGGTGGAGGGGGGTGCTCTGTTCCTTGCCACATGCTTTTCTCCCGAGGGCTGCTTGATGGTCCTCGTGACATGGCAGCTGGCCTTCCCCAGAATGAGTGACCCAAACAGTCAGCAAAGAGGAGGCCACGGTGTCTTTTGGGATCCACTCTTGGAAGTCTAGCACCATCATTTCTGCCACATTCTATCCACTGGATTCACCAAGTGCAGCCCACGAGCACACGGAGGACAATGAGGCTCTACCTTCAAAGGAAGAAGGATAAAAGAATGTATGGGCATATTTTAAATTACAAGGCAATATCTCCATTTATAAAACAATTTGTTAATTTATAAAATAATAGTAACACTCGACTCCTAGGGCTGCAGAGGGGTTTAAAAGAAACAATGACTTCCCCTCTTCTCCTGGGTAGACATGACCTTGCTCTGCCTGGGGACCATCAGTGGTCTGTGTGATAAAGATGCTCCTGAAGCACCTACTCCATAAATCTCATCAGAAGACTATGCTCCTCAGAGCGCCTGGGCGGTTCAGTCGGTTAAGCATCTGACTCTTGATTTCAGCCCAGGTCCTGATCTCACGGTTTATGAGATCGAGCCCCACACCGGGCTCCAAGTCCTGATATCGAGGAGCCTGCCTGAGATTCTCTCTCTCCTTCTCTCTCTGCCCCTTCCCTGCTCATGCTGCTCTCTTTCTCAAATAAACTTAAAAGAAAAAAAGAAGAGTGTGCTCTTAAAGATTGCTCACGATTGTGAATGTGTGCACTTAAGACCAATGCCACCAATGGTGATGATGAGCATTTCTGTCCTCCAGCTAAAGTAGCACAGGTAGAGAATAGAGCAGGAGCGTAGACACAGTTTGGAGCTCGTTCTGCCTGCCAACTGGGAAGTTATGTAGTTGATACGTGGCTGAAGGGGGTGGGGGACTTGAATTCTCTCACCTCTGGCACATCGACTGGGAATGGTTTATATTTCTACGCTGCAGATCTTCAAAAATCACACAGCTCACATTCACGTAGAATGTGGGTTGTGTTGTGGGTGTTTATGGATTTGTTTCTGTCACTAGATGAGTTCCCTGAGGACAGAGAATGGGGGCCTCAAAAAGGCAACCCAGTTCTGGAATGCTCAGTTTTCTTCATCTGTACAATGTGGGTGATAACACCCACTCGCAGAAAGTCTGTCCTGAAGGTCAGCAGGGGCTCTGTGGAGAGAAAGCCCAGGTGGCCCAACATGCTAGAAGTCAAGGGTGAAGGGCAGAACTGAGGGGCAGAGGGAATGGAGAAACTCTTCAGAGAGGGAGTCAGAAACCGGGGGCCAGCTTCAGTAGGTCATGGGTGTGAGCCAAGCCAGGTAGTTCAAAGGACTCCCTAGAAACAGGGGCCGGAAATGGACACCCCATTGGCTTGAGCTGGAGGCCATTCACCCCCCAGCTGATGGCAGGACACAGAGCTGGGCTTTCGGGTCCTATCGCGGCCAAGAAGCCAGAGACCAGTGGCAACCATGAAACTTGCCTGTGTTTTCCTGAGTTTTGGGTCGAGGTGCTGGCTCTGTCTTGGGCATCTCTTTCTGGAATGTTCTGCGGATGCTGCTGCAAACCCGGCATGTCTCAAATGGGCCTCCTCAGCCTCACCTCCGCACAAAACTGTCCACAGGGCTGGCTTTGTCCCATGTTATCTTCTGGGACCAGTTGCTGAGACCAGTTGGTCTTCCCCCCTCCCCCATGCCTCCCTGCTTCCTATCCAACCAGACGTCACATCCTGTCCCATCTTTCTGTGCCTTGTCTCCTGAATTGGTCCACTTTTCCTTTCTCTGGCTGCCTTGCCGGATCTGGTATCTCCTGCTCCATCCGCCAAAGGGCCTTCCTAACGGCAGCTTGGAGCACACCAATTCACCCGTTGCAAGGCCTTCTGTGGCTTTCTCTGGCACACAGTTGAAAAGACTTGGCCAGTCAGAAGGAAAAGGACTTCTCGATTTATATTCCACATCGTGGGTTGCTCTAGACTCACACCATTTTGAACTCTACAGGCCAGCTTTCTGGGGCTCTCCTCCCACACCCCCATTCAACACCACGTCCTGACAAAAGTCCAGTTGGGATTCGCCTTCTCCCCAGGAACCTTCCACAGACCCACGCTCCGAATTCATCTTCCCTTCCCAGGTCTTAGTAGCCCTTTGAACCTTTCTAATAAACTTTACTACCTGTCTCCTGATAAATGGTTATTCACATATCGATTTGTTTCCACCTGACTGTAGATCAAGGACTTTAGCTTATTTAATTACATAAACAGTATAGGTGTCAGGGCCAATACTCAAAATATGGAGCCCTCCACAGGAATGTCCTGGCCGAAGAGAAGCTGTAGCCGCTGAATTAATCATAGCAGGAACATAATAGGCTCCTAATAAATATTAAGAAATAATTTATGGGCGACTCAATAGCAAAAAAAGCCCAAATGGGTGCCTGGGTGCTTCAGTCGGTCAAGCATCTGACTCTTGATTTCAGCTCAGGGCATGATCTCACGGTTCATGAGATCAAGCCCCTTGTCAAGCTTCTTGCGGAACGTGGAACCTGCTTGGGATTCTCTCTCTCGTTCTGTCTCTGCCCCTCCCGCATGTGCATGCTCTCTCTCTCTCTCTCTCTCTCTCTCTCTCTCTTCCTGAAAAGAAATAAGTAAACTTTTAAAAATCCCCTTAAAAAATGGGTAGGGGATCTGAATAGGCATTTTTCCAAGGAAGATATACAGATGGCCAACACGTACATGAAAAATAGGCTCAATGTCACTCATCATCAGGGAAATGCAAATCAAAATCGCGATGAGTTATCCTCTCAGTCCAGTCAGAATGGGGATGTTAGAATGCTAATATTAGAATTGACCCCAAAACTCACAGATACAGAGAGCAGGTTGGTGGTTGCCTGAGGTGAGGTGGCTCTCTGCTCTTCCCTGTTGGACAGACAGCCGCATCTCCTGGTGCAGTGCCAGCCGCGTCCCTGAGACATGATGGTGAAGGTCGGAGTCAACGGATTTGGCCCTATTGGGCGCCTGGTCACGAGGGCTGCTTTCAACTCTGGCAAAGTGGACATTGTCGCCATGAAGGACCCTGTCATTGACCTTAACGACATGGTCTACATGTCCCAGTCTGATTCCACCCACGGCAAATTCCATGGCACAGTCAAGGCTGAGAACGGGAAACTTGACATCAATGGAAAGCCCATCACCATCTTCCAGGAGCGAGATCCCGCCAACATCAAATGGGGTGATGCTGGTGCTGAGTATGTTGTGGAGTCCACTGGGGTCTTCACCACCACGGAGAAGGCTGGGGGGTCACTTGAAGGGTGGGTAAAATGGGTGATGGTGGTCAAAAGCTACAAGTTTAGGGGAAAAAAAAGAAAGAATTTATGAACTGGATTAAATTCCTAACTTTGTCCAGGGTTGTCACAAATGCATTTATCTATTTAGCTTCCTCTATTTCTCCTTCTAGCAAGTTCTCTCGAGTCCCTCCCTCCTAGGAAAAGCAGATCTTCTGTACGCGATTCCTTCATTTGTTCAGGAAGTTTCTAGGAGCATCTACTAGGGGCCCGGCACCATGCTGAACGCCGGGGTTGGGGGGGGGGGGGGGACGTGAGTGCAATGTCTCTGCTTTCCAGAAACCTGGAGCCAGACCTGAGATGCTAAGAACAACAAGAAAAGAAAAGCAGTCACAAAAGTCATCGTGACCCAAAGGACAAGATTCCGGAGGGCGGTGGTGCAGATTTCGAGGAAGCCGGCTGGGCAGGTACCTCAGCCAAAATCTAAGGGGGACAAGGACTCATCCCTGGAGAGTCAGGGGGTAGCATTTCGGGGTGGGGGGAGATGGTAATCGAAGGTCTTCAGGTCAGAAGGCCCTGGAGCTGGGGAGAAGCCGAAGAGGAACAGGAGAGGCAGTGATCCCGGCTGCTGCAGGGTTGGAAGCCACTGGAAACCAAGCTGGCTTGACATCTTTTGGAATAGGCCCTCGCCGCCGTCCGTACGATCTTCCTCATTCCTGGGCTTCCACGGAAGCCACCGACAGCTGTCATTTCTTCTGATCTGGGCCCGGATCTCATACTGAAGCTGCCCCAGCCTCTTGAAAAGAGCCCAGGAATTCCAAGGAGACAGGCAGGTTGGCCTTCTGGTGCCGGTGACACCAGGCTCCCAGCACTCACCTGGCTCCGGGGAGTCTGGGGCTGGCAGACGTCCCCGCCTCTCCTTTCGTCACACGAGGAGGGAAGTCCAATGCCTTTCCGCCCTGCAGGGTCTGCCTCCCAGGCTGCAGTGTCCTGGGTTCCTCTCAGAGTGAGGCTGGATTCTAGTGAGGCCCCGAGTGAGAGCCGGCCAGGGCTCCTCCACACACAGCCTGTTTCCAGAAAGCTCTTTCCCCATTCCTGTTTGTTCTGGATGGCCTGCCCCTCAGGCCCGTGGCCTCCACCCATGTCTTCCTCTGGTCTAACCCCGAATGTCCTCCCGAGCTCTCAGAGCCTCGCTTCTCTGGTGCGCGATCGTCCCTCGGGCCCATATGAGTTCTTTCTCGCTAGGTTCCACAGGACTTCGGACCGGCGGGAATGGGAAGAGACACGCTGGAGGCTGACGGCACCCCAGGAGCTGCTATGCTCCTACAGCTATCACCTTATTGAAATTTGGGGTCTCGTTAGCCCCAGCTTTCAGATAGGGAAACTGAGGCTAAGAGAGGTGGAGTGGCCTGCTTTGGGCCAGGCGGACAGAGCATACACCGACTCCGAGGGTGGGCCCCCCACAAGGCTTCCCCGTGCTGCCTGAGTATCAAGTCCTTATACGTTCAGCTGGTACTTCCGGTGATGGTTTAGCTCTTCACATGCCCTGAGCACCTATGGCGGGCCAGGCCCTGTCCCCATCCCTCGGGACATGGGGATGCCCAAGGCATGATCACAGCCTCTATGCAGAGGCCGTGGACCAGAATGGGTCAGAGCTGATGCTTTGGTGGATGCGCTGATGCAGGGTCCAGCCGTTGTCATTCCCCATTGGGCTGTGTGGTTGAGCAAGTGATGAACGTTTCCATTCCTCGGTGTCAAATTCACAGCCGGGGCGGTAACGGCACCCGCTTCCCCTGACCGGTAGGGTCTTAGCAGGACTAACTGAGAGACAGTTAACAAGGAGCCCCCCGGCGTCCCTGCCTTGGAGGCCAGAGAGTGACCCCCAAACTCCGACCTCTTTCTGTCCTTCCTCACTGCCGCGGTGTCAGAAAAAGCCACACCAAACAGATGGTCTACGTGAGATCCAGTGTCTCTGTAACATAACACACACTTTCGGCTTCAACCGAAAGTCCCTCATGCAAGCACCAGGAAGAACCAAGAAGCTCTCAAACCGATCGAAAGATGATCAGTAGATTCCAAAACCATGAACACAGAGGTTTTAGAATTATCCGAAGAAACTTGGGGCTAAAACATTAGGGCTGAGATCTTAAGTATACTTCAGCGAGCAACTATGAACACACGTGAAACAAATGAAAAAATAGAAAGCCTCAGCAAAGAAACAGAAAATCTCAGGGGGGAAAAAAAAACAACCAACCAACCAAAACCCGAGAAGATATAAAAGAAGAACCTGATGAAACTTGTGGAACTGAAAATACGCTAAGTGAAATAAAAAGCCCAGGGATGGGCTCAGAAGCAGAATTGAAATATAATCCTAATTTCGGCTGGAGACCTCCCTGCCTCCTGCAGGGCACCAAAGGCTCATGAAACCTGGGGGCTGGGATGACCATTTCTGTACCCCGAGGGCTCACCCCTGGTTCTGGCTAATTGGAGGGGCTTGCTTAAATGATGGCGGTGTCTCATTTTGGCTGTGAGCCCTTGAGGAGCCCAGGGAATTAACCCCACCCCCAACCCCAACCCCGGTCTCTTGTCTATCTTTCCTGTACTCAAGGGCAGCATGGTCCCATCTCCCTGGGATGGAGCCATGGTTTCCAGTTCAATCCAGCTGTCCCAAGACACGATTTGGAATCTTGTTCTCCCTCAGTGGTCTCTCTTTTCTGGGAGATGCAGCCTGCAGGGAACAGCTTGGAAAATTCCAGCCTGCATGTTGGTAGAGGCATTGGAGCATGTCAAATCTAGCCCCTCATTTTCTATCTAGGAAAACTAAGACACAGGGAGAAAGAAGTTTCCCAAGGAGCCACTCTTGTGAGTTGCAGAGTTAGAACGTAAAATCTCTCCACCAACTCACAAGAGGCTTTACATTTACACAAAATTTTTAACGTTTATTCAGTTTTGAGAGACGGAGCGCAAGCAGGGGTGGGGCAGAGACAGAGGGAGGCACAGAATCCGAAGCAGACTCCGGGCTCCAAGCTGTCGGCATGGAGCCCGATGCGGGGCTCAAACTCACGAACCGTGAGATCGTGACCTGAGCCGAAGTCGGATGCTTAACTGACGGAGCCACCCAGGCACCCCGAGGCTTTACGTTTTAAGTCAGGATTCCTAGTTCCTGGAAGCCCAGCCTGGGCTTTGGTAGAGAAAGCAAGAGAGGGAAAGAATCTGCTCTGCTCTCCGTCTTTCATTCAACGAGTATTTAACAAAGCGCCATATTGTCATTAGGGTTGATAGCAGTCTGCTGTTGCTGTGTAACAAACTGCCCCCAAACTGGTGGCTTGGAACAGCAAGCATTCATTTCTCACAAGCCACTGGGGCAGGGAGAAGCAGTGATCATCTGGTCAGGGGTCAGCTGAAGTTGGCTGGGCTTTCTGGCAGATTCGCCGGGGGCTGGCTGATGTCACGAGACCCCCCTCCTGGGTCCACCAGTTGGCTTGCTGGTGTGTGACTGGGCCACAGGCCTCGTTTTCCAGAAGGCCGACCCAGGTTCTAAGAGAACGGGTGGGATGGCGCAAGGCCTCTGAGCCTAGGTTGTAGATGCCGCGGCATCACCTCCTCCACATTGTGTTTGTCATAGCGAGTCACGGCCAACCAAGACTCCAGGAGGCAGACATGGATTCCACCATTTCTTGAAGGTAGAGCTACAGAATCCCTGTGTACAGGGTCATGAATGCAGAAGACCTGGCCAACTATGACCGTTTTGGCTGTTGACCTTGGGGCTCTTCCGAAACGTTTTGCCTCTGTTTCCTTCTGACTCTTCAGGGCTGTGTGAGCTGCTTTGGTCAATGAAACGGAGGGAAGTAGGTCACTTCTGGGTAAAAACTTTAAACTCCGGTGTGTGATTCCCCATAGTTCCTCCTTTCTGCTATGGAAAGCAGAAAGTCAAGGTGGGCGGTCCTACCGGCCTGAACCCCTGAGGGCGGCTTTAAGTCCTTACGTACAGTCTGGGGATATGTGTCACTGCGGCATAACCGAATTTATCCTGACTGACGCAGGCCTCTTCGACGTGCCGGAAACTACACACTGCGCCTGAGCAGGTGGAAAGGAAAGAACAATCCACGCCCTGGGGGAGCGCACGGCCCTGTGAGGGCAAGACACCCTAAGCAGGCGAACTCACAAACGAGCGCATACAGATGCTCAGGTGGTCAGGACACACACTGTGAGGGAAAACGAGGGGACAGGAAGTGATGAGGTTGGGAAGAGGGGAACCGACAGACCGCGTGGCTGAAGGGAAGTCTCTCCGGGAAGGAAAGAAACACTTCAGCCAAGACGAGGAGAGTGAAGAAGGGCAGCGGGGGGGTGAACGCCGGGCGTGTCCGGGGAGGGTCAGCACGTGAGAGCGTCGGGGAGCCCGGTGGCCTGGGGATAAGAGGGGCAGGAGGCCAGACCCTCAGGGCCCCGGAGCTGGTGGGGAGGGGCTGGGGCTTTACTGGAGGCACCCGGGAGCCCCCCGGGTGTGGGGGAGGGTGGGGCTGAGCTCTTTGGGAAGCTCCCGAGCTCCCCATAAGCTGGAGGGTAGGGGAGGCCGGTCACCAGCCCCTGTCTCTTGGGCGTAAGCCCTGGAGACCCCGGAGCTCAGGCCAGGCCTCTCAGCTGCCTCCACAAAAGGGAAATGTGACTTCCCGCCAGTGTTTTCGATGACATAACCAACGGGCCTCTCTCTCCTACGTGGCAAGGCCCTGGGCCAGGTGGCGGCGGTCGTCAGGCACCTCCCTGAGCCCCTGGCCCGGCGCTAAGGCTGGGGGGAGGGGGCCAGGCCCGGCCAGGACACCCGCACAGCTGCTCCGTTCACGGCTGCCATGTCGGCCGGAGGGACACGGGTGTCCTTGGAAGGGACCCCAGGCCGGGCTGGTCCAGACCTTGGGAGGCACGGCGGTGTCCTCCCCAGACCGCTGTGCACGAGGCGGCGGCTGCCCACGAAGATGAAGCAGGGCCAGCGAGGCTCGGTGCCGGCGGTGGGGCCGTGCAGGCCCGTCGTTCCCTGCACCCACCCGGGCTGTGTCTCTGCCCCTGGGACAACTGCCGATTGGTGACGGTGGCCTGGCCCTTGGCTTTAGGGAGAGGGGAGAGTGCTTTGTCTCCCGGATGGTGGGTGCATGGGGCAGGGGGAGGTGGGAGAGGCACAGGGGGGCCAAAGCTGGGCCCCCCCCCCCGTAGGCCTTTCTTCTCAGCTCTGCACACGCGCCCACGCATCCCGCCTGTCACCCACGTGCACACGACAGACGCATACCACACTCACACCGGGTCACACACTCTCTCTCTCTTTCTCTCCCTGTCTTTCCCCCCTACCCGCCCCCCCACTCCCCTCCTCTTTGACCTCAGGGCTGCAGCAGGGGAAGTGAGAACAGTCGGGGAGCCTGCAAAGCTGGCTGGCGGGAGGGAAACGGAAGTTTGTCACACGTGGTCTCCTTTAGCCTCCAAGGCATGGGATTGCCTGTTTCTGGAAACATCACCGATACGGGGTCTGTCCTCGTTTCCCGGGGCTGCTCTCCCACACGTGTGTCCTGTCATAGTGGTGGAGGCCCCAGGAGGGATGCGGAGCCCTGGCGGGTGGGCTCCTTCCGGTCACCCCCGCCATTCCTTGGCTTGTAGGCCCATCACGCCCGCGTGAGTCCTGTCTTCACACGCCTCTGCCCTGTGCCCCTCTGCCTCTCCAACCTCCCTCTCTTCCTACGGACATCCGTCATTAGATTTAGGGTTCCATCCCTCATCTAGAAATCCTTAATTACGCCTACGAAGACCCACCGCCGAACAGGGTCACGTTCACAGCTTCCCGGTGGATAGATCTCTTGGGGGTGGGCGACACCATTTAACCCGCCACGGGGTCCCTGGGCTTCCCCGACTCCTCAAGGGAGTCTTCGAACGTGGGCAGTGTGACTCCGGCTTCCCTCTCTGACTGCCCGCCCTCTCCTCTGACAGGAGCAGAACGAGCTGGCCCCCCCTTCACAGGGCCCCAGGAGACGCCAAGCAGAAGGGACAGATGGCCCTCAGGGGACTCGGCAGGGATGACAGTGTTCTCTTGTGGCTTCTCCCCGTGGGTGAGGGGATCCTCCAACTGGAGAACAGAGGGGTCTTAGTTGCAGCTGCCGCAAGCCCCCCCCGGGAACAGAAGAGGAAACTGAGGGCTGAACGCAGTTAGCTCGGGTCAGGCAGGAAGTCTCGCTGGCCAGGCTGAGAGCCTGGCCAGGGGCTCGGGTTCTGGATCTTTGTATCTCGGAGGAGAGGTCCCTAAAGTGAGAAAGGCTTTGTCTGCTTGGAGGTCGGTGCGGCCAAGGTCCCGTGGGCACGGAGGGGGGCTACAGGCAGGCAGGAGAAGGGTCTCCACGGGGGAAAACCTCTGTCCCCCGGCAGGACAGGAGGAGCCCCTATTTCCTGCCTGCCCTGTGATCTGCCCCTGGGCTGGCCCTGCCCACCCTCCTGGATCAGAGCCTGTGGCGGGTGGAGACAGACGCCAGGAACTTCTTCACGCTGAGGCACACAGGGTGGTGGGGACGGTCGGGGCTGCCCCCTTCAGAGGAACAGCCTTCTTTGGGCCAGGGTCACCTGCAGGAAACCCCTGAACCCCCTCCCGTCCCTCTTGTCCCACAGACGAGGCAGCTGGAGCCAGAGAAGGGGCTGGGATGGCCTGAAATCACATTACCTGGAGAGGCCTGCAGGTGCCCGGGCCTGCTTGGGCCAGCGCGCGGCCTCTATCTGGAAGCTTCCCGGCCTCAAAGTTCTCCTTTACCAGATGAGCCAGCTGGCGCTGCCCACCGAGCTTTTCTTTGTTGGTCTGGGAACAAAACAATAACACAACGTGTCATGGAGCCTCTCGTTTGGCTCACGAGCTGAGGTCTCCCGGGACAGAGTTTGCTGGGCCCCTCGGAGCTGCCAGGTCTGTGCGTGAAGTTGGCACCTCAGGTCACCGGCGGCCAGAGAAGGGGAGGGACGCGTTCACCGTCTGGGTCTGGGGAGGAATGAGGGCGTCTCCCTCCAGCCCCTGGGGAGTAGTCCTTGGCTCATGACCTTTGATTCCAAAGCGACTTCTCTTCCAAGAGCCGCTCCGGCGGGCTGCTCATGGGTGCTCTGTTTGTACCACACCGAGCACCCTCTTCCCTGCTGTGTGACCTCGGGCAGGCTGCCTGACCTCTCTCTGCTCTGCGTCTCCCGCGTGCTCGGCTCAAGGGAAGGCAGGGGAGTGAAGCCCTCTATTTCCACTCTGACGGCAGGGCCGTCCTTTCCCAGAGGTACAGACAGGAAACTGAGCCGGCCGGAGCGGCCGTTTTAAAAGAACGCTCTGGCCGGGAGGGTGTGTCTGTACAATTTGGTTCTCTGCCCCACGGGCTCTGGGAAAAGCTCCAGGCCTGCTCGAGTTTATCGGATTCCTTTCTTTACTCACCCAACCTTGAATTCCATGGAAAACAAAATAGAGAAGAAGAAAACAAAGCAGCCTACCCCTGGATTCCATCATTTCCTGGATTTTAAAGTCTTTTGGAGCTGGCTTTCTGCACTCGGCCCCCTACCACACGGGTGCTCCTGGGCAAGACGTTTCAGTCTCTCGGAGCGTCCGTCTCCTCGCTTCCTGTGTGTAAAAGGGTGTAGTAACGAAGCTTCTGCAGCGTGTGCAAGGACCACAGCCGATCCCGGACAACAGTCCTTGGCAGGGCGCCCACGATCGCGGCGGGACAGAGCGGGCCCGTGTCGCTCTGGGCGGCCCTTCGTCGCCCTCGGATTCACACCCCAGCCAAGATGTCCCCGTTCCTCATCCCGGCACCTGCCGATGCGTTGTGTTACAAGGTAACAGGGACGCTGCAGGCGTGATTAAGTTAAGGATCTTGAAACGGGCCGATGTAATCACAAGAGTCCTTTCGAGAAGGAGGCCGGGGATCAGTCGGGGAGAAGGAGGCGAGGGGGCCGCGGAAACGGAGAAGGAAAAGGCAGTGAGACGTGGGGCCAGGAGCCAAGGAATGTGGGCGGCCCGGGGAAAGCTGGAAGAGGCAGGGATCAGATTTTTCCCCTGGAAGCTCCAGAAGAAACACGACTCTGCTGACACCTTGATTTTAGACTTCTGGCCTGCAGAACCCTAAGACACGAACCGCGTGTTGCCTTAAGGCACCGACTGTGTGGCTGCAGTAGATAGAGGCCACAGGAAACTGAGAGAAGCCCAGAGAAGACTCAGTCCGTGCTGAGTCCCCCGGGCTCCCTGCCTCCTGCCCTCGCCCTGACTCCGCTCCTCCAGCCTTCTCGTGCGTTCTGTGAGCTTCCTGATCTCCCGTGCTGCCCACGCTCTCGGCAACGAGCCCGGCTCTCCCAGGCTCCCCAGCGGGACGTGCCTTCTGCCTCGTGGGGTGGGGTTGACTCCACGGTGGACGGTCCTTCTCTGCCCCGCTTGGGTTGGCAGTTCTGACTCAGACGAGCTGATAAAAATGTGCAGAGGATGGTTTGCTGGGACTTGTCACAAAATGCTCCAAGGAAGAATATTCTTCTGGATGCACTGAAAGCCAGTCTTCAGGTTCCTTGAGCTGAGGAAATGTTTCGGAAAATGTTAAGGGAAAACACAAGAGAAAGATGAACAGGCACGGTGGGTCTGGGATCTCCCTGCAGCCTGGGAGGGTTGGCTCCCAACTGCATGAGGTCTGGGAGCTGATAGATCGCGGAGGGGGGCACCCCAATGTAGGACCTGAGGGTTTGAAGGGAGCAGAGCAGCGACTGCGGGCTGCGGGCGTGTGTGATACGGGGGGGCCATGCAAAGACCGCTGCCTCCCGCTTTGATGTCATTGTTGTTGCTGTTCCGTGATGGCATTTCTTAATTTTTTTGATGTTTATTTATCTTTGAGAGAGACAGAGCACGAGGCGGGGAGGAGCAGAGCCAGAGGGAGACAAAGAATCCGAAGCAGCCTCCAGGCTCCGAGCTGTCAGCACAGAGCCCGACGCAGGGCTCGGACCCACGAATCTCCAGATCGTGACCTGAGCCGAAGTCGGTCGCTCAACCGACCGAGCCACCCCGGCGTCCCTCCGTGATGGCATTTCTGATGCTAACTGGCTGAGCCTCTGAAAGCGTCTCTGGTTACCTGTTTCATTCCGCAGGTCTCTCATTAGGCTGAGTTCCTGGGGGTCAGGGGCATGTTGACCTTCATCTTCAGTCCTTAGCTCTTGGCTCGAGCCAGGGGCCTGGCACACAGTGGGGACCCAACAGCCGTCTGCAGAATGAAGCTTTTCCTCCTCTGGCTTCCTCTCCTGAAGGAGGCAGTGGCAACCCTTCGCATCGCCGGCACTTTACGTTGACCAAAAATGGTTAGGGAGGCCCGGAGGGAAGAACTTTGTGTCTGAGTTCAAGTTCCAGTGCAACCCATGGCTTGACATTTGGGAAACCTTCCCGCCCTGGCTTGTCTCAGGTGCATGTGTGTGTGTGTGTGCACCCACACGCGTGCGGGAGGGGGTGTGGTAATACCACCCTCCTGGGCTGGACGGGTCTGTCTCCTCCAGGAGCGGCTCTCCGTGGAAGGACCTCTTGGAGTTGACTATGCCAACAGCACCCAACACGGGGCCCCGCACAGAGTTGGCGCTGTGAGTGTCTATCGCTTGAACTTGGCAGGATATCTCTCTAAAGGTCATGCTTCCTCTCTTTCCCACCATGTTTATTCCCTACCCACACTCTTCTCCCTTGGCCTCCATCGTCCCCTCCCTTCTGAAGCAGGGGCGAGTTACCAGAAAAGCAAGGCTGAGCATCTATCCCCTCCTGCTTTATGCCCTTGAAGGCTTGTTTTTTTTTTGGATGTTTATTTTTGAGAGAGAGAGAGAGAGAGAGAGAGAGGGACAGCACTCGAGTGGGAAAGGGGCAGAGAGAGAGGGAGACACAGAATCCGAAGCAGTCAGCTAAGTGTCTGACTCTTGATTATGGCTGAGGTCATGATCTCACCATCTGTGAGTTTGAGCCCCGCATCGGGATTTGTGTTCACAGCACGGAGCCTGCTTGCGATTCTCTCTCTCCCTCTCTCTCTCTCTGCCCCTCCCCTGCTCACACCGTCTCTGTCTCTGTCCAAATAAATAAGTAAACTTAAAAAAAAAAAACGTTTGGGGCGCCTGAGTGGCTCAGTTGGTTAAGCGTCCGACCTCAGCTCAGGTCATGATCTCGCAGTCCATGGGTCAGAGCCCCGCGTCAGGCTCTGTGCTGACAGCTCAGAGCCTGGAGCCTGTTTCCGATTCTGTGTCTCCCTCTCTCTCTGCCCCTCCCCCGTTCATGCTCTGTCTCTCTCTGTCTCAAAAATAAATAAACATTAAAAAAAATTTTAATTAAAGTGAGTCTCTTGGGGGCACTTGGGCAGCTCAGTTGATTGAACACCCGACTTTGGCTCAGGTCATGATCTTGCAGTTTGTGAGTTCAAGCCCCACATCGGGCTGGCTGCTGTCAGACTGTCCGTGCAAAGCCCGCTTCAGATCCTCTGTCCCCCTTCCTGTGTCCCTGCCCCACTGGTGCTCTCCCCAAAATAAATAAATATTTTTTAAAAATATAAAAATTAAAGTGAGTCTCTTGTAGGGCCGCCTGGGTGGCTCAGTCGGTTAAGCGTCCGACTTCAGCTCAGGTCAAGATCTCACAGTTCATGGGTTCGAGCCCCGCGTCAGACTCTGTGCTGACACCTCAGAGCCTGGACCCTGCTTTGGATTCTGTGTCTCCCTCTCTCTCTGCCCCCCCCCCACCCCGCGCTCTCTCTCTCTCTCAAGAATGAACATTGAGCCAGATGCAGTGTTAAGGTCTTCACTCGTGTTCTTTTAAACGGACCATGAGTTAGAGGCAAGGCTTACCCCCATTTGGCGGATGGGGAAGCCCAGGCTCAGAGGAGTAAAGAAACATTTGGACTCACCCACTTGGAAACAGCAGACCAGGATTCGAGCCCTGGTTGGCCAATTCCAAGCTTGGGTTATGACCCGCTGTACTCTCGCATCAGTGAGCGTTAGATCTCGCTGTAAGTGCCGGAGAATCCCAAGCGACAGTGGCCTAAATAGGAGGGAAGTTCTCTCTCTCTTGTGTAAAGGAACCCAGAGGCAGGCAGCCGGGGGCAGCAGGGCAGTAGAGCAGTCTCCCCAGAAACCCAGGGTTCTGATTTCTCTGCTCCATCCTTAACACGCAGCCTCGATCTCAAGGTCTCATGGCCCAAGAGGGCTGCCACAGCTCCAGCCATGGCAACACCCAAATTCCAAGTCACCAGCAGGACGAGGTGGGTAAGAAGAAGGCGTTCTTTTTCTTTAAGGCCATTTTCTGGACGTCTCCTGCACCTTATTTTATTGCCGTGTAGCAGATTACCACAAATTTAGCAGCTTAAAACGCTGTGCATCCGTCACATCGCAATTACTGTGGGTCAGGAGTCTAGAAACGGCTCAGCTGGGTTCTCTACTTCAGAGTCTTATGGCCCCTCAATCCAGGTATAGGCTAGTGCTGCTGTCTCCTTGGAGGTACCAGCTGGTGGCTTCCGAGCTACTTCTAAGCTAAGGTGGCTTTGTTGCCAGAATTCCAGTCCTTTGAAGGGCTGGGGGGCTGAGGGCCTCAGTTTCTTTCTGGCTGTTTGCCGGAAGCGTCTCTCACTCAGCTCCTAGGAGCCGCCTGCCATTTGTCACGTGGGCTTCCTTAACTGGCCTGCGTACTTCATCAAACGAGCAAGGGTCCTTGTAGGACATGGCCACCTGTGTGCATATGTGTGTGTACACGTACCTGTGATCACCACACGCTCACGGGCATCCTCTGACCTTGGCTGTATTCTGCTGGTCTAGAAGCAGGTCAAAGCTCCCACCCACCTCCAGGGGAGGGGATCATGCAAAGACGTGAGCCTCAGGAAGCAAGGGCCACAGGTGCCGCAGTAACAGTTGGTCTACCCCAATCCTTATGACACTCGTACTAGCCTCCCGTGGGCTAAAAGCCGGTCCCATAGTCACCACGGTGCACAGGAACCCAGGGATGTAGTTTCTTAACTGTTCGGCTACGTGCCCCTTTCAAAGCCGGGGTTCCATTACCAACAAGGTGGATATTGGCAGCTACAAGTCATTTTTGTAAAATTCAAGTCGGTTGGTATCTAGTGTAGCCTCGGCTTCAGGAGTAGGACCCAGCGATTCATCTCTTACGCACGACACCCGGTGCTCATCCCAACGCGTGCCCTCCTTCACGCCCCTCACCCGTCTAGCCCATCGCCCCCCTCCCCTCCAGCAACCCTCAGTTTGTTCTCTATATTTAAGAGTCTCTAATGGTTTGCCTCCCTCTCAGTTTTCATCTCATTGTGCCTTCCCTTCCCCTCTGTTTATCTGTCGAGTTTCTCAAATTCCACATATGACGATATCTGTCTTTCTCTGACTTATTTCGCTTGGCTATAACAACACACTCTAGTTCCATCCACGTTGCTGCAAATGACGAGATCACCTTCTTTTCATCACGGAGTAGTATTCCTTTGTGTATATATACCGCATCTTTATCCATTCATCAGTCGACGGACATGTGGGCTCTTTCCATACTTGGCTATTGTTGATAACGCTGCTATAAACATTGGGGGTGCAGGTGCCCCTCCGAATCAGCCTTTTTGTATCCTTTGGGAGAATTCCTAGTAGTGCTATTGCTGGGCCATGGGGTAATTCTATGTTTAATTTTTCGAGTAACCTCCACGCTGTTTTCCAGAGTGGCTGCACCAGTTTGCATTCCGGCCAACAGCGCAACACGGTTCCTCTTTCCCCGCCTCCTCGCCAACATCTGTTGCTCATGTGAGCCATTCTGACAGGTGTGAGGTTGTATCTCATTGTGGTTTTGATTTGTATTTCCCCGATGATGAGCAATGTTGAGCATCTTCTCATGTGTCTGTTAGCTATCTGGACATCTTTTTGGGAAGAGTGTTTATTCATATCTTTTCCCCATTTCTTCACTATTTATTTCATGATTATTTGTGGGGTATTTTTTGCCCATTTCTTGCAATTTATTTGCCCATTTATTCACTATTTATTGCACGATTATTTGCTTTTTGGGGTGTTGATTTGGATACGTTCTTTACAGATTTTGGATACTAACCCTTTATCTGGTATGTCATTTGCAAATATCTTCTCCCATTCCATGGGTCGCCTTTTAGTTTTGCTGATTGTTTCCTCTGCTGTGCAGCAGCTTTTTATCTTGATGAGGTCCCAATCGTTCATTTTTGCTTTTATTTCCCTTGCCTCTGCTAGAAGTCACTTCCATTACTCGTAGGAGAAAATGTGAAAGACATTGTTGATGACAGAGGCATTTTCTCCTAACGAAAATCGATCAGTATGAGGTTCCGTGTTCTCGAGAAGTTTTCTGGTGGACTTTGCCATGCGTTTCTGGCTTCCTTCCCATTCTGCCTTCTTCTTTTTTTTTTTTAGTTTTATTGTTTACACCCTATCATGAAACTCCCACTTCTTGAGTCAGTAGGAGGGGTGGAATCCTAAGGAAATAATTTGGGGCGTACCAATAGCTACGGGCACAAGGAGAGTCACCAGAGAGTTTGCTAGAATACAAATATTTGATACAACCTTGATGACCAGCTATTACATGCTGAGTGGTCATAAAAGTCATGTTTGCAGATGTTTGTTTAAGGAGGGGAAAAGAGAGGCTCGGGATATGTTAGGTTTTAAAAAAGCCAGATAGGATAACTATATATATGTATATGTATATACATATATATATATATATATATATATATGACTTCAATCATCTAAAAATTGCATGTAATAAAAAATAATCTGCAAAAATGTTAACAATATTTATCTCTGGGTAAGGGGACTTCAGGTGTCATTCATTTCCTTCGTTCCACATTTCTGTATTTTTCCAGACCTTTATTGAGTAGGAAAGTATTGCTTATGAAGTCATAAAGAGGGAAGAGAAATACATATATTCATTCCCCTGGCAGGAAACACAGTTTCACCCATTCGGAATTGCATGGGAGGGCGTGGCTGGTCTTGTGGTTCCCTCGGCCGTGCTGAAAGTGAGCATTCCTTCTAGAAGACCGTCAACAGTGGAGGGGGTGGGACTCTGGGCCCGTGAGACCAGGGTTTATCTCCCACCGCCCCCACAATGGTCAGAAGCAGAAGAGGTGGCCTGGGGTCGGAGCAGGGCCATACGAGTCCAGCAGAGCCCGCGGGGGTTCGTCCAGTGCCAACGACATCCCAGGGAAAGCCACCATGCCCCTGCCTGTGTGCACCCACTTTCTCTCGGTGGCTGATTGCTTCTTTCCCCAGGACCCACGATACCCCTGAGCAGGAGCAGACTCAGCCCGTGCATGGGAGAGGCCGGAGCCATCGAGGACTTCCAGGGGCCCCCGTAAACAATGGCAGATGGAGGCTGGTGGCTGACGTCCAGCTCCCCCGCCCCTCCATGCCACGGTGCTGAGTCGATCTCTGCAGTCTGTCGGGGAACCCCAGTCGGAGCGAGCCCCGGGTGCCCATCGTGGTAGACTGCTCGTGCGTGTACCTGACATCCGTCTCTTTCTTCGCTGCCTCACCTTCCCAGTCCCTGCGAGCATTTCCCAAATAAAGTCCCTGCACGTAAATCCTTATGCCATAATCTGGTTCTGGGAAACTCAGTCTAAGACTTGGCATCTCTCACCCGCTCTGCTCTGGAATTTTGACATCTCCTTCTCCGCATACGTCTTACCCCCAGGGGCCCATCCCAGGCAACCATGTTGTCCCAGACACTCTTTTCCCACGTCTCCGGTCTGGCCTGCCCTCGTGTCTCTGGCTCCCAACATTACTGTCCCATTTCCCCCATGGCCCTGATCTTTGTGTTAACACCTACCTGTGCTTTCTTCGCTGGTTTTGGAAAATAGGCGGCCATTATACCTGGCTTCTCTTCCCCAGCCATTTCCCTGATTCCTCAGGCATTCTCACTGTGGGTAAGCGGCCCTCCGATGCTGCCCTCATTCAAGACAGCCAACAATCGCCTTGGAGTGCTCCACAGCACAGCGGCCATCTTGCTAACAGTGACCACAAAGGCAACAATAACAACGATGGTTATGGTTATTTCCTGAGCTTCTAACGGTTTCCCATCTCACTCAAAGGAAAACCCAAAACCCAGTGGCTACAGAGTCATGTGTCATGGGCTTTCTTTTCCTTCTGATCCTATCTAGTCTTCTCTTTCCTGGCCTCAGCAGTGAAACATAAGGTGAAACAGGGGACAGAGAAATAAGGAAGGCACACAGAAGACAGCTAATGTATCCTACTTAGCGTTTCTGAGACAGAAAATGTAAAAATGGGAGAAAGATTATTCACACGTGTATTAGAAAAATTTTCCTAAAATAAATGTGCAGACTGAATGGGCAAAGTGTCCCATCCCACACCCCAATGCCCACAAAGCCTGCGAGATAATCCACACCAAGATATAGTTCCCGAACTTTCATGCTAAGGAAAGGAGCTTGGAGACGTGCAGGTAGAAAAAGCAATTAAGTATAAGAGGGGATAAAGCCAGGCAAACTCTTGATTTTTCTCCAGCCGTTTTCATTGCTAGAAACAATGGCAATGACATTTTGAAGGAAGGAAGTAGGCCCCAAACATGTCAATTCCAGCCAAGTTGACTTTCCGATATGAAGGCAACAGGCAGACATTTGCAGCCAAACAAGAAATCAGGAACCAGAGTGTCCATGAGCTTTCTGTGGGGAAAGAAAATGAGAACAAGAGAAAATCCGGCTGATGGGAGTTCCTGTCATCCAAGTGATAAATCCAGACACAGGACGCTGAGCTGGAACAGCATCTAGGAACAGACTGATGATGAACATGGACTCCATTTAAATGTCAAAGTGATTCAAGACACAGGCACGAATGATGGTTCTGAAACAGAATGCAAGTTGCATCAAACTTACTATTGAAAACGTCAGTACTAACAAGTGTAATCGTCGGATGGTGGAAATGGAGGAACATGAAGGACATATGTAAGGACACAGACTTCCTTTTCATCATTATTCATTTATTCGACAAACACTAGTTGAGCACTTACTATGTGTCAGACCCTGGTCTAGTTTCTAGAGAAAACGCGGAAAAAGTCAAAATTCCTGTCCTTGTGCCCCTGACGTTATGTTGACCACTGGAACACTAATTCTGACTCCTTGCTGAGTTTGGGATCTTGGGTCTTGTTCCAGATCCCATGAGGAGTTTCAGAACCCACAAGGGTTGTTCATGCTTTTAACTGTCCTCTCTGCCTGGGAGGCTTCTTCTCTTTTGCTTTGTTGATGCCTACTCAACTTTAAATACTCAGTTTAAGCATTGCCTCTTGCAGGAAGTCTTCCTTGATCTCTCACTCTGGCTGGATTAGGCATCCTTCTAATGTGCTTCCTTCAGTCACAACTCCTTCCATTTGAGAACTTCTCAAAGCTGAGCTATTCAAGGCAGAGACTATGTGTTTTAGGTCTTTGCATTTTGAGCACGGTGCCAGGGCAAGAAAATAGGTACTAAGTAAGTTACATAGATAGATGGATGGATAAATAATTGGATGGATGAAAGAATGGAAGGATGGATGGATGGATGGATGGGCAGATGGATGGATGGATGGATGGATGGATGGATGGATGGACGGATGGATGGATAGATGGATGGATGGGCAGATGGATGGATGGATGGATGGACAGACAGATGGATGGACAGATGGATGGATAGATGGATGGATGGGCAGATGGATGGATGGATGGATGGACAGACAGATGGATGGACAGATGGATGGATAGATGGATGGATGGGCAGATGGATGGATGGATGGATGGATGGGCAGATGGATGGATGGATGGATGGATAGATGGATGGACAGATGGATGGATAGATGGATGGACGGGCAGATGGATGGACGGATGGACGGACAGATGGATGGATGGACAAATGGATGGATGGATGGATGGATGGATGGATGGATGGATGGACTGAAGAGTGAATAGTTAGTTGAATGTATGGATAAGTGAATGGATGGAAGGATGGTGGTGTGTAAGCTGGTCCCCTTGTGTGCTATCACCCACTCCCAGTCCACACCCCATCTTATTATTGCAAACTAGAAGCCTAACCATATCCCATGCTCTTAATCTGTCATCTTCTCTCCATGGCCTACTCAATAAAGTCCAAGCTCTTCACTGTGACGTGTATGTCCTCTGTGATCGAGGGTCTTTCTTCTTCTCTAGGCTCCTGTCTCAGAGATGCTTCAGCCTCTGACCCAACCGGGATTAGATCTAAATGTCTACGTGCTCTAAGCTGGAATTAGAGCAAACCCCTTGACATGGCCTCTTCTTTGCTTTATGCCTTTGCTTGTCTTGCTTCCTCTATGTGAGATTTCTTTCTCCCCCAGATATATTCCTCCTCATCGGGTCCTCCATTCTCTGTATAACGTTAGATCTTTACCCCTTAAACTCTTTGGTTTGGTTATTGGTTTACTTACTTGCTACTGGCACCAGCCTGTGAGTGCCTTGGGAAAATAGTCTTAAATCTTATTCAGAGCAGAAGAAGATTCGACACCTGACAAAGAACAGGTACTCAAGAAATATGTGGGAAAATAAAATCGTGTGATGGGCAGAATGATGACCCCTAAAGATGTCCATATCTTAATCCCCGCAGCCTATGAGTATGTGACTTTACCTGGCAAAAGGGACTTTGCAGATGCAATTAAGGACGTTAAGATAAAGAGATTATCCTGGATTATCTGGGTGGGACCAAGGTAATTACAAGCGTCCTTAAAACATGGAAGAGGGAGGCCCCGGAGTCAGAAACGTGATGATGGTAGCAGAGGTCAGAGGGCTGTGGTTCCTGGCTCTGAAGGAGGAGGAGAAGCCACCAGCAGCCTCTGGAAGGAATGTAGCTTTGCCAACACCTTGGTTTTAGTCCATCGAGTCCCATTTAGGACTTTTGACGCCCAGGACTGTAAAATCCTAAGCGTTAAGGCGCTAACCTCCTGGTGGTTTGTTACAGCGGGAAAAGGGCACCAATGTTAAGAGTAACGGCTGCTGCTTTGCTCCCCCTCTGTCTCCGCTGTGCCTGACACACCGTGTCTGTTGTCTCATTTAGCGCCAAAGGTCTGAGAGGAGTGTGAAGTGACTGTCACGTGGGTAGTAAGTGGCAGGTGGGGATTGCAACCCCGGCAGTCTGGCTCCAGAGCCCCAGCCCGTAGCTGCTCCCCTGGATGAAAGGGCACAAGGGACCTTCATCTCTGTGACCCAGAGATGCCCCGATCGACCTTTCCAGGGTTAGTTCTCAGGGAGAATCTAAAATAATCATAGTTCCTTCCTAATCCAGACCCCAGAGGCAGGAAACTCTTTCCTGTCCTTCACTTTACTTCTTCTTCTTCTTTTTTTTAATGTTTTGTTTTATTTTTGAACGGGGGAGGGACAGAGAGAGAGAGAGGGAGACACAGACTCTGAAGCAGGCTCCAGGCTCTGAGCTGTCAGCACAGAGCCCGACATGGGACTCGAACCCACAAACTGGGAGATCAGGACCTGAGCTGAAGTCGGACGCTTAACCAACTGAGCCCCCCAGGCGCCCCCAGTCCTTCACTTCTTAGCTTCTCTTTCTCTTCTTCCCAAGGAGGAAGCTGGCCGCCTGTCCGTGCTGGGAGCCAAGTGAGCCGGGAGAGAGGCTGGGCTCGCCAGGTGCGTGGTGGCTTTTCCCAGAAGTCTTCCCGCTGTGCCAGGAGAAGTCCTGGAATCCTGGCTACCCAGTGTGCCAGGAGAAGCGATGGTTCTGCTGCTCCGATCAGCCTCCGTGAGGGTGGGCAGCCCACGGGCCTCGGCGCAGGAGGACCGTCCAGGAGCCCAAGCCGATACCCTCTCCCGAGCCTGTGCTGGAGACTTGCGTCCTCGGCTCCCGGGAGGAAGCGTGAAGGGCTCACGAACAGATGGAAAATGTGGTCCCCCCTACCAGCCACCAGTAAAACACACATCAGTTACCCACCAAATCCGTGAAGTTAAAAACACCAGTACTTACTGCTCTGGAACCAATTTTCTAGAAACGAATTTAGTATTGATTTATTATATATTATTTTTTATGTATTTATTATGGAATACTTATATTCTACTTTGAAAACTTCTTGCTCTGACCTGCTAAATCCACGTCTAGGGAGTCATAATAAAAAGGGAAAGCGAAACCAAGACTGGCATCTGGGTAACAATTTAGGAAGAAGAAACATCATAGCAGGGGGGTTGATAAGAATAAACAAAGGAACGTGGGGCGCCCACATGGCTCAGCTGGTTAAGCATCCAACCCTTGACTTCGGCTCAGGTCATGATCTCACGGTCCGTGTTGGCCTCTGTGCTGCATGGAACCTGCTTGGAATTCTCTCTCTCCTTCTCTATCTCGCCCCCTCCACCCCCCCGCCTCCCTGCTTGCACTCTCTCTCTCTCTCTCTCTCCCTCAAAATAAATAAATAAACTTAAAAAAAAAAAAAAGAATAAACAAAGGAACAATAGAAACGCCAAAACTTAGGGGATCAGTTACGTAAATCTTGGCAATCTCGTGACGGTATGCTAAATAATGACGATCTTCATAGGATTTTAATAAGCATGAGAATTTCTTCTGATAGAGGATTATGTGGAGATAAAATACAATGAGGGTACACATGTCTGCACATTTAAAAAATTTTTTAATGTTTATTTATTCTTGAGAGAGAGAGAGAGAGAGAGAGAAAGCATGAGCATTGGAGGGGCAGACAGAGAGGAAGACACAGAATCCGAAGCAGGCTCCAGGCTCCGAGCAGTCAGCACAGAGCCCGACGCGGGGCTCGAACCCACAAACCTCGAGGTCGTGACCTGAGCCGAAGTCGGACGCTTAACCGACTGAGCCACCCAGGTGCCTCCCCCCCACACATATTTTTAAAAGACCGCACCAGACTGACAAGCGTGGTTATGTCTACGGCTGGGTTATGGTTTTTCTTTCCTTTCTTCAAAATATCTGTGTTTTCCGAGTTATGCTACTTTTAAATCAGGGAAAACGGGCGTTATTTACTTACCCCACATCAGAGACGCACTGTCTCGTTCCTTCACGACACCCACCGAATGCTGACTACGCGGTGAGCACGGTCAAGTCAGGAGCCAGCCAGATGGGAAGTCTTGGTGCAAACCCCTTCGGGGAGCCCTTGGGGTTTTGGAACAGGCACAGCGGCAGGCCCGAGGACACAGAACCTTCCGTGAATATCTTCTCTGATAAAAAGAAACAGGTCTGCCCACGAGCTCTGCCAACAGCGGCCCATTAAGCAGCCGGCCTGGGAGTGCCTCAGCTGACCTCCCCTTGGAATGGGACTCAGACGTGCCTTCCCGGGAAGGACTCCGGGCCTCCCAGGTGGGCGTTTATATTTTTGGAAACGAGACCAATCAACAAGAGGCAAGAGCATTTTCTGCCTCCACTGTTCAGGGGCCTGGGCCCGACGTTCCGAAACCCAGATCCGATCTCACAGACTCCTCCCTCGCCTGCCCGGGCAGCCCTGGGCTTCCCAGCACCGGCCTCTCTTTCCCTCCTCCTTCCTGCGGTGTAGACAGATCCCTTTGCCTGAAAGGCCTGGCCCTGCCGACCGGAGGTTGAGAGCAGAGTGTACGAGCCAGAGATCTAAGCCGGATTCTGGCTTCACCACTTGCTGTACGACCTTGAGCAAACGACTAACCCTCTGAAAGCTCGGTTTCCTCATCTGAAAAATGGGCACAATACAGTACTTGTTTCAAAGAAAGGAATTTGTGAGAGTTCATCCATCAGCGTGTTTCCCGAGTTCTTACCAGGTGGGGGGCCCCGACCCAGAGGGGTATGCCGGGAAACCACAAAATGAAGCGCCCTGATTCATGGCCCTTGCCAGTTTCTGTGGGATGAATACTCCCACCATTATGGATGCCAAGCTACCAACAGTTTAACTGGTTGGCAAGACGCCCGCCTGTTTCACAAGCGACTTTCCGGATCTTGTGAGCATCCTCACATTGTCTGTCCCAAGAGGACAGACTTGGTCCCTGGTCTTCATGGGCTCACGGTGCCATGGGAAGAAACCAAGAGCTATTTGTGTGCTTATTGAATAGACACCTGTCCTATCTCTAGACTCATGGCTTTGTCGTGACAGGAGCAACTATTTAGAGAAAAATTTTCCTTGCAATGTTATCCCCGGTCCTGGCGAGATACGTACTAATAACTAAGTACCCTACTAACGTGTGTTAGGCCAATGAATAAACGTCTTCGATAAAGAACAACACGTTTGAAAAGGAGCTAAATGAAGAGCTGGAGGGCAATAGGGAACCAGTCTTTCCAGAGGCGGACTCTCTGGGGAGGGATGTTCTGTGAACATCTGGGAGGAAGGCTAACACGTTAGAATTGGCTTGTGTGAGGTCACAGGTCTGTTTTAGGCAGAGCCCTGGTTACAAAGACCTGGCTGGGTCCATGGCTATCGCCTTGGGGAAACCTCCAGCCCTTCGGTGATTCGGTGTCCCAATCTGTAGCTGAAAGGCCCGATAGTGTCTGTGCCTCCTTCCAGCCCTAACGTGTTGTGATGATTATATCAACTGACACTCGAAATGTCTTCGATGTCTCCAAACCCTCTGGGCCTCAAGAACAAGCCGTACCTTGCACATGGCCACAAAGGAGCCTCTGCCGAGAAGACAGGGCCTAGACTCCCGTGTCCTAGCAGAAGACAGGCTTGAGGAATAAGGGTGTCCTCTTGACCCCATCGCCTCCCTTACTTTTTCCCCATCGCTCCCCAGCTCCCCCGTGGCCGGCCTTCCTGGAGCACACTGCCTACTCCGTGTGGCTCATGAGGGTCTCAAGCCGCCGAGCATGCCCACATGTGCCAATCTTTTCTTATGACCCCGTGGACAGGAGTCCAGTCTCTGCTGGAAAACATCTAGCCACGGGGACCTCCCTACCTTGCAGGTTGAGGCTTTCCGTTGGCAGGGGGCTGGATGGCAGGGAAGGGAGCCAACCTCTACTGAGCGCTTTCCGTGTGCTTAGCCACAGGGACGCAGCTCTCTAGAAACCATTGCCTTGTAATCCTCCCGAGTTGGGGAGGCCTGGCTGATGAGTCTCCTTTTAGGCATGAGGACGCTGATGCTCTGGGACACTGAGCCACTTGCTGGAGGACACGCAGCTGGGACGCCCAAGCTACGCCTCACGCTGCTTGGTGCCTCTGACATGCACACAGCCCCTCTGCCGTGAGCACGCTAACTGTGCCCCCTCCCATCCCCGCACGCACACCACTCCTAGAACCCCCAGGAACGTCTCTGGGCAGCCCTAAGACAAACTCACACTTTTGTTGTCCGGGGACCAAGGAGACGGGAATCTCCCGTCTCCTGGGTACTCGTGAGCCCCCCCCACCGATTCTCTCAGCTCTTTCCACTGCATCACATTCCCCTCGGCACAGGCTGTAGAGTTAATGGTTAATAAACATTTGTTGAACAGACAAAGCAGGTCCCTTGCAGACGCAGATACGGAGGCTCCGAGAGGCCGGGTGACCCACAGCTGGTAACGGGAGCTGGACCCTGAACCCAAGGCCAGCCCACTCAGGGCTCAGGCCCATCCCCGGGGAGGGGGGGGGCACATGTTCTCCACCGTGTCGGATTTGTCCCCAGCCCAAAGTCCCTGGGGAGGTTGGGGCCAATCAGCTGTGTTTGGAGAAGGCAGGTGTGGAGACCTCAGGACCCTGGTTACTCATTACATTTTATTAAATGCTGATAGTGCAAACTATCATAAATAGGCCAAGGAGTGCTAAGTCACCAGAAGGCCAGGCCGGACAAACACGAGCCTTACTGATTAACCAGGCCCGCCAGCTGCTCAGCAGCCTTGGGGAGGCCACGAGTGCCACCTCTGCCAAGGTGGCCAAGGGTCAAGGCTGGGCCTGCTCTCGGGCCCAGCCGTCAGGGATCTTGAGAACCGGCAGTGGCCGGGACCCCTCGGCTTTGGTGCCAGCTCCTGGAGCCTCTAGAAGTCCCTGTCGTGGGTGTTTCCCGGTCTTAGCTGTACACATGTCCTGTGATGAGGCTGTAACAAATTGTTACACACTCAGGGGCTCAACACAACATGAATTTGTTGCCTTAGAGCTCTGGGGGTCACGAGTCTGTAAAGGGTCTCTGTGGGCTCAAGTCAAGGACCACCTTCCTGGTGGGGGCTCCAGGGGAGAATCGTTTGCTTGTTCTCTCGGATTTCCAGAGGCTGCCCACTACTGCTTGGCTCAGGGCCCCAGGCCACGATGTTGTCACGTCTCTGTCTGGGACTCTGCCTCTCCTCCTGCCCTCTTAGAAGTGCCCTTGCGACTACAGTGGGCCCAGCCACGTAACAGAGGAATACCTCAAGACCCTTAACTTAGCCGTACCTGCAGAATCCCCTTCCCAAGTAAGGTCACATGTTCCCACCGTCTGCGGATGGGGCACAGACATCTCTGGGGAGAGGCCATTCCTCAGCCGAGCATGGTGAGTTGGCTGTCTTGGCAATGATCACTGACAGCCACTGTGTCCTAAGGTCACCAGGCTTCCTTCCCACTGGCCGAGAGAAACGGGTATTATGATCTGCTCCTACCATGGGGTCGTCCCTCAGGGTGAAGAGGTCCACCTCCTGGCAGAGGGGCACTTCCCCACCCTTGGGCCCTGACTGAGCCTTGGCCTCTATCCTCAACCATGACTCCTCTCTTGGCCTTGGGTCCGGAACTAGAGTTGGCTATGCCAAGGTCATGAGTGACCTTGGGAAAATTATTGCTGCTTTTGACCCTCCGTTTCCCCTCGCACAAAAGGGTCAACGCTGTCTCCTCCCCAAAGCTATCATGACGATGGGTTGACACGGTAAACTGTAACTCCGATAACTCAAATACCCATAAAGGCCTCCTTGCCCTTTGGAAGGAGGATAAGATCTCTGAAAAATGCAGCCCAGATTCAGGCACTTCCCTGCTGGAAATCCCCCGGGGGCTCCTGGCGCCACTTAGAGCTGAGATCAAGCTCCCTCGAGGGCCCTGCAGGGAACGTGGGGTCTGCCGTCTCGCCACCCTCACCCCGGGTTGTCCACACTGGCCGCCCCAGCTCCTTGAACGCACCGACCTGGCCACCCTTTCGGGGACTTGTCCTTGATTTCCTTTCTGTGCGGGGCACGTGTCCCCAGCGGCGTGGACCGCCGGGCACCTGTCGCCCTTTAGATCCTAGGTCAGGTGCCATCTCTTCAGACAGGCCTGACTTGCCCGCACGGTGTGAACGGTTCCCCGCTTACCCCGGCCGCTGTCACCACACCTTGTTTTTTTCCTTCGTCCCCTTTGTCACGCTCCTCCTCCTCCCGGGCACCCAGGCCACCCCACCTCCCCACTTCCTTGCCGCGAGGTGTGGCCACCGGACCGCGCCCTTGGCAATGGCACCTGGGCAGGAGTGCTGTGCTCTGTTTCCAGCGCTGGTGTATGAAACTCCTCCGCACGGGCCTCCGTGCTCCCACCCCCCCCCCCCCGCCCCGTCCCTGGCTGTGGGGCCGGTAAGTCCCAGCAGATGGGAGTCATGTCACACGACAGTGAAGCCTGCACCCCAAACCAGGGAAGACCGGATACCCTCCCCCACACACACACTAATCCCTCTGCGCGCGAGACACGAGTTTCTATCGCGGGAGGTGCTGAGGTTTGGGGGGCGTTGGCCGACGCGGACATTCTTATTTTGTGTTTTATTTATTCGCTTTTTTAATTTTACTTGTATTTACCTGTTCACTGCGCATCTCGCTAAAAGGTCCCCTCCGCGCGGCAGAGCCGGGCCGTCTTGTCCCTGTTGCTGCCTCAGCTCCAACCACGGTCTCTGACACACCGCAGGTGCACGACCCAAGCTTGTTGGGCAAAAGAACAGACGAGCGAATGAGTGAGTACAATCGGCCTGACTCCCTGTTCTGCACTCTAGACAAACCCAAAGCCCACCCCAAGTTTTTTGCAAATTCCCGGTGACTCGGGCTCAAGGGCTCAGAGTTACTGGCAAGTCACTGTCCTTGCTGCCGGGTCATGAAGTCTGAGGGCCTTCATTCCATCCTCTTAGCATCGCGACACGTCACCCGTGGAGCCCCATCCCTTTCTGTGTGCACACGAACGAGCACGCACAGGCACACGCCGGCCCAGGCCCCGGGTACTTGACTGAGGCGCGTGGGAGGCAGAGGACGGGGACGTGACCCCGCAGCAATGCCTACAGCTTGCAAAGGAAGTCAGCGACCCGGTTGAAATTTCTAGGGCCTCCCCGTCGACTCCTCCACCCAAGTCTCCCCGCTCCCGTCTTTCACTTCCATTTCCGGCCACATGTTGTTCTAAACGCATGTTTGTTTCCCGGTTTCTTTTCCCCCCTTCCTCCTCTTCTCTCCCTCCTTGTGGCAGATGGCACTTTTTTCCACGGTTGACGAGCCCTCCCATTGTGCCTGCTCTCCTGTTATGTGACCTGACCACCCTCCCTTCCACCGGAGCCGTCCGTCTCCGCCTCCCGACTGTGGGCAGTCCCGTCCCCCAGACAGGGCAAGGAGGGAGTGGTCCTTATATCCGAGACTAGGTCAGTCTGGTCCGAGACCAGCTTCTGCCCGGCCCACCGGGACACTGGCTTTTGGACCCCTGCGCTTCGTGCAAAAAGTCCTATTCCCTTCGTGGAGAAGCCCAGACCGCGCGGAATGGCCGTGATGGATGACGCTCTGGTCAGCAGCCCCAGCTGAGGCCACATCGGCCACCAAACTGGCAGGCACAGATGGCTCTTGACGTTTCCAGCTACCTCACGGGGAGACAGAGGTGCCACTGAGTCATCCCAGACACCGTGGAGCAGACACAAGCCAGCCTTCCCTGTGCTCCGTGCCAATCCCCGACAGAATTTCTGGGCATCATAAAATTGGGGCTTTCCTTTACCAGAGAGCTCTGCCCTCCAGTCCTACGGCAACTGGGACAGCTCTGCCCTCCGCGCCCTCTGCGGCAAAAAAAGTTTCCCCTCGGGGCGCCTGGGTGGCGCAGTCGGTTAAGCGTCCGACTTCAGCCAGGTCACGATCTCGCGGTCCGTGAGTTCGAGCCCCGCGTCGGGCTCTGGGCTGATGGCTCAGAGCCTGGAGCCTGTTTCCGATTCTGTGTCTCCCTCTCTCTCTGCCCCTCCCCCGTTCATGCTCTGTCTCTATCTGTCCCAAAAATAAATAAACATTGAAAAAAAAAATTTAAAAAATAAAAATAAAAAAAAAGATTCCCCTCCTTTTCCGAAGCCTGGCACAGGCCGTTTCTTCTGTTGGTTTTCTTTGCCCTCGGGGTCCCCGATTCCACCCCGAGCGGCTCGTTAAGGTATTTTCCTAAACAGAACTTCTCTTTGAGAGGTGTTCTGATGCCAGCGATTAAGAGAGCAAAGTGTTTTATCTCTGCCAAGGGCTCCGGTGCCTGGCGCTTACGTCTGCTCAATTAACGTACGTTTCAAATTCTGTGTTCCTTTTTGAACTCCCGGGGAGCTGCAAGGTGAATAAAAGGCTGGGGTAAGGGGGTCGCTTTCGGATTCCAGGAACACGCATTTGGCTCACGCTGGCCGCGGCATCTGATCCGGCGACAAAAGAGCCCTTATCGGGAAGTTTAACAGAGACAATTAATACGGAGAGTCAGGTGCGATGGTGTCTGAGGAATTGAGAGGACTCACGTGTGGGGCCACCAGATGCAACGCAGGAAGGCTAGTTCGATGTGCGTTTCAGATGCACAAGGATTTTCTTTTTTTTTCCCACGTAAGTATGTTCCCTGCATATCTGGGGATACTTCCCCTTAAAATATGACATGTCGACTGGCTGAAATGAAACTTCAGTGGGACTTCCTGGTTTTTTTTAATTGACTAATCCTGGCAAACTCTACTCCTGAGGCTCTTGGAGGCATCGTGGAGCTTGCAACACAGACAGCATCTCTCCCTGGGCTGGGGGATGAGGGAGGAGGGGCTGACACCGGGGGGCGAGGGGCTGAGGCTGCCCCCCTGGGGCTCGCACCTTGCCAGGGACTGTCTCGCTGGGGCTGGGCCCAGGGAAGGGATGAGGCCACCTCAAAGACGCTGCCCGAAGCAGAGGGAGGAACCCCATAGCTCCCTCCCTCCTCCTGCTCTCTCTCCCCCCCAGCCAGGGCCTCCCACCCGTGGGCCAGTGGGCCTGGAAAATGTAGTTTGCGAGAGCCAGTCCTCTGGGACAGAGTAGACGAGGGTAAAGTGTCTGCACTATACCAAAAAATACTCAATATACTATATATACTAAATATACTATACTTACCAAAAATATATTCAAGGGATGCCTGGGTGCCTCAGCCGGTTAAGTGTCTGACTCTTGATTTCGGCTCAGGTCATGATCTCACTGTTTTGTGGTTCGAGCCCCACGTCAGGCTCTGCACTGACAGCGCGGAGCCCGATTGGGATTCTCTCTCTCTCTCCCCCTCTGTCTCTGCCCTTCCCCTGCTCTCTCTCTCTCTCTGTCTCTCAAAAATAAATAAATAAACCTATATATATTCGACCTCTTCAACCGTTTCTTGATCCCTCGCAATGTTTGTGGAACTACGTTAAGCAATTCAGAGGCATTATGTCATTCAATCCTTAACCAAACTACGGGGAAGGCGCGATTCTTGTCCACATTTTGCAGATGAGGACATTGAACCTCCGAGAGATTAAGAAATGTGCCCAAATGCCGCACAGGAAGTATGTGTCAGGGTCAGGTCTTTGCTACATCAGCAGGAGGTGCTCCGGCCCTCTGGGCAGGTAGGGAGAAGGGTGGAGGCCAGAGAACCAGGGGCGACATCAATTCACCCAGACCACTGGGTCCAGAAGGGGGGCCATCTTGATCTACACCCACAGGCTTTTGCTGATGCCTGTACCTGAAACGCCTTCTCATTCTTGCTCTTCCTAAAGGCATCACATCTTTCCTTCCGATACCCACCACACACACGTTGGCAGCCAAGCATGATAGAAAGCAGCAGAACGTAAGAGTTCAGAGCTGGAACCCTGTAACCAGATGGCCGATTCAAATCCTGGCTCTGGCATTTATTAGCTCTGTGACTTAGGGCGAGTTCCTGAAACTCTCTTATCCATCTTACCCTTCATTTATAAAACGGGGCAGAGGATGGTGAAGGTGGTGGTGGTGCTGCTGCTGCTGATGGTGACGTCTACAGTACGGTTGTGTGGATTGTTCACTGCTCCAGACCGCTTCTATATGTAATGGGCCAGGAGCAGCCCTGCCTGCCCATGGATGTGAAGGGCCAGTGAGTTCGTCCACGTGAAGCCCTGGTTCAGTGCCTGGCCCACACTCGGCACCCGAGAAGTACAGGCTGTTATTATATACATCACAGAACCAGCCCAAAGCAGGGCAGTGTGCTAAGCGCTCAGGGTACAAAGTTACAAGTCTCTGTGTACCGAGCGACGGGGAGGTGAGAGGGGCAGGGAACCACACCATTTCACCAAGTTGTCCTGAGCGCTGCTCAAGGTACTGTCGTTAGCCCAGCGGGGACAGGAGACAGCAGGGACCGGGACTGAGGAGGAGTGGGTCTTACGGAGAACACAGGAAAGGCGTGTGAGGGGGAAGAGCAAGTGGGGATGACGGTGAGATGAGGGGGGGACAGGAGGGCATGGGGCAGAGGGAAAGAGAGGAGAAGGGGCAATTCGAGACACAAAAGGCTGGAGAGGTTGGCAAGAGGCCAATACCCTGGGTCTCACTGGTAACTCGGGCTGCCTTCCCTGGCAGGAAAGATCTTAAGGAGGTCGCTAGTACAGAACTGACGTCAGAGCTATCACAGTGGCAGGGGCGGGGGGTGGAGGGAACGTACTGCAGAGAACCGACCTCCTTAAAGGGAACCCTGTCTTAGTCCAGAGACGAGATCCCCTTTGTTACCCCCAGGTAACAAAGACTTCCTGAGCACCCAGACCTATGGGGCTCCTTCTCCGGGGTCATTTGAACAGAGACCTTCCAAGCCCAGACAGCAATGCCATCGGTGGTGGAGCCTTGGATAAGTCACCGCGCCTTCCTAAACACGGAGCTGATGGCCTCAGCTCCCAGCTCTAGGCGAGAGCTGTAAACAGCAGAGAGGACCGTGGGCACTGACGCTGGAGGAGGAAGGCAGAATCGGGCAAGTGCCACAGTACTTCTGGGCACACCTGAACCTTAGCACGAAGTGGCCTGTGTTCTAGGCCGATCCTCCTCCGCTCCAGGCGGATCCCTCCACCTGACCTCTCCAACACTCTGTAGACCTGAGTCTTTGGCCTTGGGAGGGTCCATCCCTCCATCCCACCTGAGGCCACAGGCTCGGAGTCTCGGAGAGGATCACTGCGGGAAAAGGCTTTGGGGATCAGGTCATCCAAGCTTCTTCTTTTATAGATGAGAAAAATGGGGTTGGAGAAGGGCCGGGGGTCCTGTGGTTCTCCGCTGAGTTGGGAATGGTGGGGAGCCTGCTCTCTGACCTTCAGACCGAGGCCCCTTTCCTTCCCATTCTCTCTCAACACTTCTGTTCACCCGGCTGTCCATCCATCCAGCATTTTTTTTTTTTTTTTTGAGAGAGTGTGCATGAGCCAGGCAGGGGCAGAGAGAAAGGGGGACAGAGGATCTGAAGCGGGCTCTGTGCCGACAGCAGTAAGCCCGATGTGGGGCTCGAACTCGGGAAACGCAAGATCATGACCCGAGCCGAAGTCCGACGCTCCACGGACTGAGCCGCCCAGGTGCACCCCGTCCCGCATTTTTTAAAGCGATGCCTTTTCCTCACTCGGCCCACACGATCGGGCACCGGCTCACCGCCAGGCACCGCACTGGGCACGAGAGCTCACACGCGTCTGATTGAGAGCTCCCCGTGGAGCGAGGTAGACAGAAAGGGCAAAGAAAGAATTCTGGTAAGATAAATGTGGTGGCTGTCCCGGGGCTCTAGAAGCCTGATGAGGCATAGGATGGGGAATGCGAGGAGGGAAGGGCCGATTCATCCTCCAGCCAAGGCCGAGAGGGCAGCAGCTGCCTTTCCAGGGGCCCAGAAGCCTGCTCCCTACCAGTCTGGCCAGCAGCACAGAAGCAGGAGAGGAGGCAATCCGTGTGGCCGGGCCAAGGAGCCCAGAAAAGCCAGAGGTTGGTGGGAGGGGCGGGGGGGGGGGGGGCTGAGACTAGGTTTCCCAGGGGGTCCAGCCTGTGGAAGAATGTGACCGGAGGTGTCACCTGACCAGCCCCCTGACCTCTGGCCATGGGCCCAGCAATGCAGACCTAGGGTTCTCTCCGAAGCAGGACAGTCAAGGAATCAGCTTCTGATCTTTCCACTGCTGCTAAGACCCCAGAGACTTGGGGCAAACCTTTTATTCACTCTGACCCCTAGTTTCCACATCCATAAAAAGGGGTTCTTCTTCACATGTATTTACCCTCTTATAGGTAGAGAGACGCCTAGGTCGTTTCTACCTAGTGGCTCTTGTGAATAGTGCCGCTGAGAACATTCACGTCCATGTGTTGGCATGCCTATTTTCGGTTACTGGGGGCACATCCCTACGAGTAGGATTACTGGGTCATACGGTGATTCCGTGTAACTTTTGGGGGAGCCACCAAGCCGTGTGGCACAGCGGGCGTGCCATTTTGCATCCACACCAGCGGGGGCACCCGGAGTCTGATTTCTCCACGTCTTTGCCAGCGCGTGTTGCATTCTGACTTTTTGGTTCACGGCCATCCTGCCGGGTGTGCAGTCAGAATCTCATCAGAGCGACGCCCAACGATGTTGAGCATGTTTTCACGAGCGCCTTGTCCGTTTGTGTATCTTCTTCGGAGAAATACCCGTTCCAATCCTTTGACCGTTTTTAAACGGGTAATTGGGTTGCTTGCCTTTTTGTTGTTGAGTTGTGGGAATTCTTTATATATGCTGGCAATTATCAGGTATGCGATTTGGAAATAATTTCTCCCAATCTGTAGGTTTTTAAAAAAGAATTTATTTTTAATACTAGTTAGAAATAATTTTTTTAAAAAAAGGTCATGTGGGGCGCCCGGGTGGCTCAGTCGGTGAAGCGGCCGACTTCGGCTCAGGTCACGATCTCGCGGTCCGTGAGTTCGAGCCCCGCGTCGGGCTCTGTGCTGACAGCTCGGAGCCTGGAGCCTGCTTCGGATTCTGTGTCTCCCTCTCTCTCTGCCCCTAACCCACTTGCATCCTGTCTCTGTCTCTCTCAAAAATAAATAAACATTTAAAAAAATTAAAAATAAAAAATAAAAACATAAAGAAGTGTCACGTGTACATAGATTTAGTATCACCCCATCTGCCCTTCTCCTTCCCTCCTCCTTTTTTCCTCCTTCTGTTTCTTCCTTCCTCCCCCTCCTCTTTCTTTCTTTCTTTCTTTCTTTCTTTCTTTCTTTTCTTTTGGACATTAACTATATTCTAGAAACTCTGCTAAGAAGTCTTCGCACATTTCAATGTGGAAATTAATGGTTGCAAAATAACAAGCCGGTAAAATGCAAAAAATAGATCATCCTCTGTGATGGCAACTCTGTTAAAACACACCTGCAAGGAAGAGGGAGGGAGAGGAAGAACAAATTACTGGGTTCTTCTTTCTTTCTTGTTCCCTTCCTGCCTTCATTTCTTTCTTTCTTCCCCCTCCCCCTCCCTCCTCCTCCTCCTCCTCTTCCCCTTCCCCTTCCCCTTCTTCTTCTTCTTCTTCTCTCTCTCCCTCCCCCCTCCCCCGACCTCCACAGAGAAAGAGAAATGACTTTATATTTCAGTAAGAGATTCCATTCATAACTTTCAGGAGTTTTCGACTCCTTGGGGATGCCTGGGTGGTTCACAGAAGAGCATTGCAAACTGTCCCTTTGTGGAATAATGGCGCCGGTCATCCTCAGGGTGATCCGTGTGTCCCACCCACTCGGGGGACCCTGAGGCCTGGGAGTGCCTAGAAGCCCGACGGAGTCTTGGCCGTGACAAAGCCTGAGCAATGGAAACTCGGGCCTTACCATTACCCATCCGTTCCATTCAAACCTCTCCGATCCCTCACACGTGCATCGTGCTCCTGGACCAGGCTTTCCGCTCACTTCTGGGAATGCAGGATGGTCTCGGTCACGAGGGGTTCAGTGTCCAACTGGGGAGACGCCCCCCCCCCAGCCCTTCCCCCAGCCCTGCCAGCAGCGGGACGGTGTGCAGAGCTGGGGAGTGCAGAGCTCCTCATCCTGAGTCCCAGCCTTGTCTGTCTCTGACTCACTGCTGTCCTGTCTCAGCCATCAGCTCGTGTCACGGAGCATCTGCCGCTTCGTGATTGTGCCACACCCTGTCTCGCCTCTGGGCCTTTGCACGTGCTCGTCCCTCTGCCTGGCATGCTCTCCCACCGTTGCTTGGGTGACCATCCTTACCCCTCACGGCTCAGCCTCTTCCTCCAGGAAGTCTCCCTTGATCTCCCTAGACACGCTCAGGCCCTGTGCTCCACGGAACCCTGACTTCCACGTGTCACAGTGTCTCCCCATGGCTGGTTTGACCACCTCCACTGGAAACACAAGACGGTTACATCAGGACAGCACAGGAATGACTGCCCGCCCACGGCTGTCACAGAGCTCTGCACTCAACGAACGTGGACGAATGAATCGATATGGTCCGTACCCCCAGGCTGTCCTGGGGCCTCTGTATCCGCGGCCCAGACCCATGGTCATCAGCCCCAGGAGGCTGCAGCCTACACATGGGTGTGTGTGTGTTTTCTCATGTGCTTTTCAACTGCTTGCTGTCTGGCTCCCAACCAAACGCAGTGTTGAAAGGAATCCTGCCGAAGGCGGGTCCGTTGCGCCCTCTGGTGGCCACCGTTGCTAGGTGGCCGGGCCAGCGCTCCTGGCGGGTCAGAAGGGGAGCCTCTGGACAGCTTGGGCTTTCCCAGGGCAGGACCCGCTCTACCACCTGGGACCAGCCCCTGGGGGCTCATCTCCAAAGTGCTTCAGTCTAGAACAAAGCTGACAGTCCCCTGGTCCCACACTCTTGTGGGGAACGGAGGTGTTTAATTCTCAGCCAGGACTCGTGAGCTCAGTACCTTGCTTTTAAAGTCCTGGGTGCACCCCTTCCTTGCTGGCAAGTTTCTTCACCTCCCGGAGACTGTCTCCTCGTTAAATTCTCCTCTCCTGGGGGGATTGTGCTTCTTGGCAGAATTGACGGAGGATTCAAGGAAATTCACGTAGGCAAAGCACTTAGCCCATGTTGACAGGGTGCAGAAGGGAACCATGGTCATTATTAAGAATCTCCCACCTCTCCTGGTGTTGCCGCTGTCTGGCTACCTGCCTGTACCCCCACTGGACTGAGGTCTTCGGATGGCAGAGAGCTCATCTTGCCCCAGCCCCAGCCCCCAGTGGCCCTAGGTGAGTACTTATCAAACGAAATGCATGTAAACCTAAAGTGTGTTAGTTTCCCCCACAATCCCCCGAGGCAGACAAGTCTGGAGTCCTCATTCCCACATCACAGAGAAGTTCCACGTCTGGATCCGGGTCTTGGACCCTTGGGGCCTGTGGGGGGGTCTCTGATCCAACCAAGCCCTCTTCTCGGGGGGCCTCCGGCGGGGAGAGACCTTCCAGCAATCTACAGATCTACACCACACAGAGCTCCCTGTTCCGGTTAAACTTTCAGGAAAGCCAGTTCAAATGTTATAAAACACGGAGGGGAAGGAGTCCTCGGAAGTCACGGGTACCCACAGGAAGGCGCCCTGGACATCTGCGGCTCTGCAGACACCCTCGGGGCGTCCAGGCCTCCGAGGCGATAGTTTTCCCAACAGGTACGCACCCCTTCTGGAAGCCTTGAGAAAAGATGTTCTGGGCTGATAGCCATCGCAACCCCTGGCTTCGGTCTTCCGCGCTCCAGGAAGTGTGCCGGCCCCACGCGGGGAGCGCCCTGGCCCTGCGAAGAGGCAGGCTCGCTGCCCTGACCTGTGAGGCATGCCTGAGGGTCCTGAGGACCCTGCTACCCTCCCAGACTATGGTCACTTTCCTCTCGCTCCCAGCAGCAGCGTCTGGGGTGAGCGCTGCGTCCCTATGGGTCCATGTGGATGTTTCTGGACTTCACCCTCCCACCTGTTGTCCCCAATCTTTTTTTTTTCTGCACCTGCCCTGCGGTTACCAGCACTGTCCCTTTTCCTGGCACCTGCCACCTTGCTGCCTCCTTTCCTTCATTCCTGGCGGACTTTACAGTAAGTGTGTTTCTTCCCAGTTTGTGCCCTTATCCCGCTGACCCTAGTGTCCCTGTTTACACACAGCACCTGCCCTCCTGGGCCCTGGACGTCTGCTCTCTCCCGACTTCCCCTTTCCGCCTTCCGGCTCGCCATCACCTAGACCTGCTCCATCTCAAAGGCCGTTCCGACAGCTCGTGCCACGTTTCTCCCTGAAGTCATCTTGTTCCTGGCCTTGGGGACACCTCCCAGCCCCGTGGGGCCGTGGCCTCTCTGTTCTTTCTAGCTCCCTTGTCCTGTTCCTCCCGAGACCGTCCCCACTCACCTCCTGGGGTTTCTCATCCAGACCCACAGCCTCCCTGGTCTATAACCTGGCAAGGTCCTAGTCTCCGTGTCCAAGCGGCAGGGGTCTCGGGGCCGCAGTCCCACCGTGGCGCGGTGAGGCCTGAGCTAACAGAGAGACTGATCCGGGAACCTGTCGCTACTCGCACTCCCCAGAGCCGAGCGGGACGGTGGCTTTCTGAGCTGCCTTACCTCATCATGCCAACCCCCGCCCTGCCCATGACCTGCTCTAAACCTGATCACCTCCCAAAGGCCCCCCCCCTCCAAACAGCATCACCCTGGGGGTCAGGACTTCAACATAGGAATGTAGGGGACATCACCCGGTCCGTAGCAGTGGGTTGGGGTTGAGTACGGCCAGTGTCTGAATTATTCCATGTGCTCACGGGACGTCAGGTGGGGCAGGCGGCCAGCATCTCTGAGAAGCAGGTTGCCTGGGATTCAGCCATCCTGTGAGGACCCAGTGTTTCAGCTGAGGACGATCAGAAGGGCTTCCCCTTATTCTATGGGGCTCCAGGGCTTGGGCAGGTCTGGGAGGGGGAGCACTTAGAGGGAGGGGAGCGACAGGGGCAGGTGAATCGGACAGCATCATCCCACGGACGGAGATCGTGAACTGGGGTGACAGAACCCGGGCCCCGGGGATGCCTCTACTTGGCAGGTGTTGTTGCATCAGTGAACGAAGCAGAAGCAGAAACAGAGGCGGGTCCTTCCCCAGCAGGTGCAGAGGGACCCTGGAATCATTGGGGGACATTTCCTCACCGGGCCCCTACAGCAAAGGTGCCCTGGACCTCCCATGACCTGGACCTCACTTGGCTCTGAATACACAGAACATTTCCTTTTGTGACGCGACCTGTAGTGAATCCTGGTGTAGGTAAACCAGCTTCCTAAGGCGTGGTGAGGACAGCTGAGGGGGTCCCCCGTGGGCCGGGCAGCAGAGGAAGTGGGGACACCCTCCACCTTGCTGGGTGACGCTGTGTCTCACAGGACAGGCACACTTCCTAGGCACTTCCTCACGGACACGGGGGTAAAATGACTTTTGAGGCAGACTTGTCCCCCTAAACACTGCGGGACATCAACAGTAACGAAAAAGGAAGAATTTTATTTTTATTTTATTATTATTATTTTTTAAAATGTTTTTATTTATTTTTGAGACAGAGAGAGGCAGAGCATGAGCAGGGGAGGGGCAGAGGGAGAGGGAGACACAGAATCCGAAGCAGGCTCCAGGCTCTGAGCGGTCAGCACAGAGCCCGACGCGGGGCTCGAACTCACGGACCGTGAGATCATGACCTGAGCCGAAGCCGGACGCTCAACCGACTGAGCCACCCAGGCGCCCCAAAAGGAAGAATTTTAAAAAGGGAGTGGCACGTGTGGAAAACATGATTGTTGAGGTGGGGTTCATCTCTTCGCAATCAGTGCATGTATTTAAAAGTCCTCACATTTTAAAATCAGAAGCAGGTAGAATGCTTCTTCCCAGGAACTTCTTTTTGGTTCCAGGAGCTCTTTGCTGAGCAGCCAAGCGTGTGTTTGGGGCCGCGTGAGGGGTGTGTCTGGGGGACCTTCCCAGGGTCCCCAACACCCAATCCTGGAAGACCTACGTTTGTGGGAGGCGTGGGGGGTGCACAGCACTGGGCCTGGAGGGCTCTGGCTCTTGTCCTCTGTGTCTGGGCAGGTGCCCGAGGGTCCTGAAGAAACGTTTTCAGGTCCTCAGGGCTCCCCGTGGAGGGTCCTAGCTAATTCCTACCCCTTCCTAGGCTTTGCCTGTGGGCCTGGGACTGGGTGGATGAGCGCCCACCCGGCTGACCGTGTCGCCACCTGGTGGCCCCTTTCCCACATTGCAGCTATAATGGGAGCTAGCCCAGGTGGGAACTTGGGGGAGGCCGGGTCTCAGTGGAGGGAGCGGGCCGCATGTTAACAATACCTGAGAGCGGGGCCCTGATGGGGTGAGGTTAGCCAAGTGATAGGAACAAGGAAAGGGAATGTTAAGAGTTGAAGAAACCACTTGGAAAGAAAGCAGCACAAAAGCCCCCGGCAGGGGCGGGGCAGGAGAGGGGGCAGAAGAAATCGGACTGGGTGCCCCAGGGGGCCTCACGGTTTTGCTGGCCTCTCCTTCTCTCCTCACGACTTTAATTTTTTTTCTTAACGTGTATTTATTTTTGCGACAGAGAGAGACAGAGCATGAACGGGGGAGGGGCAGAGAGAGAGGGAGACACAGAATCCGAAACAGGTTCCAGGCTCTGAGCTGTCGGCACAGAGCCCGACGTGGGGCTCGAACTCACGGACCTCGAGATCATGACCGGAGCCGAAGTCGGACGCTTAACCGACCCAGCCACCCAGGAGCCCCGTCTCCTCACGACTTTAATAACAGCTGACATCTACAGGAGGCTCCCTGGGCACTAGATTCTCTTCTTAGCCTGTCGGTGTGCATTCACTCATTTAATTCTCAAGCGTGTTTCTAGGGTAGGTACCCCCTCACCCAGACTTTATCCACAAGGAGCTCGGGCACAGAGAGGTTCAGGGACATGCCCAAACTCGCACAGCTAAGTAGGAACTCAGGCAGCCTGACTCCAGGACACCTGTGTTCCTCTCTGTCCCCTCCTGCCTCTGAGGGCTGCTTTCCGAAGTTCACCACAAATTTTCCAAACAACTTTGGGAAGACGTCCCTAAGGTCCTCGCCTGGGAGACGTCCCCTGGGGAGGCAGCAGAGTGACAGGGAGCCCGCACCTTCAGAGGGAACGCTTGCTTTGAACCCCACCCCTGCCCTTGTCTGGCTTTAACTCTGCACCTGTTTGCAAACATGGAAACCCGGGAACCACGCACCAGCTCCGCAGGACCGCTTTGAGAAGTCAAGTTCATGCCCAGCAGGCCGTGGTGAGAGCCGACACGAATTGGGGACTATCACCATTTACACTAATTTTACATTATAGAACCCCACGACTGGATTTCTGGACTATTCACAAAGTCAGAGACTTATGCCGACTTTGGATCAAACTTGGGATTCATCCACGGATGTACCTGTTTATTGGGAAGAGATGAACCCTACCTCGCCCACCCTGGGCCCCGGCCAAGGCTATCTCATTCAGCGACTGTCTGAAGCGGCCGATGCAAATCTCCTCGGGCGGGCCTCCTGAGCGATTTTTATTCTTGACCTCACACCCCTTCTGACGGCTGGCATGGTCAAGTCCATTTGGCGGATGGGGCAGCGGAGGGTAAGAGAGGTGAGGTGGTTCGCCATAGTCACACAGCAGTGAGAGTCACGGTGGCATTTGAGAGGCTAACGCTCTGTGCTTCCTGAACCTCTGGGCACTTGGTAGGGACGGACGCAGAACCAGGAGACCCTCAGCCGGTGAGCCACTGGGGCGTTTTTAGGCCGGAGCAGAACCCCTGACCGGAAGCTGTGGGGCAGGGGACAACATGAAGGCATGCCCCGCCCCCGCCCAGAAACACCACAAACACACCCAAACGATAAAATAGCTTTTTTTTTTAATTCACTTTGATTTGGATCATTGGAAATGTCCAACAATAAATAAAACAGAGCAAAGGCTGAGGAAGGCGGACTCTGGCTAACTTCATTCCAAATGCATCCAGATTAGCGCTCGGCTACAAAACAAACACGAGGCGAGAGGGAAAAGAAAGCAAATTTTACGACGACGACGAGGAACCCAAGGAGCGGAAAGCGCTCGGGAAACTTTGGCTTGGACGTGAGTTCAGCGACGTGCTGACGCGGCTGGGGAGGGCGCTCGCCTCCGGGGGGGGGGGGCAGGGGGCGAGGTGGCAGGTTAGAGCTGGCATCGGGGTCACGGCCATCCGCAGGTGGACACAAATGGGAGTTCTGCCCAATGAGGGCGGCTGAGCCAGGGGGTCAAGTTCAACACCAGTGCAGGTCTCTGACGGGCTGAGAGGGAAAGTGGGGGGTGGGGTGGGCTGGACGCTTGTGGGAAGCACATTGCCGCTCGTCTAATGAGCAAGGAAGCTGCTAATGCCCAGATGCCAGCTGTGAACGCCACTGTGGGGGGGGGGGGTCTCTGCCCCTCCTGCCACAGCACCTTCTCTTCTCTGTGCCCCAGAGGCGGAGGTTCTTCAGGACGAGAAAGCGGAAAGCTGACTCCGTCTCCCAGACCACATGGCCTGTGGGCATGTCTGCTTCCAACCAGATGTCCGTGATGGACACAGTGCTAACCCCGAGCTCTGGGGGGCGGCAGGGGGGTGGCACAGGGGCAGCTGCTGGCTCCTGATGGCACGTGGCCAGCGGCCGGCCATCTGTCGCTGGACAGCGGCCACTCGGGGCTTGTCCTTCCCTGGAGGAAGCGTTTCTGGTGCTCCCCATGTGGGGGACGGTGAGCTCTTTTCCGTTTCCCGTTTTTGCGTTCGGGCTGCCTTGACAAGAACACTTAAAGCAGAGGTCACGGCTCGAAATACTCTCTGTGACTCCACTCCACCCTTGACCCAGACGCCCAGCCCTTCTTGCCCCCAGCACTTACAAGAATCGCCCTCCCCACCTTCTTGTCTGGCCTATTTTAAGTCCTGTTTCCTTGTATCTGGCTTCTCCCACTGAGCACAGCCCGTGGGGTTTGCCCGACGACACCCGCTGAAGCCAGAGTCTCAAAAGGCATGGGTTTAAGAACTTTCTTTGCTGCCCGATGGCTCTGGGGGCCAGACGCTACAAACCTGCCCTGCCTTGTGCCCTGACGGGGGGAGGGGGTAAGGGCAGGGGCTCCAGGGGGGCCTGTGGAAGCAGGTGCTGGTTTTGCAGGAGGTGACTCCTGGCTCACTGGGGGTTGGAGAGAGCGCCGAGATCTCTCTTCCTCCTCAGCCGCCATCTTTCTGGCTTTAGGCTCAGCACTGATGACTGCGGGTGGGGACACCTCTGCTCCATGCCTGGGGCCCGGGGCTGGCCTCCCAGGAGCCCTGTGCCTGGAGACCCGGCAGAGCCCTGGGCTGGGAGTCCAACAGTGAGTGGGGTGGACACTCGAGAGCCTCCTCTGGCTGGGGGTTTCTTGTTATCCCGCCCACAGCACGCTCAATGCTCTGTGGGAAACAGTCTTGCCCAATTCTCAGCCATCCTTACCCCGGGTAGAGACGCTAACTGGCTTAAGCCAATCAGCGCATTCGATCCCAGTCCCAATGATTGGAGCGCATTGGGTTTAGACCCCTTCGCCAAGCCAATGAACACAAACATGTGCTGGGGCACTGGGAGGAGCAAGGTTTCTCCCCCACTGGGGGGATGGCGGCAAAAGGCAGACACCAGGGCTTGCAGGGCCACCATGGGCAGCCTGGGGACGAGCCAGGTGGGGAGAAGGCAGAGGCCCACCCCCCATCACAGTTCTCTGAGATGCTGGATGGAACCCAGCTGGGAAAGCCCACCTCAGGATGTTTTAAACAGAGAGCCGACGATTTCCTGGTTTTGCTCAAAATGGTTGACTCGTGCTGTCACGATTGTTGGTTCACTTTTGCAAGTCGCTTCCCTTCCCTGGGTCCTGCTTTTCTGATCTGTTAAATGGGAAGGCAGGCGGGCTTGAACGGGCCTAGCGGGAGGGCGAGACGGCCAGGACCGGGCAGCCGGGCCGGACAGCCTGGGCCTCCTCCCCACGGGGACCTGTTCTGACTCAGCAACGCCCAGGAGCCGACTGCGCGCCCTGAACCTGTCACCCCTGTATGGACCCAGGAAGAGCTCGGGAGTTCACCCTGCTCCCTGTCTCAGTGGCCACGGTTCTCAAGGGCTGTCCCTGGGCTCAATCAGCCAATCGACAGATGCCTGCTCTAGTCTCTGAGCGTGGATGATCAAGATGACGACCTCACAGTGACTGATGAGCCTTCACCGGTCACAAGAGTCTCATGCTTTGGAGGACTTTAAAACAGGCACACGTCGTTTGTGTGTGTGTGTGTGTTTTTTTTTTTTTTTTTTATACATCACATTTTGGATTCTGAATCTCTGAGAATCTAATAAAGGCTAAGGAATCTCTCCCGGTGACGATGCTCATATGCACAGGCTTGGGGGGAGACAAACGCGGCATGCCATTTCTGGGGACCCCTGGGAACTGCCTAATACCACCTGCGGCCCCGGAGCTGACAACATGCTTCCTTCCCTGTTTGTAGAGGGAGAGGCTGCAGCCGGGAGAACGGGGCTTGCCAGAGAGCCACGAGAGCGCAGGAGACAGGCCCCGTGGCTTCCGAGACTGGCATGCCTCACGCTCCCCCAGGAAGCTGTCACGCCTCCTCAAGGTGGCATGGCCTGTTAGCAAACGCTCTCAACAGGAAAAGCGGTTTTTTCTGATTAAGGGTCAGTAACTAGAGCCAACAATCACTGTCCTCCTATACGTGTGACCCCACTCCCCACCCGGCCCCAAGGAAGTCCCGCTGGCTTTTGGAGATTCTTAGCCCGAGACTGAATCCAATCCACAATGACGAGGAAGGAAGGTGGGGCCGAAGGGAAGGAGGTACGGAGCGCCCCGCAAAGCTGCCAACCTGAAACCCTGGGATCGGCCCACCGGCAAGCCCCCAAGCCCTAGACGCCCCCCACCCCGAGTCTGAAGCTCCCCAAGAACCTAGATTCAAGCTCCCCCACTCCCCGGCTGCCAGGCGAAGCAAGAACAAGCTCAATTAAGCCGTCAGGACCAGCCACAGAGCCACAAAGTGCACACGACGTCAGCGGAGTTAAAAGAATCAATCAATAAATAATCAGGAAGGCTGAAGAGGAAAGATCAGAGCAGCCCGGGAGGGAGAGAATGAGGTATGTCTTCTCCCGCTCTGAAACTCATGTTCGTGGGATGGCCCTGCAGCCCTCAGGACACCGTGCAGGTGGCCAGCAGGGACGTGGCCCAGAGCGTGGGTTTCCTGGGGAAAGTGCCGGCTGGTGGAGGTTATACGCGTGGCCTTGGAAGGTCATGGGCGCCACATCCAACGGTCTGTGAATGTAAGCAAGAATGATGTTCCGCGGCTGACGCGCCTCTGGACAGCACTGCCCGTCATCCCAGCTCTGCTCCAACTCAGGCGCTGCCTCACGAAACTAGAAAAGATGCCCCCGAGCTACAGGGCAAGGGGGCGGCATTGCTGGGGCTCCCCTCTCCCGAGTCAAGGCTTTTGCCTTGTTTCGGCCAATGCGCGTGTTTCTCCCCAGACACAAAGGCACGCGGAAGTGGTCAGATCTACTCTCAGCCAGGGTTACAGCCACAAAGATCCATCGCTCCAGGGACGTCGGCTGGGGAAGAAGACATCTGCCGGGGCCTGAAACGCTCTGCCACGAGTCTATGAAGACCTTCGGGGCGGGGAGCCTCTCCGGCCACCGTAAATGAGCTTTGGGACGACAGCGGGGCGGCGGGGGGCGGGGGGTTGTCGAGCCGAGTGAGGGAGGGGCCGGGCATCGTGCAAAGAAAGGCGCCATCTTGCCCCCAGTGTCCACATGGTCCAACACGGCTCTGTCCTGAGGTCTTCCCTGGGTCCCCGGGCAGAGGAAAAGTCTCCGCCCATCCGTCCCGGAAAACTGTCCTTTCCTTTAGAACACAGAGTCCCAAGTATCTGCCCCCTCCCCAGAAGCCAAAGGGACCTCGGTGTTTGGAGACTGGACCCTCCCCCGCATCTCCCCACCTCCCTCCAGCTCCGGGACAGCAGTGAGGGGCCCTCTCCATCTAAGACCAGTTCTGAGACTTCCTTCGCAGACCCGGCGGGGCTCGGGGACCTTGCTGAGCAGACGCTGCCAAATGTTGGCTCGGGGGAGGCCGCGAGGGGCACCTGAACGCCCCCACCCCCGAGGCTGGCCCTCAAAGCTCCCAGGACAGAAGGGCCCCAGCGAGAGGCTGGGGCTGGACACAGAGAGGCGTGCCTCAGTTCTCCTTTGCAGCGTCATCTCCCCTTGAATATCCGGATTTTATTGATGGACGCCAAGGTGGCCGTCACGTTGGACTCAAAGTCTCCATCGTGCACCCCGGTCTTGCGAAAAGCCCCCGCCGATGGGTTGTTCTCCCAGTAGTGATGCCAGTTCCCCTTGCTGTCTGCCCCGAAGCCGTACAAGTCTACCTGCGGGGGCAAAGCAAAGGTCAGAACCAGACGGCAGGGCCACAGGTAAAACCTCTAAGAAGGGGAGCCTGCAGGCATCTCCCGAGTCTGTAAGCAATGCTTCCCAAGACTCCTAGAAACCCTTCTCCGTAGAACCCGTCCGGTTCCTTACTGGGACTCCCAGGGGCTCAGGGAAGCAAAAGCAAGTTCCGTAAAAGTCAAGTGTAACGCCAGAAGGCACGACGGGAGGCCAGCGCATGGGTGGCCCCGAGGGTGCCGGGGCAGGACAGCCTCTTCTCAGAGGGAGGCTCCTGGGACTGGGGAGGGGGAGTGGAGTTGCCAGCAGGGCTCCCAGCTCTGCCTGGCGGAGCCAGCGAGCGCCAAACCGCTATTCTGAGCCTCGCGTCCCTCATCCGGAAAATGGGCCAAGAAGAATGACCGTGTTGAGGCAGGTGGTAGGTGCTGAACTCTTTCTTCCCTGAGGCTAATATCCATGCGGTTCGGGAGCCCTCACTGGCCCGTGGCCAGGGGGGCCTTTCCCACACGTGACCAGCATTTACTGAGCACTTACTCTGTGCCAAGCACTGGGATAGATACATCAGAGTTCATCACCGGGGCCACCTGGGTGGATGCTGGGGAAATCAGGGACTCAGGAGTCAGGTCTCAGACCTTGGAGCCTGTGACTTACCACAAGCACCAGTGAGGGCGGGGGCTAACGTCAGGGCTCCCGCAGCACAGAGGACAGCAGGGCCAAGGACGCAAGGGATCTGAGATAGCAGGTGACACTTGAATTGGGTCTCGGGGGAGGCGTTGAAGATGTCCAGGAAGGAACATGCCCTCCAGGGAGAGGAAATGCTATCCGGGCTGCGGCAGCGGGGAGGGCAGAGTTGGGGGGTGGGGCCCCACCGGGGGCAGGAGACACCTCGGTGGCCAGCTGGCCAGCACAGCTTTCTTGTGAAGGCCAGCAGGACCACAGTGGCCCCGGGGCAGGAGGGAAGAGAAGGGAGTAGCATTTCTGAGGCAGCCGGGTGGAGGTGAGGACGGGAGGTGGCTTCTGGGAGAGACAGCCCAGGCTTCTGGCGACAGTGCGGGTTCACGGGGAGGGTGGTGACAGAACAGTCCCTCCCCCCTCCCCGGATGTCCCCCAGGATCCAGGTGGGGCAGGGGCGGGGACGGCTGCATGTGACATCTGATTGCCCCGCCTGACACAGGGCCAGGGAGGAAGAAGGGTGTAGGTGTTGTGGCCCCCCTGCTCCTCTGCCCGGGGTGGCAGTGAGCACCCCAAATCAACATGGCTTGGCGGACGGTCAGGCAGACCCACGAAGGGAAACACAACACGTGCTTGGCAAGATCACTGGTTCTCAGTGTCGGTGAAGAGTGGAAGCCCTGGGTGCCTGGTTTCCACCCTCAGAAATTCTGGCGAACACGGGCCCGGGCGTGGTCCGGGTGCTGGGATTTAGCTCTGGAGACGATTCTAAGAGCGGCCGGGATCGAGACCCCAGCTCTCCCCCGTTACGACCTGCTCCGTTATTCTGCCCCCAGATCCGAGCCTCCACCCACCAGCTGTGACTCGGCCTCCGGAGCCTGCACAGAGCGAGCCAGAACGCTTGTCCCTGCCAACGTTCTCGGGAATGCCCAGAGCGGGGAGATAAGGAACGGGAGCTTCTGGGAGAAGAGCTGCGTCGGGGCCCGGGTGAGGCCGGGGGTCGGCCTGACTGCAGACGCACTCCCGGACGCTCAGAGAAACGCGGAATGAGGGGCTCCCCCCGGGGTGGGGCGGCCTGGCAGGCACGGGGGGCGGGTGTACCTCATCGCAGACGTGCAGTGAGAAGATGACGGACAGAATGCCGGTGGATGGGTATCGCCCGTGGCCCTGCAGCCAGTTGTCAAAGACGTATTTGATGAAAGCCGGATGATAGATCAGGATCTGCGGGCAGAGGACAGGGCCCCTCGTGAGCACCTGCTGGGTGCCCCCCACGGTCGTGGCCGTGGGGGACAGAGCAGCTAACAGAGCCAGCAGCCCTGCCCTCGTGGGCCTTCCCTCCTAGTGGGAAGGACCGGCGGTGGCCTAACCACGGAGGCAGAGAGTGCTAGATAGAACACAACTATGGAGCTGTGGAGAGAAATGAAGCAGAAAGTCAATAAAGTACGGGGGTGGGGGTGGGGAGAAGGCTGGCTGAGAAGAGGACTTCCGGTAACATTCACATCAGGCCAGGGAGGTTGCAGGGAACAGCATGCGGCGGGGTCAGGGATGCCTGTGTCACGGGCAGGAAAACGCAGGGGCTGAGCCGCCCACCCGTCGAATGATCTCTGTGCCACGACATGACCCCACACGCTAGCTTTCCCTCTCCTCGTGTTATAGATGAGGAAACCGCGCTCAGAGAGCCTAGGTGATGTGCCCGGTGTCACACAGCCAGGGTGGCCAAGCTGGGAGGTGCCTGGAATCAGACCTGCCCTTGACTCCACCCCCACGGCTGCTTTGAGGACAGCGAAGGGGACGTCTCAGGCGGTAGAGGGAATGCATGTCCAGGAAGCCTAAGGCCAACCCCCGGGAATGGACTAGAACAGAGGACCGTGCAGGTCTCTGGTCATCAGTCAGCCAGGCCTCAAGGGACTGCCATCTCTGGGAGGCTTTCCCTTGTACCCACTGGGCCCACATAGGGCTCCCCCCATTCCCTGGGCGGTGCACCCGTGCAAATGGCAGGGGCTGGAGGCCCGGGTCCAGCCATACCACAAACTGGCTGTGTGTTCCTGAGCAAGTTACTCGACCTCTCTGATCTTGACCTCACCATCTGAAGAGGACAGCGTATGCAAAGGACCAGTGGGGTGGACACTTCACTTCTTCCATCCTTCCGCCCTTTGCCCACGTCTTGGCCAACCCCCCCTACCAGGGGCCCCCTGGGGACGATGGAGCTATGGAGGCAGGAGGGGAGGTCTGGCTTTGAGAAGCTCACGCCACACAGCGCTGGGTCTCAAAGAGCAGGCGGCATCAGCATCCCTGGAGGGCTGGTAAAAGCCCGGATCGCTGCCCCCTCCCCTCCTCTTAGAGTGTCTGATTCAGCAGGTCTGGGGTGGGTCTGAGTCTCTGCAGCTGTGACAGGACCCCAGTGACGCTGCTGGTCCGGGACCCCCACTCGGGGACACTTTCCCGGTGTTTGTGGAGCAGGGGAGCTGAGTGGGGGCTACGGCCTCCGCGGGCCCGGGGGGCCCAAGGGCTCTCTGCAGCCAGGCGCCGGCAGAGGGGGGAGGTGGTGCTCTCCAGCCTCGTACAGCTCCTTCGAAACGAGCCTGAGCTCAGAGGAGAAGGGGCCGAGTTCGACTCACCTTATTCTTTTTCACTTTGATCTTCGCGGGGACAGGGACGTAGGTGCTACAAGGGGAGAAAGAGCGGTTAATGCGGGGGCGGGGGGGGGGCAGGCTGCCTGCACGCAGCTCTGGCTGGGGGACACTGGAGAGGGAGGGAGGGATGAGGCCTCCCCGCCACAGCCCCGTCCCCCTGCAGCAGTGGCCACCTGTAGACACCAGAGGGCGCTCGTGGCTAATTCAGGAACTTTCAAACCCCCGCCTTTCCCCCAGAAAGGTGGGGGGCGGGGGGCGACTTTCTCCAAGTCCCCACACCACAGAGCGCAGCAGAGGCCAGAGCGCGCATTGCCACGGCTAGGGCGCTGGCCGATGAGCCCCACGAACGCCCCCTTTCCATCTGCAAGGTTACGTGTGCCCCAAGGTGAAGGTGTAAACGCCCCGCCACCCGGCCTCATGTCCCATCTAACGGGGACAGGGTGGGAGGGCAGCCGAGCCCAGGCCTGGCCCCCTCGCTCCTCCGCTGCTTGAGCCCACTTCCCTCAGCGCCCTCCTGGGAGGGCGGCCCCGGGCTTCCTGCACCCCAACCCGTCAGGCTTGCTGGCTGGTCCTCAGACAGGAGGCTTCTGGCCTTGAGGACAGTGAAACCACTTCCTTTAAGGAAGAGGGAGGGAGCTAGGAACCCGAGACTGGCTCTCAAGCTAGGACAGCATGCTCAGGGCAGGCCTCTGATCCCTCATTGGGGGAGGGGAGGGGAGGGGAGGGGAGGGGAGGGGAGGGGAGGGGCCTCTCCACCCCAGCCCCCCAGGGGACTCACTGAGAGATGGTGCCCGTGGTGGTGGCACTGACCACCCACTCCAGGTCGGTGGTCTTGAAGGGGACCAGGACCATGCTGACGTTCTCCCCCAGCTCCCTGAAGCTCTCGGGGTACACCAGATGGTGCGTGGTCTTGCTCCCGACGTCGGCCTCAAAGCCCGCTGTGGGGGCCTTGTTCATTCTGGGGGACAAGGGACAGAAGGTCGCGCGCCGCATCCCACGGGCACGGGTCAGCCTTAGCTCCACAAGCCTGTGATGCCACCTCTGGTGCCTCACCCTCCGTGGCTGGGCCCCAGCTTCCCGAGCTGGAAAAGGGACTCAAGTCGTTAAGACGCGGCGAAAAAGCTTGCGTTGTTCGTTGTTCGTTCTCTCTCAGTTTCTCTTTTACGACCTCACAGGAGCCTGACCATCGTCTCTGCTGATGACCTAGGAAGCACAAGGCACCACCCTGGCCCCTCAAGGCACCTCGTTAACACCTTAATGGTAATGCCAACCACGCCTGGGAGGCGTCCTGAGGCCCTATTTTCCGGTGGAAGAAACCCGAAGGCAAAGAATTTGTCTCAGGACACACAGCTTCCGGGTGGCAGGCTCCAAGTCAGGTTTGTCTGACCCGCTCCCCCTCACCACGAATATTCCTGCTGCACACCTGGCACACTGAGGCTCCCAGAAGCCAGGCGAGGGGTCTAAGGGCATAAACGCAGAGGCCACGGAAACGGGAGACTGTTCTAGAAGGCCCCTGGGGAGCAGCAGCCCCCTGCTGCCTGTCCTCGCTCTGAGGCGCTTGTGACCCCGGGGGGCCGAGCGCACAGTGTGGTGGAGATTATGACAAGAAACCCAGGATACACGTCTTCCTGGAGGATCTGCTTTTACTCGGTGACGGGGAAACGAATTGACATTAAAGACATGCGGTTTTATTACGGCCTCGACTGCAAAACGGGACTGAGCTTTCAAGATTAAACGGGAGTCTTCAAATAAACCTTGCCCTCTCGCCAGGCGTCTCCGTGCCAAGCTCCCGGCCCCGCTGGCTTCCTCCCGCGAGTCGTTTCCCATCTGGGCCCAGAGAGGCGCTGCTCGTCCGCTTCCCTCCCACGATGCATGGCTGGGGAAACTGAGGCCCGCGGGGGGCGGGGGGGGGTGCTGGGGTCCGCGGGGGAGCCCGGCCATGCCAGGACTGGGGTGTCTCGACCTCCTGACCCTGGGCCGAGGCGCCTCTAGTAGCTAAGGGGATGGGCGCTCACCTCAGCACGAAGTCGTGGCCGTCTATCTGAGGCCCGTACCAGGACTCCCTCAGGTTCCCGGAGTTGCCCACCACGGCACAGCGCCGGCAGCCCCCCGACTTCTTCTCCAGCAGGGGGTCCACGTTCCCAGGCACCACCTGGAACAGCTCCTTGATGGTATCGTTCAGGTTATTGGGTTGCTTCTCCCGCTGGAGCCTCTGCGGGCCGAGGACGGAAGGAGACAGGTCAGCCCAGCGGTGCTGCCTCTGGCCGCTGCTCAGTCAGCCGGCTGCTGGGCCCCCAGCGCCCCACGTGTGCTCGCTGGGCCCCGAGCCCCTCCCCGCTGTGCTCACTGGGCACCAAGCTGCCCCCTGTGCTCACTGGGCCCCTAGCTCCCCACTGTGCTCACTGGGCCCAGAGCTCCTCCCTGTGCTTACTGGACCCAGAGCTCCCCCCCTGTGCTCACTGGGCCCCAAGCCGCTCTCCGCTGTGCTCACTGGGCCCCAAGCTGCCCCCTGTGCTCACTGGGCCCCAAGCCCCTCCCTGCTGTGCTCACTGGGCCCGGAGCCCCTTCCCTCTGTGCTCACTGGGCCCCTAGCTCCCCCCTGTGCTCACTGGGCCCGGAGCTCCCCCCCCCCCCCCCCCGTGCTCACTGGGTCCCTCCCTGGCACCTTCCTTTTTGCTGGGCACCTGGAGACTGAGGAGGCTCGGACAGCTCTCTCCGGAAGCCCAGGAACCCCTCAGGGAGGTGGGAAAGATCACTCACTCATAGTCCGCAAATGTTTATTGAGCACCTACTGAGTGCGAGCTACTCTGCCAGCCACTGAGGCATTGAGACCCGGTAATATGAGAAAGCCACACGAGAGAAAGGTCAGGTGACCCTCCGTGCCCACCACCCCCGCCTCTGCTCCCTTCCTCCTCCTGACCACCCCCCACCCCCCACCCCCCAGGGACCACTGGGCTCCAGCAAGACTGAGAAACTAGCCCTTGGCTGGACGCGTCAAGGCCTCCGATGTCTGCCTAGCAAATCGCTTTCACCCTTTAAGACCAAGCTCGAGACTTCTGACTTCCTCACTCCTGGTCCTAAGGAGCAACCCATCGGACTCTGTCACCATGTCACTGTGTATATATCACACCACACTGGAACGTCGGTGAGAAGGATGTTCTGGGGCCCAGCCTGGTGGAACCACATGTCCCAAATCCAAACCAGGATTTGAACCCAGGCTTTTAGAAACCGAACGTAAAGTCTCTCCCACAACACGGCCCCTGTCTCAGACCCTTGGAACCCAGACCTCGGGAAAGCCCAGCCCCTGGGCTTGGGGGAGGTGGCTGCGGGGTGAGTGCCACCAGCCTCTCCCGGCTCCAGGCCCCGGGCAGTGACTGGGAAAGAAAGGAGGGGTTAGAGATTGCTTTGGCCGTTGTCCAGCACATTAGTGACAGGGCACATAGGGAGATTCAGAGGCACGCAGGCCCCCACCGCCCTGTGACGGAAGGAATCAGATCTCCGAAGGAGAGGCCCATCGGTAAGCCCAGATGACTCCTTTAGTTAAAACCCCCAGCCCGTCCTCCGCACCTGCCACGGGCGATAAGACCGGGACCGCTCAGCACACACCCCCCCTAGGAGGGTTATAATACATAAAACACAGAGAAAGAAAATAACATCCGTTGGTGAGGATATGGAGAAACTGGAACCCACATACGCCGTTGGCGGGGAAATGGGGTGGCCACCGCGCATAACAAACACAGACCTACCCCGTAAGTCCGCAATCCCATCCCAAAGCACGTCCTCAAAAGAACGGAGAGCAGGGTCACGAACAGACACCCTGCTGTTCACAGCGGCATGATTCACAGCAGCTGTAAAGCGGACGCAAGCCGAATGTCCACCGACAGGTGAACGGATAGGGCAGGTGTGGAACATCACTCGGGTCACAAAACAGAAGGAAATTTTGATAGACGCTACAGCATGGGGGGGGCCTTGGAAACCCATGCTTGGTGAAGTAAGCCGGACACAAGAAGACAAATACGGAGGGGTCAGATCCATAGCGACAGAAGGCAGAATGGTGGTTGCCCGGGGCCGGGGGACGAGGAAGAGGAGTTAGGGTTTAACAGGAGCAGGGTTTGGGGGACACGGTGAAGAAATGCTGGCTATAGGTGGTGGTGAGGGTTACACAACAGTGGGAATGTGCTTAAAGCCACTGAATTGTACGCTTACCTTATGGTTAAGGTAGTAAATACTGTTAGGTACATTTTAACACAGTAAAACAGAATAATCTCCAGGTTAAACACCTGCTTCTGATAAGATCTCCTGGGAAGCTCCCGAATCAAGGAGCCCGACTCAGTAGGGCTGGGCTGGGCCCAAGAACCTGCATTTCCAACCGCTCCCGGGCAATGCTGGGACAGGCAGAGGGCCCCAGCCAAGCTCTCCTTCAGGAGCCTCCATAAACGGCCCCACCCAGGAAGGGCCCCTCTGCGCCCAGCACCGCGAAGACACGCTCAGGACCAGCGTCCTCACGTTGTGTCATTACCTCGGGGGAGTCTGGCACAGTCTGTGGGATTCAGGGGTGACGTGGCATTCTTCAATCCAGCGCTCGGCAGTATTGACTGAGCACCTAGTATCTCACTTGTGTGCGTGCTTTGCCTCGGAGGCCCCGGGGCTTGAAGCCGGCAGGGGACGTGACTCGGGAGCACAGCACAGCATCCTCTTGAGCCCGGCTATTACTGACTTACTCATCATTCATGACTCATTGCAGGAAAAAAAAAAAGAAGTAAGTTCATTTTAAAAGGAACTCTCACATCCCCACCACAAAGGGACAGCAAGGATTACTTGGCCGGAGAAGAAGAAAAGAAGAAGAAGAAGAAAGTAATTGCAGAAAACAATGAAAACAAAATAACGTTATTTCATTTGGGCTCATTCGGTTGCTTGCCCCGGGCAAGATGCCCACCCTCCGTTAGAAGGAAAGCCGGCAGGGGTTGAAGTGCAAAAGGAAACATCGGGTCAGGTTCAAGTCCTCGCGACTGCAGACCCAGCGAGACAATGACAGCGGACTCCCTTCCTCGCTCTGAGATGCGCGATTCTGGAACCCTCGCGTCTGACGCCCTCGCATCACCTAGAATCACGCCGCTGGCCACGCACAGGCGGCACATGGCCCCACGTCAGCAACTCGGGGTCCGCTGCAGGGCTTTCCTGGCAGCGCTGGAGACCCCGAGGCCCCGAGAGGGGAAGGGGCCAGGCCCTTGGGCGCGTCAGCCGCACAGCCGGGAAGAACTTGGGGGAGGAAAGCCGGGCTGTGTTTCTGCAGGTTAGAATCCGAAATCACCCACCGGCCAGCTGGGTCAGTCGGGGCAGGGCACTCAGTGCTGCGTCCCTGCTCCTGTCCTCCTTGGGAAGGAACAGTCTGTCGCGTCTCCCTGCCTTTTGTAAGTAACAGGAAGGGTGCTACCAGGTGCTGACTTGTGCATCGGAGAGAACGTTGCATTCAAAGTTCACCCTCCCCCCCTCGCTCATCCTGAGGAGTTTCCCAGTATCCTTGTCTGCATCCAGTCCGTGCTCCGGAGGCACCTGCCAACTGTGGACGGGGAAACGCATGCGACTCAGGGCGGGGCCGGGAAGCAGAGGTCAAGTCCGGGATGCGTCCGCGAGGGGCGGGCGCTGTCCGCAGCGAGGGAGGGCCGGGCACGCCGGCTCCACTGTGGGACCCCCCTCGGCGGGCTGGGACAGGGAGGCGCACATCCTGGGCACACTCAGGCTCGGAGCACGGTCTGGGAGAGCCTCTCTCACTGCACGTGCCCTTGCACGTGATCCCACGGGGATCTTGGGGGCGTGAACCACAGCACAGACAGTCCAGCCTGGAGGCGTGATGTCTGGCCTTCTGTGCCCCCTGTCGCAAGCCCCCGTGTGTGTTGCAAAGAGGCACCTTCTCCTCCCATCCCTCCTTCCTTCTCCATCCAGTGAACCCTGCTCCTCCTTCCTGGTCCAGCCTGCCCTGCGGCACCTGGGAGGCCTCCCACGGCCTCCCACAACCCCCCACGATATTGGTCCTGGCCCTTATGCGTGTGCTGGGAACCTCGGGTCCCTCAGCACAGGCGTCGTGTGACCCGCAGCTGTTGTGGGCTTGTCTGTCCGGCCCCCTCGGCATCCGAGCCACAAGCACAGGCGTGACATTCGGTAGCCTGCTCCGTGTGCCTTTGCTATGCTTGCTGAATACGTGAATGTCCTCTACCAGGGTCGACACACGTTCACACACCCATGGGACCCATCGCTGCTGAGCCCCCATCGTGTGCTCGATGCCGTGTGGCGTGGGCAGGTTAGAGCAGGGACTTTTGCCGGACTTTGAAAGCCCATCATAGGTGGGGGCAAGCATTGTTTTTTTTGTTTTTTTCTTAAGTTTGTGTATTTATTTATTTATTTATTTAGAGGGAGAGGCAGAGAGAGAGCGAGCGAGACACAGAATCCCAAGCAGGTTCTGCACCTGAGGCAGAGCCTGAACTCTCGAACTGCAAGATCGAGACCTGAACCGCGAAACCAAGGGTCAGAAAGCTTAACCATCCTACGAGAAAGGTGATACGAGGCACCCATTTTACAGATGAGAAAACTGAGGTGCGGTGAGGTGGAGTGGGTTCCCCAGGGCCCCCCAAGGTATGAGTACCCGGGCCTGGCTCCAGGGCTTAGGCACTAGAATGTGATGCCACTGTGCCCCTCACCAGTGAGAAACGGAGGTTCAGATGACCTCCCGGGCTGTGGTGAAGTCGGGGGGCTGGAGGGCAGTGCCTGGAAAGCTTGGCCACGGTGGCGCTTGGCATTGGATGGGGGCTGCGATTATCAAGTGCACTGAGCACAATGATCGGGGCCGAATAGACGTCTCCTGTGGTTGGGGCAGGACCCCGGGCCCCACGGAGCGGGAGGGCCCAACACCGTGTGGCCTGTCTCAGGAGTGGAAATGTGGCCGGGACACAGGGTGCCTGGGACAGAGGCGGGAGGAGAAGGTCACCGGGCAGGCAGATGGGGGGCGGGCACCAAGCCGGGGGGGGACCCTGTGCGATTGCCCTGGTCTTCCTGCTCCCGTCGGGGCTACATCTGCCTTGTGTTTTTCACCTGCCGGGAGGCCCCTGAGGCCCACGGGGACCTTGAAGCTCAGAGACGCGGGACCCCACAGTTCTGGCCTCAGAGTCCCCCCGGCTCGGCTGGTCGGCCCCGGGCCCCGACATCACATCCTCCGCACTTTCCCAAAACCTCGGGGAAGGAGGGACGAAGGGTCTGTGGGCCCGGCTCCCCCACTGGTGGCTGAGTGGCCTCGCCTGGCTGGGTGCTCCCTGGGTACGGACCGAGCTGGAAGTGTCGACTCCAGCCGTCGGCTCCACGCCGGGCTCCGAGGGGTCTGGGACGCGGCGAGTGTGGGAGTCACACGGTGTGAGCCACCTTCCGCTGGTTCCCTGCCAGCCGAGTGCCCCGCAGCTGGGCTCTGACCGGGCTCACGACATTTTAAAGGCACGGGCTCTGTGGTTGGAGCCCTGGGTCTGGATCCATCAGGGACATCTTGCCCCGGCTGTCTGGGGGCCCACAAGCCCAGCCCTGACGCATCTTGGAATCCCTAAGCTGCTTTTGATTGCAAATATTCCGGGCCTCCACCCACAGAACAGGGGTGCCTGTCAGACGTCGTGTCCTGCATCTTCACTCCAGACATGTGGCCCGCATCCCGTCAAGGAACCCGGAAGCTCTAATGCCCGGCTCGTTGCTATCGATTTCTGTTCACCGGGGGCTCCCTCTTCCCAGCGCCCATCTCTTCCAAGTGGCCACCAGGGGCTGAGCTGCAGAAAAAGAAGGGCTGTGGATAAGAGCTGGGGGTGGGGACGTGGGAGGACAATTTGATAAAATGCTAACAGTCACTTGGAAAAATGTTCAGCCTTGATAAGCGCTGGGGGGGGGGGGGGGCGGAAAGCAAATTCATTATTACTTGCCCATTCAGCCAGCAAAATAAATAAATAAATAGAAATGTTAGCAGCTAGGGGCGCCTGGGTGGCTCAGTTGGTTGGGCGTCCGACTTCGGCTCAGGTCACGATCTCACGGTCCGTGAGTTCGAGCCCCGCGTCGGGCTCTGGGCTGACGGCTCAGAGCCTGGAGCCTGCTTCCGATTCTGTGTCTCCCTCTCTCTCTGCCCCTCCCCCATTCATGCTCTGTCTCTCTCTGTCTCAAAACTAATAAAATAAACATGAAAAAAAATTTTTTAAAAGAAATGTTAGCAGCTAATGTTTGCCGTGTCGTAGAGAACGTGGGCAAGGCGGCCGGTATAACCTCAGTCTGAGACTCGGCAACATGAAGAGGTTCACTCAAAAGCACTCTTGGTAAGACCTAGAACGTCAGGAGCAAAAGCCAGGGACCGTGACGCTACGCCCTGATTTCTAAGTCTAGAAGGCACAGAGCATGTTCTGTGAAGATACCTAGGGTATAGCGAGAAACTGGTGTGGTTTTCTTACACCTTTTTGTACATTCTGGGCTCGGCCCAGCCTGCGAATTTTAGAAGCTGCCCTCCCTGAGGGCCTTAGGGAAGGAGGTCGATGAATACCATCCTGGCTGTCCACTCTAGAAGTTCCCTGCCAGGGGCATCTGGTAACATCTGGAGACGTTTTGGTTCTCACAGCTGGGGGACGGGTGAGGCCGGCATTTAGTGGGTAGAGGCCAGGGACACTTGTGCCAAACGTCTTACGATGTGCTCGACAGTCCCAGAAACAAAGCGGTATCCAGGCTCAAGTGTCAAGAGTGTGAGGGCGAAACCCTGCCTGGCCAAGCTTTGGTCCACTGCCTCCTTTACTAGACTCTGGAATCTTCGAGGGGGTGTAGACCCTGCCTGCTCTGTTCTGTCACCTCCCGGGAACGCACCCCAGGTCCTGCACACTGATGTGATCAACACAGCTCAGTGAGTGAACCAAGGCTTGGCGCAGGCATTCCGGTTCACTTCTTCGGAGTCATTTCAGCCTCTTCTCAGCTGTCCAAATGGACCACAAGCTCCCGGAGTGCAAGAGGTGCTTAAAGAGGCGCGCCTGGGTGGCTCAGTCGGTTAAGCATCTGATTTTGGCTCAGGTCATGATCTCACAGCTTGTGAGCTCGAGCCCCATGTCGGGCTTTATGCTGTCAGCACAGACCCTGCTTCGGATCCTCTGTCTCCCTCTCTCTCTGCCTCTCCCCTGCCCCGTGCGCTCTCTCCCAAAAATAGACAAAAAACAAAAAACAAAAAAAAAAAAAAAGAAAGAAGAAAGAAAAAGAAAAAAGAGTTGCTGAAAGGGAAAGTCGGCTTCTTACAGGAAGCCCCCCCGGTTTTCTCAGCCTTCACTCAACTCCACTTCATAACAGGATACATGAAGGCCTTCATGAGCTAACGTCAATGGCCTCATGGCTCACACCCCACCCCCCCCATTTGCATTCGGATTTTAGCCAGGACGCTCTATGCCTCCAGCAGCCCCACCGGTCTTTCTCACGCCTCTAGGCCGATGCACCAAGCGGTCCCTCTGCCTGGAGAGCCCTTCCTCCGGTCCCCACCCGGACAACCTCTCTGAATCTTTTATGATGAGCGTGGCCACGGTCTCCTCCGACAGCCCCAGACCCAGGGTGGGGTTTGACGCCCCTCCTCTGCACCTGCGCATCTCCTGCGCTCCCTCCCAAGTACCGCTCTATCGCCCTGGCGTGCGGCTGTCCGTCTCCTCCCTCGCCACCCCCGCAACCCAAGAAAGGGAAGACTTTTCCATCTCCATATGCTGGCGCTTGGCATACAGGAAGTGCCCAAGGAATCTCCAAGGGAGGAATTATTTCTTACTCCCCTTCAATCCACTTTGGGGCTCAACACCCGGAATAACCTTTCAGACCACTAGACCGGATCGCGGACGCCCCTGGCTAAGCTCCACGGAGGCTCCCTGGTGCACACAGAACAAACCCGACGCCTCACCGTGGTGCCACCCACCTCCAGGCCAGCACACCCAGCGGGCGCCACCCCAGGGCCCCTGTGCTCGCTGCTGCTGTGACTCCGGCACGTTCTCCAGACCCTTCCGTGGCCGGCGCCTCCTCTACCTCTGGGGCTTAGCTCAAGTCCTGCTTCCTCAGAGACCTTCCCCGACAGCCGCATGATAGGATCCCCCTGGCCCTTGGCTTCTCTCACAAACCTCCTCTGGTCTTCCTCAGGACACCTCCCCCTGAGCTTGGCTTCTCCGTCTCGGATCTGTCTCTCTCGGCCAGAACAGAGTTCCAGGAGAGTAGGGACCGTGTCTCTTTTTTGCATCTCGGTATCTAGTGGGCAGAGCGGTGGCCCTGCACAAACGTTATGACCACGTCCCAGCTCCCGAACTTGTGAAGGGGCCCATGTGGAAAAGGGTCATGAACGAGCATCCTGGATTTAGAGGCCCCTGAACCAAGTAACAGGTGGCCTTAGAGAGAAAGGCAGAGAGAGAGAGACCAGAGACCCAGAGAGACCCAGAGGGGAGGGTCGCGTGAAGATGGCGGTTGAGCCTGGCGTGATGTGTCTGCTGTTTCAAACCACCCGGTTTGGGGCAGCCGTCTACGCAGACACAGGAAGCGAACGCAGAACGCTCTGCTCTGATCTACGCATCGCGGGTCCCCGTCCAATAGTTGTCGGGTGAATGAATGGGAGCCTGGCGGGGCCCCCCGGGGGCCCAGCCTCCGCCCAGTCCGGACCCACACCCAGTCCCCGGCTCTCACCAGCCACCAGCTGTAGGTGTCCTCCTCCAGGAGCGCGTTCTGGGCCGTGAGCAGCGGCTGCATGGACCGGTTGAACCTCTCATCAAACCAGGGCGAGACCCTCTGCTGCCCGATGCAGCGGGCGCACGTGCAGGGCCTGTGCGCATACTTCATGAACTTCTTGAAGTTCTCGGACAGCTCGACGACCATCTGCTTGGGGAACCAGGTGGTGGCCACCGTGGTGTGGGAGTAGTTCAGGAAGAAGGAGGTGAGGAAGATGAAGAGGACGAGGAGGGTAAGCACTTTGAGGGTCCTTTTCCTCACGGTCACCATTTCTGCTCTGTCCGGAAGGACGCCTCCCAGGGACGGGCTGGAGGAAATCACGCCCGGGAGTTGGGGGAGGGGGGGACGCGGAAGAAAAATCCCAGGGACGGAGGCTCGGTCACAAGGCGAGGCGGGGACTCCCAGGGGGACTGCGGCCGACTTCGCTCCCGCGGGCCAGCGGCCACCCCAGTGTGCCGGACATCACCCTGTGACGGCCGGCGGCTAAGTGACCACTCGGGGTGAGGTTGATTCCCCTCGCATATAATCTGTCTTTCCAGGAGATAAGCAGGCGGCTTGGTCAGCAGTCCTTAAACAGCCAATAGTGTCTCTCGAAGCTTTAATCAAACTTAATAATATGATTTCCGTTCCCATCCAAAGGGGTTGAGGGGCAATTAATCTTTGTGACAGATGCAGGGACTCTTGGAGGGGGGAGGGTGGTGAGGACCTCAAAGGAAGGGTCACGGTGCAGGAGAGAGGGAAGGTGTCTTTGCCACCGTCCTCCGGAAGGGATGATGTGTGCTGATACTTAATTACAACCCGGTCTTTCCCACGCTGTCACCATTAAGCAGCCTGCTTGACGAAGGCACTGAGGGCCGTCTGTCACCTGCACGGAAAAGGAGGAAGAAAACAGGGTGAAATCGCATTAGCTTGTTTTAAAAACCCATCTCTCTCTCCTCACCTCCTCCAGGATGAGCTCCGTGATCTCCCACTCTGTTGTCAAGCCAAGAGGTGGGAGGCTACGGAGGGTTTACTCCCCGTCTTGAGCCTCGGGGTGTGCCTGGGGATAACGGGATGTTGGCGCCTATTCCGCCAGGATGCTAAGGGACACAGAAGTTGCCCCCCCCCCCCCCGCCATCTCTCCTGCAGCCAGAGCCTTGTACATGTAAGCGTTCAACCGAAGTTTGTGAAATGAGTCAACGATGCACGAACAGCGCCAGGCACCCAAAGACTGCTACGTACGGGCTCCTTTCTCGCTCCTTCACTCTCCTTTGGATTCTGAATTCAACAACAATTCTACGCTTCCGCGCACCCTGGCATGCACCCTCTGCCGGTCAGCCTCAGCCCTATGAAGCAGGCTTTCGGTGGCCCAGGTTCAAGTTCTGGTTTACCAGCCCTGTGGTCTTGGGAAGTCCGTCAGTCTTCCCGGCCCTCAGTTTCCTCTTCTGTGAAATGGGAAAACAACACCTCCACTCAGAAGTGGTTAGAAAGGTAAGGTAAAATGCGACAGGCTGAGCTTCTGGGATCTGTTAGGTGATTGTTCAGCTTTCCTTCTCCTCTTTCCACGCACGATTGGATGAGGATTCTTGGACGATCCACTAAGAGCCGGACACGATGGTCGATCATTCCTGCGTACCTATCTCGTCCAAGAGTCCTCAAAGTGTACTGCCAGACAAACGGGGGTTCCCCGTTTTGTCCTCAGAATAAACAGGCTCAAGGAGACCGCATGGCCCTCCCCAGGTCATGGGGAAAGGAGGAAGCAGGTCCTGAATCCAAATCCACACCCCTCTGCTTCCACACGCGGGGAGGGGAGTTCCAGGATCAAGGACTCTGCTCGGGAAGCGATACGCTACCTGGCAACTGGTCTTCGGCTGGAAGGGTGTATCCGAAAGGGGGAGCAGATCTCATCAAAGGAAGCCAACAGGGACGCCTCGGATATGCATAGCACAAGTCCCCGGACGTCCCTGACCTTATGGCGGTCACACCTCTTCACTTGAGCTTGCTGACTCTGGTCTTTGCTTAGCATGTGTCCCCTGCCCCAGCCCCAATCTCCGTCGGGTCAGTTCCTCCCCATCCTCAATGTGTAGATGCCACAGGTGCATTTTTTTTCTAGGAAAGTAACGGTTGAAGGGCTATTGATTACTATAGAAAAAAGGGGGGGGGGCAAAAATCAGATTAAATCTATAGCGCATTCCTGGAGACATCCAGGGCTCCAATGTGCTACCGCCCTCTACGACCTTCCCGATCTTCAGCCCAGTGGGCAAGGGGACATCTTGATTTGCCCAGTGCACCACTTGTCACTGTTCAAAACAACCCCACTTGTCTTGGTAACCTACGGGTGTCCAGAATTGTCCCTTCCGCCCCCCCCCCCCCCCCCGCCCCGGCCGGCTCTTCCAGGAAGAAGCAGCTCTGTCACTTGAGTTAGATTAACCTGCTTACCGTCAAGGGCAGGCTCGGATTTGACTTGGCTGGCAGGGGATTCCCGGCCCTCTCGGTGCAGGGATGGATGGGTATGTGTGCTAAGTCCTCCAGTCAGACTGAAACCCCCTGACTTGCAGGAGGCGAAGAAACTTGATTTTGCTCTGGCTGTTTGATTTTTGGACATAAAAGTCAAGGTCGTGCCGGCCGGTTTAATGGCTCAAGCGGACGAAGCGAGGGCTGAGCAGGACCGGGGCAGGTGGTGCTGAACCTGGTCCAGCCTTACCTGCAGTCCACCCTCTGCCTTAACATCTGCGTGACATGAGACAGGTAACAAAGCCCCTTTATTTTGTAAAGCAGATTGCTTCTCGCTTGAAGCAGTGCGATTGATCCACAGGTCAGAGCTGTCCCTGCCTTTGGGCTCCTGCCCAGGCTGACCCCACTGTGCGGAAAGACCATCCCGCCCTGCTGGACTCCCACTCATTCTTCAGGGATCAGCTGGTGCTGACTCCTGGAAGGAGGCCTGCCTCCTCCTGGCAGGAGCAGCCTCCTCTCTGGCTTCCACAGCATCTGGCTCCACTCCGGGGGTCCTGTTTACTCATCTGTCTCCTCCCTGGGCCGGGAGCTCCACGAGGACGGGAACTCAGTCTCACTCACTGGTGGGTCCCCGTCACCTGGCACACACACACGGCACAAAAGGAACGCCGAAGCAGATGCCAGGAAAGACAAGGGCCAACCATCCAGAGGGGAGAGCTGGGCACAAAAGCACAGACGGAGAATCAGACGACGCTGATTCTCAACCAGGCTGTACCGCCCGTTTGCTGTGTGGCCGTGAACAAGTCACCTGCCCTCCCTGAACCGTTTCTTCAACTGGAAAATGGGGCTGGTATCACAGATTCTTTCCACTTTGCTGGGCTGTCACCCAGGCAAGGCTTGTCCAGTCATCTGCTCCACGCACTGCATGTTTTCTAGGGCTCTGCGATGCTCCAGGCTCTGGGATAGGTGGTTGGGACACATCAAGAAAGAGTGTAAGGTGGGAGGTTCCCAGGCAGATGCAAGGCCCTGGTGCCTTTGGGAGAAAGGAGGCTGGTCCACCCGGATCGATGTGGAGGAGAGGAACAGGCATGTGTGAGGGTGGGGTGGAGAGCACGGGGCTGTGGAAGCCACTAGAAAGGCTAAGTTTGCTCAGAGTGACATGGGGACCCGCCGACACCAAGGGCAGAGACAAGGTCACTCCAATAGAGGACTGTTGGACCGCACAGATCAAATAAAGTTCTGAATGAGCTGTCAGGGTCCCTACAAGGTCCTGGCTCCATGGGACAGATATTCATGCTCTGAGCTGATGCTGGGCTGGAGTGAGGGGGGGAACAGAGGGCAAGGCTGGGCTGCAGAAACAGGGGAACCACAACACCCTCCTCCCGTCCACTCGGCACGTCCCGGTAGCCGCATCTCCGAGGCCAGAGCGCTCGCCCGGATCCCATCCCAGCAGAGACCTTCTGTGCCAGCATCAGTGAGTGCCTTCCAAAGCCCTCACGTACACGGCAATGGAAAAGCGAGAACACCCTTCCACCCCTTCCCCAGCCCCGGGAAGAAACAAGGAAAGCGTGACTGCCCTGTACTCCAGTAAGTGACGCAGCCTGTGACACACGGGCGAAAGCCAGCCCTGCTCCCGGGAGCGGAACGCGGACCAAGATGCCACGGGCCTGAGACCTCCGCACGCGTGTGGCGAGGGAGGCCGGCCACACCTCCCCGGGGACACGGCCCCCTGGCCCGCCTGCAGAGTGACGGGCACTTCTCAGCCACGTGCTGGAGGACAAGCCCGCTCCCTTTAGTCGCACTTTGCAGATACCGCGTCTCTTACGAATTGGACAGTGGCATCCCTGTGCCTCGCCAGCCTATCGGTGCCGTTTCCCAACAGTGTTCGCTCACGTCGCATCTCTGCGTGACATTTTGGCCATCCTCGCGATATTTCAACCTTTTTCACTATTAGATTTGTGAAGATGGCCCGTGATCAGTGATTACGGTGGGCTGAAAGCTCAAATGAGGGTTAGCACTTTTTTTTTTTTTTAATTTTTTTTTTCAACGTTTATTTATTTTTGGGACAGAGAGAGACAGAGCATGAACGGGGGAGGGGCAGAGAGAGAGGGAGACACAGAATCGGAAACAGGCTCCAGGCTCTGAGCCATCAGCCCAGAGCCCGACGCGGGGCTCGAACTCCCGGACCGCGAGATCGTGACCTGGCTGAAGTCGGACGCTTAACCGACTGCGCCACCCAGGCGCCCGAGGGTTAGCACTTTTTAACAGAAAAGGATTTCTACGTTAAGGTATGCACCTTGATTTTTTAAGGCATAATGCTACTGCACACATAATAGACTCCCCCCGTGCAAGTATAACTCCTGTACGCTCCAGAAAACTCATTTGTATCCACTGGATCGTGCTGAACTGAACTCTCGAGATCCCCACGGTATGCCTGTACTGGAGGAAGCACGGAGAACGTGTATGTGACAGTCTAAACGGGTCACTGGCACCATGGTGACACATGTTAGCACCTTTTCAAGGATCCAGAAAGTCACGATTTCCCTCAAGAGGGTGCTGAGCAAGGATAAACCTCTCTGGCAACAGGGAGAGGCTGGCGATGACCAGCCACTGACAGATGAGCTGTTTTAAATGCTTGGAAAGCCTGGTGAATGAACCGCACGGGTTTCTGTTCCGTTCACCCCTGCCGCGGTGCACAGATCCCCCAAGGCTGGGATGCCCCCGGCTCTCCGCAAAGCTCCCGCAGGAGAGTTGCCAGTGAAATGACCAAGGGGGCGAGTTGATGGGTGGGTACATCAGCACGTCGCGTGAAGAAGTCAGTGCTGCCCTCCGTGTGGACCCCCTCCGTGTGGACCCCCCTCCGTGTGGATCCCCACACAACTGGGCCAAATGGATAATCATGCTTATTTTCCTGACATGGGAAACTGAGGCTCAGAGAAGGCAAGCGACTCGGCTAAGGTCACACGGAGAGATGGTGGCAGAGCCAGCACTCCGCCCCCACCTTCTGCTGCTCCTTCTAGATCTTTCTCTACAGCCACAGCTACTCCTCTATTTCATCAACACCTGCTCTCATCTTCGTTACTTCCTTTCTTGTCATTTCTTTGGGCTTGAAATCTGTTGTCTTTCCAATTTCTTGAGACACATACTACCTTGCCATGCCCTCTCCCTCTGCATCTAATGTCTTTGAATTAGGTATTGCATTCATTTCAGTTATTGTATTTTTCAGTTCTAGAATTTCCATCTGAGCCAAACTTTTATGGGTTCTTGTTTTCTTCAGGTGAGATTCCCCCTCTTGTCTATCATCCTGCAATTATTCACCACAGTTATTTTAAAGACCATCGTGTCTGTCCCTTGTGACATTTGGAGAACATGTGGGTCTACTTCTATTGTCTGTTTTCTCTCTTTATTTCTCTTCCATCATTTGGTTCTGTCTCCCGGCATGCCTGGTAACTGTGCATACTGTATGTGCCAAAAGCACAGAGGCCCTGGAACAGGCTGTCCTTATTCGGAGAGGAACGTGAGCAGGGACTTTGTTCCAGTTGGTGACTGGGATCAGTGGGGCCACACTCTAGTTTTCACAGTGACTGGTCATTTCTGGTTTGCCCTCACTCAGAGGCCCTTCTCAAAGGATAGCGGGGATGTCTACCGAGGCCCCTCCTCCTTGCCTGCTTCACCTCTGATTTCTGTCTCCCCTGCACTGTGAGGTTATCAAAAGCGGGGTCCAGCCTTTTAACCTCTTGGCTGCTGTTTTCGGCTTGGTTTCTCGGGGTCTGGTCCCATGCAACTGAAATACTGGTAAATGCCTTGGAAGGAAGAAAAGGTTCGGGACAATCCCTCTTTTCTCTCTGGTTCCTTTTGCTCTAGGTTCTTGGTCACTTAGGGCTGGGCTGACCTGGTGGTCCCGAGTTCCATTTTTAATTTAATTAGTTTTACTCCCAGCCTTGTGAGATGGCCCAACACGGAGCTGTTGTTCTCTGCTTGTCTCTGGAGCCTCCTACGAGCCAGCACGTCCCTCAGGCAGGAAGGCCACAGGATGTAAGACTCAAGCCCTTCTTCTTCCTTCTCTCTCGATCTTCCTCTCTCAAGTCCTGGCTGCCTTGGCTGCTCTCTTAACACCTTCAAAGAGCTGGATTTCTTTTTTTTTTTTTTAATGTTCATTTATATTTGGCAAGGGGGGCACAGAATCTGAAGCAGGCTTCAGGCTCCGAGCTGTCAGCATAGAACCCGATGCAGGGCTCAAACTCACGAGCTGTGAGATCACGACCTGGGCTGAAGTCAGACGCTTAACCGACTGAGCCACCCAGGTGCCCCTCAAAGAGCTGGATTTCTGTCTCAACCGGCTTTGATAGTCCTCGGTGGGAGAAATGGTCTACAAGCTTCCTCCACAGCTGCAAGTGGAGGCCACAGTCTTTCCTCTGCTTCTCTGATGCCTGGTGCCTGGCACAGCTTCCTGGGTGCATCAGGTGCTTGGCAAACCTGGAGGAGTGGGTGGGGCCCAAAGAAGCCCCAGAGGTGCCACACAGATTACATCGCCTCATACCAACGGGGTGGGCAGATGGACAGGTGAAGGGCCACGGCTGCCTCTCTCATCTGCCACCCCCTTCCCCGGCTCCGTCTGCTTTCACTTGGCCTCCGCACACACCAGCTTCAGGATGCACAGCGAGGAGGACTTCCCAGCTCAACCCGTCCCGAGAGTATGACGAGCGGTTACGGGGACTTAACGTCCACGAGGCTTTGGGTCATTGGAAACTGGCTCCCACTAACGTCCTGGCCTTCGGGGGTCCCGGCGGCTTCGCCTGGGGGCCCAGGGTGGCATGAAACAGGAACTAGCTGGTGAAGGGTCCCATCACTTCTAGCAAAGAAGATCCCTTCTCCCCTGTACTGCTACCCAGCCCCGGCCTGTTCACTGGACACTTGGAATCCACCTCGTCTGGTTCTGTGAGGCACCTGCTAGTGACCTATGGTCAACAGCTGTCGGAAGAACGACACGGACAGACCCGGGTTCGAATCCCGATTCCTTCCATTCCTGCTCGTGTGCTCTTGAGAATTCCTCCTATTCCTGGTCGTGTGCTCATGGGAAAGGCACTTCGTTGCTCTGATACTGGTTTCTGGATCCAAGAAGCAGGACTAATAGTGCCCACACAGGAGGGCTGTGGTAGATTTAAAAGGATGCACACAGAAGCGACCAGCCGGTCTCGCACAGAGGCGGTGCATTATAAACATCAATTCTCTGCCCTCCCTAAGGTTCAGGCCTTCATTTATTAAAAAAAAAAATCCGACAGAACCCCTGGCTTGCTCTCCTGGCAGGCTTATTTAAAAGAACAAATGAAATCGGGCATGAACAACCCCGGGGGCATCATGAAAAGGATGCTTCCAGCTTGCTGCATTCGTGACGCCCATTCCTTAAAGGGTTGCTCCCTATTCTACTGGCCACGACCCCCGAGGACCTGCAGGGAAGGGGTCCCAAAGCCACGAAGGGGATAACAGCCGGCAAAGTATATGGAGTCCACACAGCCCCAATTCTCTGTGCAAAGGTTAATCTGTAGAGCATCAACCTTGTCCACACGCGAGGGCATCCTGCTGTTTGCACGGCCCGCTAGGCTGGGTCCAGTCCACTGGAGCGAGGACTCTTTCCTCCCTCCTCAGTGTCCCCCCAGGGCCTGAAAGTTTGGGAACCACATTTCCCAGCTTCCCCTGCCTGTAGGGCTCCGGATGCGGTTGAGATTCGGGCCAGTAGTAGTTGGACGGGCAAAAGGGAGGCAGGACCATCCTCCTTCCCACAGGGATGGGTGCTGCTTCGCAGTCTGAACCTTGGGCCCCGAACCACCTGCCTCCCTCACTTCCGGGCTGCAGATTTTGCCTGACTTCCTGTAGTTTCCTGGCCTCTGGACCTCGGCCTGGAGGAGAAGGGCCAAAATACCCAAGGACTGGGCTCCTGTCACCTTTCCAGCAACTTTGCAAGCACCAGATCCCGCGAATCCAACCCGCCTGCTTAAAACTTCTGTCCGTCTTCCCCTATGGTGTGGGGATAAGCATGGAACCTACCTCTCAGGGCTGGACCGAGAAAAACAGGAGTCAGTGCAGGTCAATGGCTTAGAGCGGCGCCCAAGCACATCCCGAGTGCTCTCTGGACTTTAGGGTTTATTCCTTCAGCGGGTTCCGTTTTCTTGCACGGACTACACCCCACCTTACATCTCTGCCCCACTTCTTCTGACAGATGTAGAGGCTGAGCTCGCAGAGGGGAAATGACTCGTCCAATGACACAGGGCAATGGCACCAGAGCTCAGAGGAGAGCCAGGCCCCAGATTCCCAGACGTGCCTGGTTCCGGAGACAGAAGCGCTCTGTTCATGCAGCGGCGCTGGCGAAAGGAGCTCGGAAGGCGTTGCGGGCTGAGCCCAAGCAGGGAAAGAGCCAGCAGAGGCCCAGGTGGTCCAGCTGCTGCAACCAGGGGCGAGGCCCTGCAGGAACATCCGAACCTGAGCCCCTGGGACGGTGACCCCAGGGACATTACGTGGGCTGCCTGAGCTTCCAGTCTGCCGTCTGTAAACGGGGGGTAAAATGCAGCCCGGCCTCTGAGGTGGTTTAACAGGAAGGAGGCATTCTCTCTGCCGGACCCTATTCTAAGCAGGACGGCAGGTCAAACTGCCCGAGCCCACGACCCTCCTGCCGCCGGGACGGGGTATCATCTCCATCTTTCCGAGGCGGGAACAGAGGCTCGCAGCAGACAGGTCACCTGCCCCAGACCGTCCACTGGTGGGTGGTGAAGGGGCAGGCAGAGCCCGGCGGGTGGCGCCCAGGGGTCTGCCCTGCCCTGAGCCTGGTGTGGGGGGTGCAGGGGAGGGTGAGAGGCCCCGCCAGGCAGGGGAGAGAGCGAGACCTCCCTGCTTGTTTGGTTCTCTCCCTGGTGGGCTCACTCCAGCTCCTCTCCACCCACTCTGAGTCACCAACAAAGCTGGCAGCTGTATCCCCACAGCCCGGCCGGGCCTGGACTGGCCCCAAGCCTCTCCCCTCCCCTGGGGCAGGAAGGACCGACCAGCCAAGCTACAACCGTTCCCTGCACAAACTATCAGCCGGGAGGAACCGGGCCACGACGAGCGGAGGCCTGAGTGGTGGCCCCGGGCACGCAGAGGCAAATGGGGGTCATGACAGGCTCCCCGACACGCAGGGTAGGGTGTGGCTATTTCTCTCTTTGCGGAGTAAAAACCAGGCCCGATGAACCCGGCCAGCAACTGTGCTCACCTTGAGGCCTCTCTCCCCGCTCTGGGCTTCCCAGAGGACAGAGGACGATGGAGACACCCCCCCCCCCCCCACTCTGGGGCAGGAGCCCTGCAGTCCGGCAGTGACACTGAGTCACCTCAGGACTTCAGGCGAGTCCACATCCCTGGGCCTCAGTGCCCCGTCTGTACGACGGGACAATGATGCAGCCCCTGCACACCCCACACTCAGTGAAGAGAGAAAAAAAATAACGCACACGAGGTCAGCGTGGACAGCCACTTCCCAAAGGGACGGGTCGCCCCCACGTTACGAAAACGTTACCCAGAACGCTGAATATGTACCAGGGATCAGAATCGGTGCTAAGGGTTTAAGGATATAGAAAGCGTCCAGAATGATCCTGACCCTCAGTAAATGCCAGTCGTTACCAACATTAACATCAGGGAGATTTCACCCCGCCCTGGTGTCATCACACGTTTGAGAAACCAAACAAGCATGCGTTGTGAGGGGAGGGGTGGGGTTCAGATGGGGGGAGCGCCCTGTGCGGAGCAGACGCCTCACTCCGATTTGCACCCCGCCACCTGCCGTGCAGATCCCGTCTCCCCCTCGGATTCCCTTATGCAACAATAACTGGGCACAGGCCATGTGGCCGCAGCTCTGTTACGTGCCGGTCAAACCAACGGTTCGGGAAAGCCAGTGACCTTCATCCTCGCCCTCCTGGAACTTAACATTACAGAGTGGGGCGGAGGCTGCCATTACCAGGGAATCACCCAGGGAACTGTGAAAAGGGGTGGTGGTTCAACTCTGTGCGTCCGCTCAGCTAGGCCATGGCGCCCAGTTGCCCGGTCAAAACATGAGCCTCGGCGTCGTTGGGAGGGCGGTTTAGAGACGTGGCCGCCATCTATCATCAATTTGACTTTAAATAAAGAAGATCAGCCTCCAGAACGTGGTGGGCCTCATCTAATCAGTTGAAGGCCTTCAGTGCAAAAACGGAGGCTTCCCGGAGAAGGAATTTTGTCTCAAAGCTGCGACAGGGAGAGGCGCCTGGGTGGCTCAGTCAGTTGGGCATGCAGCTCTTGAGTTTTGGCTCAGGTCACGATCCCAGGGTCGTGGGACTGAGCCCTGCATAGGGGCTCAGTGCAGAGCGTGCCTGAGATTCTCTCTCTCTCTCCCTCTGCCCTTCTCCCCCACTCTTGCTCTAGACAAACAGACACACAAACAAATAAAGGAAGCCTGAGGCTTCCATGACAGATGGGTAACTAGGCAGAGAAGACAAGAGCCTCCGGACTGGGGAAGCTGCAGGTGCGAAAGGTGTCTCGGGGAGAGCAGGTGAGTCTGAAGGAACTGAAAGAGAGAAGGCCACGCAGAACAGAAACCCAGAGCGCAAGATGCAAAACGGAGCTGGAGGGCGGGCGTGGGCCGGGCCCAAGGGCTGGGGCGACATCCCGGGAGTCGCAGGAAGCCCCTGCAGGGTTTGACACAGTGAGGCTTCCAGACCAGGCTCAGGGAGGTCCAGGCTTGCCTAAGTCCCGCTGCAAGGAGGCCAAATCGGGGCTGACGGAACGGCCAGCCCCTTTTGGCCCTGCAGGCCAGGGAGCACAGAACGCGTGCCCCCAGGCCTTCTGGGGGTTCAGGCGCAGAGCTGGGCGTCCGGGCTTTCCCTCCAGATGTTTCTTCCACCTTCCCCACGTGTTTTGCGCCGGGGGGCGGGCCTTAGGGTCCGCATCTATGGGCTCCCACTCCGGCTGGCTTCCTGTGGGTTTGGCCCAGGGGAACGAACACAGGCAGGAGACTGGAGGGACAGGGGGCAGAGATTCGGGGCTCCGGCCCCTCCGTGCGTCCACCAGCTCTGTCTTGGGATCTCGGCAACACCTCCGTCCTTAACCTCTCCCCCACTCAGCCCTAGAGCTGGAAACCCCCCACTGTTTCCATCCCTGGGGACAGCACCGCCCTGTGGTCTCTCTACCCCAGACCACATCCTGGTAAATAACCTTTCCCTCAAGCCGCCCTCAGTGGCCCACGTGGAGTGCACTGCGTCCTGCTGGCAGGTGCAGCCCTCCCCACCCCGGCCGGTCCTGTACCAACAGCCCCAGGAGGTGCCCCATGGGCGGCCCTGCCCCCCACTTCTAGGAACAGCCCTGGCAACCTCAGAGGATTCGCGTGAAGGGCTGGTTGGGGCCAGCTGGATGCCCAGAGCCTTGGCAACCCTCCTACCTTGGGTGGCTGATCTTTCTGGAACCTTCCCAACCCCGTTCCCACTGCTGCCCGGGAGCTCACCCATTGGGAGGTCTTCTGCGGAGATGGCCTATGGCCAGGACAGAGCCAGAGCCCCCCGGGCTCCCCTCAGGCTCCAGGCTCCCCACATTCCAGGTCCCATTAGGGGGCACTCTAACACACCCAGGGCCCCAGGGGGCTCCCCAGCACTGCCTCCTCCAGGAAAATGCGGCTTCTGCAGGCCAGCCACAGGGCCAGGCCCCTCCAGCCCCAGGCTGCTCTAGGTGGTGACTGCAGCTTGCCCCCCGCCCATTCCGGAGCCCTTCTCTGCCAACGGGTCACCTGCCTCTCCCATCTGCCGGCCCCCCGACTTGTGTCACACCCCAACATCCGGCTCTCGGAGAGAATCCTCATTGTTTTGCCGTGGCCCCGGGGGTGTCTCCTCCGTATCTCGGGATTGGCTTGGCTGCCTCAGCTGCCTCTCTATCTTATCCACGCACAGTCGGCCCGGCCCGCAGCGTCGATATCTGACACGTTTTCCTGCTGGACCCCTGGCAAGGTGCCCAGCGGCTCTCTGGGGGCAGGTACCCTCCACTCCGCTTTGCAGGGGTGGGGGTAGTTAGGCTCTGAGACGCTAAGCTTTCCCAAGGCTGCACGGCTTCTTAGGGAAGCCAGGGTGTGAGAGAGGCCGTTCCGGGCCCTTTGGGGAAGGTACGACTATCAATACCATTTTGCAGACGGGACAGTTGAGGCCCTCGGCCTTAGGATACTGTCTCAAGGTCACAGGGCTAGGAAGGGCGGGGCTGACGCCCGAGGCCGCTCTTCTCTTCAGTGCTGCTCTGCCCAGCCTCTCACGGGGCCTCTTACCTGTGGGGACACCTGTACTTTACTGCCCACACCAGGGGGCCTGTCTCTCTTCACCTCCAGACGGCGAGGCCAGACTGGGATCCCGCACGTGGCAGTTCATACGTGTAACTCTCTGCTCCGCACGCCCAAGGGCCCCGGTGACTCGGAAGTGCTGGGCTGATGACAACCGGAGAAAGAAGGGAGGCTCCATGGAGGAGGCGTCCGCGGAGACCGAGGAGGGTGGAGAGGGTGGGGTCCCAAAAAGTGCACGGCGGCGGTGGTGATGATGGGGGCATCTCGCGCAGTTACGGAAATCAGGGTGCCCTTCTGAGTGGCTGCGGTGGGGGGGTAAGTCTTTTGGAATGTAGACTTGAGACAAAGGCATTGGGAGCCACTGATGGTTGGTGAGCAGCACACAGCAGTGATGCGACTGGCATATGGAAACGAGACTGCATGGGGTGCACACGGCGTCCCCTGGAGACTGAAGACGAGCCCTGTCTCTATCTTGGTGGCTTTGGAAGCTCATCTCCTTTGGGGCCTGAGTCTCCCCGCCCCTTCCCGCGCTGACTCGACGGTTCGCCCGGGTCCCCCACACCCAGGCGGTGCTGACAGGTCGAGAGAGCCCCCTTCTTGCGGATGGAAATCCTCCTCTCCTTACCCCTGGTACCTCTTGCCTGCTCCTTCGCTGGGGGGCGGCTGGAGGGGAAAACACAGATTCCTTGGAGCACAAACAGTGGTTCAGAATGGGACGTTTGGAGACGTGCCCGTGAGAAACACGATTAAGCGGGATTAGGGTCAGACGAGAAGCAGTGGATATATTTTCATATTTTCAGCAATGCAAATCCGCAAATCTTCTTATGCGTGTAGACTGAGCCGTGCTCAATTCAGAGTCTGAAGACAGCCACGCAACGTGCAGAGCATGTAACACGGTTGGGGCTGCACGTCGAGGCTCACGCCTGCCCCCAGAAAGAAAGAGATCTCCCCGATCTAGGTGGTGCAGAAGTCCCGACAAAGGAAAGACTATTCAGGACTCTGAGACCCCCGCCCCAGCCCCGCCTCGGGGGTCTGTCGCTGGTTCTAAAGGGCTCCTGGGTACCTGACAGGTGGAGTCCTGGCGGGTTTGGCGGGAAGGTTTAGACAGCTGACAGGTAGGTACCTTGAAGGGATAACTTTCCTCCTGGGCTCCGACTTCCAAGGAGAGATTTTTTTTAACTCTTAATGTGCAGGGGCATCACGAAGACTCCTGAAAGAGTTAAGGTGACGATCTCCAGTGACATCCAGAATGGGGATTCAGACTACAGGATAAACCCAGCGGCCAGTATGGCGAGAGGAGCCCAGCATCCACCGGGGTTCGGAGACGGGCAGGAGCCCTAGGCAAGCACGAGCCTGGCACGAACCATCCCCAGAAAACAAGGGTTGAGGGGTTTCAGGGTGGCCAGTGGGGTCACTGGGATACAGCTGTCCTGCCTCAGAGCCCCACCGGGGAGGAGAGGAAGGGCAGCTGTCATCAGGAAGGGCCACCCATTCAATTCCACAGCACGCTGGGCCCAAGTCATCTGTATGGGTCCCCCTACCCTGAGCCCGCACTGGGGGTTGGGGGGACATCTTGCCCCGTTGACAAGGGACTTCGGAGCAGCTCACGGGGAGGACTGGGAACACGGGTGCCTGCAGTAGGTGGGTGAGGATCACATCGTGGGCTGGAGGGCCTTCGGTGCAGCTGAAACCAGGCAGCACCGGTGAGGCTCAACGCAAGAGTCTAACGGCACTGGGCGGCCGGGGGCAGCAGAGGTCCAGAGAGCAGGGCACAGAGGCCGGGGGTGACCCGGCACACGGTGGGAAGGTGGAGGAGGCGTCCCCAGAGCCAGGAGCAGCCAGGGCAGGGGATGAGATACTAGCCTTGGCGTCCCGGAGCTGGTGAGTCGTGGAGAAATCCACACGAATGCAGGTCGGGAAGGAGGCCCGGACACCTGCTGCTGACGTCCACGACGTGTGCCGATAGCCGGTTGCACGTCTCTGCCGGGGCTCATTCAGTCTTCGCAACAGCCCGGCAGAGCGATGGTGTTTCACCTTGAAGGCTGAGGGCACGTGCTCAAGGGCAGCCGGCAAAGGCTGGGCTCCAGATCCGACCTGGACTCAAAGCCTGTGCTGTGCGTCCTGTGCCTGCCGCGATGCCACACCCTGTGGTGTTCGTATTTGAAACCGCGTAGGGAGATGCTGGGGACGGGGAACACCCAGCCGGCTCTCTCCTCTTGTCATCGCTTCCCGCCTCGCGTCATCGGCCATCATGAAGACGCCTCATCCTGTGGCACCTGTGGGCCACACGGGCACACACAGGTCAGGGGACCTACTCGGGGCCACTCACGTGGCCAACAGTGGGTGGAGCCAGAGACCTCAGGTCTAGATGCCACGTGGGAAGCAGCTCCAAGACCTGCTCAGCCGTGCGACCTCGGACAAGCCACTTGGCCGCGCTCAGCCATGCCCTGCCCTTGTGCGCAGAACCAAAACAGCAACAGCACATGCCTCACGGCTTCTCAGGGGGCGGCACGGGACAGTGAGGGGACGGCGGCCCCCACGGGGGCCGTTAGCCCATGTGGTCGCTGCTCTGTATTGACCCTCTAGAGAGCAGGCACCAACTTGGTGCCAAGGGCAGCTCGACAAGCTGGTCTGAGAGTTCTTTTCCTGTTAACTCACTGACTGCGTTCAGATGTCCATTTTGTGGATGAGAAAACGGAGGACCAGGGAGGTTAAGCCGCTTGGCCCAGAGTCGTACATTTCAGAAACGTGAAGCCCAAAGGTGACCCAAGCAAGCGCAGCCACAAACCCGGAGCTTTTCGAGCTAAGTATATACCCTTCAGGTGACAGAGCCCATCACCTCCCCTGAGGGTGCGTCCACACAGGCGGGGGGACTGTCTCCACTCCGGCCTACTCCCCCTGACCCCCCACAAGGTGCACACAGCTGCCACTCACCCTCTATCCATGGAGGAGGCAGGCAGGGCAGGAGAGAGGGGACGAGCGAGCCTCGCTGACCCACAGGACAGAGAACGCCCTTGCGGCCGGGGTGCCAGGTGGGCATTCAACACTGGGAGTCCCCCGCCCACCCCCCATCTGTGTCTCTGCTGAGTCCTGGGGGCGGGAGACTGCACGGCTCGTCCCCGGCTGCCCATCAAAGGGCTTCCCACTCAGAGAACACAGCACCTTTCCCAGCCCTTTCTTGTTCTGCCCAATTTGCTTTCAAACAGGTGTCCTTTCATCTCCTCCAGGGCAGCGGTGAGAGACGGATGTTGAAAAGGCTGGGGGCCATCCCGGGGTCTCAGGAAGACCAAGGCTGGATGGGGGGTGGGGGGGGGGGCCCGGCACGATTCTGGGCGTAGTGGAACATACACAGCACGGGGCAGGAATGGCGACCCAAAGTGCCAGCCCGCAGATTCTGCCAGCTGGGGGACCTCGGGAAGCCTTCCTTGCCTTGGTGTGTCTGCAGAGGGGCTGTCCCACAGGCTTCCGTTCATACTTGTCTTTGGCCTTCTGGGGTCCTGACCCTTTACACCTTCTCCTTCCCCGTCCCAGTGAGTGACCAACACTGTCCTTTACTGGGGAAGACAGTACCGGGTGGATTTTGCATCTGTGTGTGTGTGTGTGTGTGTGTGTGTGTATGTTGTGGACCACAGCTTCATAGCAAACATTTCTATGATCCATAGAGAAAAGGAATAATCATCAAAAACCTGGAAAGAGGAGCTATCACGATGGGTTTGCTTCCTCTTTGCTGTGTATCGGCATGTTATGGTTTCAAACCCACCCCCTTATGATTTCAGCAAAGCTCTTTTGACCTCAGGGTGGGTTGCCTTCCACCGAGAAAGCCGTGCCAGGACGCTGTCATTCACATCTGCTGGCCGTAAGCACGCGGGAGCTCACGCAGTGCCCAAGTTGCTGGGGGCTTGGCAATAAAAGCATAACGGAGCGGCGGCTATGACATGATGGGCATTTAAACTTCAAATACCAAAGGGACGCCTGGGTGGCTCAGTCGGTCAAGCGTCCGACTTCGGCTCAGGTCATGATCTCGCGGTTCATGAGTTCGAGCCCCGCGTCAGGCTCTGTGCTGACAGCTCGGAGCCTGGAGCCTGCTTCGGATTCCGTGTCTCCCTCTTTCTCTGCCCCTCCCCGGCTCACGCTCTGTCTCTCTGTCTCTTAAAAATAAACATTAAAAAAAAGAAGTATTAAACGTTAAATATCAAGAATTGCGAGGACTCACTGAGTGTTTGGTCCGGGCAAGGCTCCTCTTTGCTGACCTAAGGAACTCTCCGGAAATCTTGAGATACTTGCTCCTGCCTTGGCCGGGCCATTCCCAGTTGGCAGTGGCATTAACCCGGCAGCCGTCTCAGGAGGAGAAGGGACATCTGTTTCTGCCTTGGCGAGGCTTCTCCTCGTGGGCAGGGGTGCGAGCCACAGAGCTGTCCCTGGGCCACTACGGAGCAGCCCCTGGACCAGCTGTCCCTGGACCTATGGAGGAGCCCACCTCGCCTGTCAACACCGGTGCCCTCACCGCGAGCTACGTGCCCCGGCATCGATGGACCCAAGCCGGCAGCTGGTGCTTGGAAGGCCCGACTCCACAGACAAACCAGCTCCTAGCAAGGTGCACCTCAACTGAATTTGGACTCTATTCCTCCCATCGCCCCTGTGCCTGGAACAACAGTGTAATCCATCACTGGTTTGGAGTATGTTATTTCTTTAATGGCTTATTAAGAGACATCATCCTCTGTCCTACTGGCTTGTGAAATATTACTATTATAAATTAGAACTCCCTCAGTGAAGCCGTGTTAAATTATTGGCAGAGACAGTCTCAGTCTCTGAGCAGAACTTGCCTCGAATACAATATTCTTGCTAATGCAGATAATAAGCACATGGTCTTTAGGTTCAACTTCTATTTATGAGGCTCTCACAATGTGCCCAGATGCTAGTCTTCTCCCTCTTTTCCAGATAGGTAGCCAGGCCTGGCGAATAAGGGACTTCTGGTAAGCTTTGGCCTGGACCCGGCCCCAAGAACCTCCACTCCCTCCTGTTTTGGGAGCTCAGCATCTTGAGCATTGACCGAGCTATCATCCTGCCCCCAAATTCAGAAGGGGAAACTCTGGGCCCGGGTTCTGGGCAGAAGAGGTGTGAGATCTCTCCCATTCATAACAGGCCCTCGTCCACACCCAGGAGCCTCGCGGCGCCTGCCGCGATCCAAGCAACGATAACAGGCTAGCTGCTCAGTTAACGGGCGGCGATAAAAAGCAAACCCCGGACCAAACATGCTCTCCTGCTCCCCCATGCCCCTCGACGCCTGCGAGATCCTCCTAGAACTGGTCCTTGCCTACTTTCCGACCCCACTCTCCATGCCTTCCCTTTGCCCACTGTGCTCCCCAGCCCCGTGCCCCTTTGCAAGATGACAAGCCCAGGACCCGTGCACAGCCTGTGCGCCCTGTCCGGATGCTCCTCCCACAGACAGGACGACACCCACCACTTAACTCAGGATGCTGGGTCCCGTGTCAGCTCGTCAGAGAGACTCTCCCTGAACCTTCTGCACCCCTGAATCACGCCGTCTATCACCCTCTGCACCTCGCCCACCTCGGTTTTCCAATGTTACACGCTTATGGATAGCTGAAAAGGTTCTCCATGCAATTAGGGTCCTTGAGCTCAGACTCCGTTTTGTTCCCCGTCATGTTCCTGCGACAGCGATCTTACATCATCGTGAACGATCACCTGAAAGGTAGCTATTATCCCATTTTACAGATAATAAAACTGGGGCTAAAGGACACTGAACAGTTGCAATTTGCACAATCTCACAGTCAGTAGGTGTTAGACCTCGGGATCAAATCCAGACTTTTTCTGTGCCAACCTATTGTCAAGAGACACTCCTCCAAGGGTCTCGTGCATCCCCACACGTCTTACTGGGTGGGCTCAGAATGCAAAGCCCTGACCAGTCCTTTATCTGGATTGCTTTTCAGGGTTATGTTTGCAGCAACCAACTGCACGACCTGAGGTAGTCTGGGACCAAAAGAGGGCTTGCTTACCGTTTGCTACAAAATCCTGAACTTTATAACCAGTAAAATGCCCTTGTTAAGTGCCTCGTTGCCCACGAGCAACTTTCTGGCCACTTCCCTTCCCCCCAAATTCACATGAGACAAGGATGTGTCGGAAGGAAGGAACCAAAAGAAAACGGATTTGACTGAAGAAGGCTAAGCTGAATTCGGCGCAGGCATTGTGGAAAACAGATAACACTGACAGGTGAAAGTTGCTCACATGTTTACATCTTTGTGACCTTCAGAGTCAGCTCAGCCGTGAAGTGTCTGGAGTTCGACCGAACGAGGAAAGTGGTCAGGCTGAGCCCGAACGGTCACTGAGAGCACAGCCCATGTCTCATTTACTTCTGTATCTCTGGCACTGTACCCGTATGGGGGCCTGTTTCATGGGCCGAACGATAACAGCCTTGCTGGTCGACTCCCACGCTGACTGCTCGTCGGGGAGGAAGCAGGAAGGGCTGGGCTCTCTTACATACGGGAGTTTTTATTTTTATTTTTAAGTTTGTTCATTTATCTAGAGGGAGAGAGAGAGAGCGAGCGTGGGGGAGGCACAGAGAGGGAAAGGGAGAGGGGAAAATCCCAAGCAGGCTCCGGACTGTCAACACACAGCACAAGGTGGGACTCGATCCCACAAACTGTGAGACCATGATCTGAGCTGAAATCGAGAGTCAGATGCTTAACCGACTGAGCCACCCAGGCGCCCCCAAACGGGGGCTTGTTGAGCGTTCCTTCTGGGAAACTTTCAAGGAGTTCACAGGCCAGTAACCAGGCAGAACTGCTGTCTGATTATTCTTTTTCCAGCTGAATGAGCTTCAGTTAATGGAACACTTTAATAAGTCCTTCTGGGTCCCAGGGAAAGAGAGACGTTCCTCTGCTCCTAGAAATGAATTTCTAGTTCCACAGCCACAGGCCCCACACCAGAGAGAGGCGAGGACTGCTTGAGGCTCTTATCTGAATGCCCGAGGCAGGATCACCGAGGTCGTGCCCCCTGCACTGGGCATCCCTCTGCTGAGAGTTCCAGGCTCACAAAATCAAAAGGGAGCTGCTGGAAGGCTCTGTCCCGATGCCTGACTGCCGCCTGCCTCGGAGGCAAAGGCCTGTGGCATTTCAGGATCACAGAGGAACGGAGGGAGGGCCCTACCTCTCTGCTTCCTTTTCCGGGTGGGGAAAGCAAGGCTCAGGGACGTGACTTGTCCGAGGCTGTATAGGCGTCTGTGGTGGCAGCAAGACTTGAACTCGTGGCCCCTAACTCTCCAAACATGTCCCTCCTTCCAGCACACCCCACCCGTGAGCTGCTTCAGCAGGTGCCAGACAGGTGTCATTACCAACCAAGATGGCAGAAGAAGGGACCTCCGGGCGGGAATGGAAGCTGCCCAAGATTACAGCCTGCTGATGGCCGTGCCGGGCCACAGGTGGGTCTGCTTCTGCCCCCCCCCCATACCGAATACGAAGCTACTTCAAATGTCAACCAAGAATGAACTGTACAAAATGGGTTAAGGAATCAGATGAGTCATTTCCTATTAGATATACATTTTTCTTCTGCTCCACTCAATCCTGTTTGATTTCTTCTTCTTGTCTTTTTTCTTCTCTCTTTTTTTTTTTTTTTTTGCTACATAGCCATGACCCCCTACCTCACCCCTGCAGACACTTGGAGGTGACAGATGGAGGAGACAACAGAGACTAGTAGCTGTGTTGGTGGGAGGGTGGGGAGGCAAACATACGGAGGGTCGAAGAGTGTTCTGGTACAACAGTCACATTCCCTGCCCCAGGGCCTTTGCACCTGCCACCCTTCCTGCCCCGCCTAGAAAATTCTTAGCCTAGGGGCGCCTGGGTGGCGCAGTCGGTTAAGCGTCCGACTTCAGCCAGGTCACGATCTCGCGGTCCGTGAGTTCGAGCCCCGCGTCGGGCTCTGGGCTGATGGCTCAGAGCCTGGAGCCTGTTTCCGATTCTGTGTCTCCCTCTCTCTCTGCCCCTCACCCGTTCATGCTCTGTCTCTCTCTGTCCCAAAAATAAATAAACGTTGAAAATTCTTAGCCTAGAATCCACATAGCTTGCTCTCTGGCTGCATTCATGGTTCTGCCCACATGCCCTCCATGGAGGGGCCTTCCCTGATCCCCCTAAAATCGCATCGCTGTTAGTGCTCCCTTGCTCGGCTACATTTCCCTTTGCAGACTCAGTCACAAAATGACACTTCACTGTACACGGTATTCCTTCTCTATTTGTCTCTCTTCCCCCACTGGGGGGGGGGGGCAGGGACCTCACCTGCGTCCTTTACTGCTGTGTCCCCCATACTGAGAACAGCGGTGGGCCCTCAATATGTGTGGGCCGCACACAGGATGCAAAGTGCTCAGAGCTCAGCGAGCAGAGGTCCCTTTGGGTTTGTGTAGAGTGGGAGGTGGTGGGGGAGGGGGAGTTCTGGGTCATTTCTGGGCCTCAGTGTCCTCATATGGAAAATGGGATGGTGACAGTGACATCCTCAAGGCAGGGTGGCCCACGGATGGCCCAGGGCAAGTGTCCGGCTCAGGGCGGGTGCCCTCTCCGATCTGAGCTCTGTTGGCCCCGGACCGAGCAGACCAGTCACCTTCGGGGACGGGAGGCAGAGCTCCGCCTACAGACTTCCTCTGGCTTTTGCAAAAACAATAAAGCCAAAAATACTACAAAACCGCACTCTACATCTGTGCAGGCAGCGAGAGCTGTGGCGAGCAAGTGTGCATCCTGCCTCCTGGGGTCCTCTGTGGCGAGGCAGGATGTGGGGCTCACGGCATGGGAGGGGCACCCGGCCCTACCACGGGGCCCACGGGTCTGGTTCCCGGAGAGCCCGCGGCCTCAGAGTGACTTCCATGGAATACTGGGATGTCAGATGGAGGGGGGTTCGTTCCCCCCGGGAGTGCGTGTGACTCTGGATTTGTCCCAACCAGGGTACGCATGGAGGGTGGGGCTGTTTTCATCAAGTATCACCCCTTTCTCAGTCAGTCCCCTGCCCTGATGGGCTTTTCCTTGTCAACTCAGGAGCATAAGCGGCTGCATGAGCATCATCAAAGACTCATTGCCGCTCTGGCCAGAAACCACAAGGATCCCACTGTACGGATGGACAAACTGAGGCCCAGTGAAGGTAAAGGACTTGGCGAAATTCACCCAGTGCGACGTGGTGGAACCAGACCTAGAACCAGCTTTCTGGACTTCTGGACGAGGACGTTGGTGAGGTCGCGGTTTCCGGATTTTGTTTAAGCTAGAATCTTACCCGGGCAGAAACTAACTACTGAAGCAGATTTTCCAGTTGAGGGGGGCGGGCCCCAGCCCGGACGCTGGGGCCTCCCCACCACCCCGAAGATGGCTTGAAAACCAACATCACACCCACCTCTACCCCTACTCTAGAGTTTTCTCTGAGGACCTAGGAGACCAAATCAGGCGGTTCATCTGCGGTCACGTTACTAAGTGGGGCTTGTTCATTCTCAAAGATTTTTCAGAAGCAGGTTCTAGGAAACCTTCTGAACACAAGAGAGTGGGCCTCAAGGATGAGGAAACGGAGACGGGCACTCTTGGTGACGGGAGAGGGGGAGAGCGTGAGAAGTAGCAGGACCGGAAAGCGGAGATGGTCAGAATCACACTGAGGGTGCAGAAAAGGCTGGGGGAGGTTAGCCCTTGGCAATGCACCTGCTTGGATGTGGGATGAGGGTGCTGGGGGCCTGGGCTGGTGTCAGCCCGGTGCTGGACCCCACTTCCGCCACCTGTCCTGCCCTCCTTCCCACCGCGAAGTCAAGGATCGTACTTTCTGAATCACAAAGACACCTCCACGGTCAAAATGGTCTATAGGTACAGTCTGCACACGAAATGTAAGACATGCTTTATGACAGGGCGCAGAATGCATTTCTCAGGCCGCACGCGTTGGTGACTTGGGGCATTTAAACGTAGCGAGAAGGGGAAGCCCTTGGTTAAGCGGAACTTTCCAGTGATTCGATGAGCGTCCGGTTCCCTGAACACTGCCCCACCGCGCGGGATTAGAAAGGATCCCCTTCAAAATATCCTGTATGTCTGGAGGGCCTACTGTGCTCTGTAGGAGGCACCAGGAGAGTTACGACACTAACCAGGTCACAGGTCTCCCACCCTTGGCTGCCGGGGGACAACCATTTCAACGCAGTTTAAGACAGAGAAAGCAAGCAATTAACAGCACAGGCTCTGGAGTCACAGAGAGCTGGGCTCAAGTTCCAGCCACTCACCAGCTGTGCGATCTCGGGGGGAGTGCCTCAACCTCTCTGAGCCTCGGCTTCTTCATCTGAAAAACAGGAAAGAAAAGTACTCAGACTTACCGCAGGGAGAAGGCGGGAAGATCTCTCCAGACTGTGCCAGCAACAAGCTAAGCTCACACACCCAGAGTAAATAGGGAGTGCTATTCTGATGGCAGAGCCCTGTCAGGCCCACTGGTGGTGAAAGAGAAGAGTCACCAGCAGAGCGCGGGGTCAGAGCCGGGAGCACTGAGTGGGGAGGCTCTGTGCTCCAAAATGTAAACGAACGCTGTGCACTGCGCGGTCTCTGAGGCCGCTTCCTGCCCTAGATCGGAGACCAGGGGCCGGGGTGTGCCTAATTTGGACATGTCCTGTGCACCCGGCAGGGTCAGCTACTCCACACAACCTGTGCAACCTCACGGTTGCACGCGCAGTCCCCGAGGCAGCTCCGGCCTCCCGTCGGACCTGGGAGGAAACTGAGGCTCAGACACGCGGAGTGGCTTGGTGGGGCCACAGGAGCGGGGAGGGGCGGCGCGGGATTGGAAGCTATTGTTCCCCCATGACGGGAAGAGAGAGGCCCGTGCAGGTGGCACCTGCAACCGGGCTGGCGGCAAGTCCCGGCTCACGTGGGGGGCGGGGGGAGGAGGGTCTGACTCTGGAATGTTCTAACTGGCAGGAATCAGACAGCTGGGCATTTTGTAAAGGGAGAGGTTACTTGAATCTGAGACTCAGGAAGTATTATTGTTGTTCTGGCTTTTTTCCTAAGTGCTGGGGGGGGGAGGCTCCCAAAACAGTAATAAGGACAGAAGAAAATCCCGCCCCAGCTCTCCCCATGGTATTAATAATAAGCCCTCAGCTTGCAGTAGCTTCAGCCGCTCACTGTCGCGGCTCTCGTCACCTGTGAGGCATGCAAAATGCTTTCCCTCTGGGAATGGGGATGAAGAGAACTTTCTATAGCATTCCAATTTTAGTACGTGTGCCTGCCAAGGCAAGCAAGAAAAGAACTTTCGGAATAGTCAAGACCACCTGGGCTTGTTTCTCTCCCTCTCACCTGAACGCACCTGCGCCCGTGGATCTGAGCTCACTGACCTCTGCAGGTCAACAGTGGATGACCCAGAGGCCCATGGATGTTAATATTACAGAGCGGCCGCTCCGGCCAGCGGGAGTCAGTGTCCAGGATGGGCTGTCCTGCCTCTGTCTGACTCTCCATGGAAACAACATGAAAGGAAAATTTTTAGAAAGTACACAATAGTTTAATTCGAAGTAATTACTTTCTAGAATAAGCAGCGTGTGTTGTTTGCACCCTTTTTCCTGCCACAGGTCGGGGAGCACTGGGCGGGGGACATAGTCTTGCATAACTAACACTGGATGAGCTTCAAGGCCATCAGGGCAGCGGCTAGATGTGTATCTTTCAGTGAGTCACTTTTCCACCATGCCTCAGTTTCCTGATCTGTAAAGTGGGGAGAATGACAGTGTCTAGCTCCCGGCTTGCTTAAAAGATTAAGAAGGCCAACATATATGAAGTGTTTAAACTATGCCTGGCATACAGTAAGTCCTCTCTATGGGAAAAGCTGCCATCATCATAATCACCATCACCACCACCACCAACATCACCATCGCCATCATCACCACCATCAATATCATCTCCATCATCATCATCATATCTTCAACATCATCTTCACCATCACCATCATCATATCTTCATCACCATCATATCAACAGCAGTGGCATCACCATTATATCTTTATCATTATCATATCATTACCATCATCATATCACCATTACCATCACCATCACCATCACCATCATTACCACCATCACCTCCATCACCATCACCATCACCATCTCCATCAACATCATCATCACCATCACCATCTCCATCAACATCACCATCTCCAACAACATCATCATCATCAACAACATCACCATCAACATCATCATCACCATCACCATCTCCATCACCATCATCATCAACATCAACATCATCATCACCATCACCATCTCCATCAACATCACCATCTCCAACAACATCATCATCATCAACATCATCACTATCAACATCATCATCACCATCACCATCTCTATCAACATCATCATCAACATCAACATCAGCATCATCATCAACATCAACATCACCATCAACATCATCATCACCATCACCATCTCCATCACCATCAACATCACCATCATCACCACCACCATCTCCATCAACATCATCACCACTATCACCTCCATCAACATCACCATCACCATCTCCATCAACATATCATCAACATCAACGTCATCATCACCATCACTGTCACCATCTCCATCAACATCACTATCTCCATCAACATCATCATCAACATCAACAACATCACTATCAACATCATCATCACCATCACCATCTCCATCACCATCAACATCACCATCATCACCACCCCCATCTCCATCAACATCATCACCACTATCACCTCCATCAACATCACCATCACCATCTCCATCAACATCATCATCAACATCAACATCATCGCCATCAACATCATCATCACCATCACCATCACCATCACCATCACCATCTCCATCAACATCAACATCACCATCTCCATCAACATCATCATCACCATCATCACCACCATCACCTCCATCAACATCATCACCACTATCACCTCCATCAACATCATCATCACCATCTCCATCAACAACATCATCACCATCTCCATCAACATCATCACCATCAGCATCAGCATCGCCAACACTATCACCATCATCATCACCACTGCTCTCATCTCCATCACCATTCACCGTCACCATCTACTCTGGGCCAGATGCGACACATCTTATGGGAAGTGTCATTGATCCCGTTTCCCAGATGAGGAAATTGAGCCTGCGAGGGTCAACACACACAGACTTATTTGTTGTGCCAATAATTAATTAGCAGTGAGCTGGGAGGAGGCACATGGCACCATCTGCCCCAACACTGCTGAGCTGAGCTGAGCCACATCAAGCAGAGGACTTGGAAAGGCAGGCTGTCCCCATGTCCTTTGATCATTTTCTCCTTAGCTGGTGGATCCCTCTGTTAAACACACAGCCTCAGACACATGCCTCCCTAAGCAAGGCCACATATGTATTAGGAATAAGAGACAAACACGGAGTTTGGAGTGTTGCCACTGAATCCCAAGAGGAGACTCTGAGCCTGGTGGTTCTATGAATGGCTACTCAAGACAAATACCCAAACTCATAAACGAGACCCAGAAACTTCCCTGGACACAAAGCCGTGCGAGTGAGTTCTCTTGATGCCCATCCACATCCAGCCCTGTTGTGCAGGGTCATTATGGTGCTTTCCTGGTGGGGGACAGTATCTGTGGCAGGGGGCTTGGAGAATTACTGCCACTTGGGGGTTTACAACAGCATCTTTGTAAAAAGAATCTCTCGGAGTCAATTCCGGTTCTGAACATTGCCCAATTACCTTAGTGTAGGCACCAAAGGCCACAAGAAAATGAAAATCTACTGAGATTTTGCTGGAGAGAACTTGGGCCATTTTCTTATTTTTTGTTTGTTTGTTTAAATTCCAGTAGAGTTAGCACACAGCGTTATGTTGGTTCCAGGCATACAATACAGCGATTCAACAGTCCCATATATTACCCAGCGTGGTATTATCTACAGTAGCTAAGTTATGGAGGCAGCCTTAGTGTCCATCAACAGACGAACGGGTAAAGAAGACATGGTGTATCTATGCAATGGAATACTATTCGGCCATAAAAAAGGAGTGAAGTCTTGCCATTTGCAAAACATCCGTCTTGATGTGGTAGATCCCGGTTGGCATAAGACAAGGACGTGCCTCAAGCCACAGCAGGTAAGCAACACCCAGGGCTCCCCCAAACCTGGGGGGCTCCCATTAACTGCTTCCTGCTTCACCACAGGATGACAAAAAATGTCTTCTCTGAGCACCTAGTTTGTGCCAGGGAATTGGGACAGGTGACAAGGACATAAAGAAGAATGGAATGAGGAGTCACCACGGCAGAGAAATGCCCCATCAGTACAGTTTGGGCCAAGTGACAACCAAGCATGAATAGCAACCCGGCTCCTATTCAGCGCTTCCTTGTGAAGCCCTACCCGCCCCCTCACCCCCCGCCCCTGCCAACGGGGCTGTTATTTGGAGACAAGGCCTATAGGGAGGTAATTAAGGGGAGATGCGGTCATACGATTGGGGCCCTAGTCCCACAGACCAGCATCCTTGTAAGAAAAAGAAGAGACTAGGGGTGCCTGGGTGGCTCTGTCGGTTAAGCGTCCGACTTCGGCTCGGGTCGCGATCTCGCGGTCCGTGAGTTTGAGCCCCGCGTCGGGCTCTGTGCTGACCGCTCGGAGCCTGGAGCCCGTTTCGGATTCTGTGTCTCCCTCTCTCTCTGACCCTCCCCCGTTCATGCTCTGTCTCTCCCTGTCTCAAAAATAAATAAACGTTAAACAATTTAAAAAAAAAAAAAAAAAGAAAGAAAGACAAAGAAGAGACCCTGAAATGCACTCACAGGGCACGCGTAAAGAAAGACCAGCAAGGACACAGCAGAAAGATGGCCGTCTACAAGCTGGGAAGAGAAGTCTCACGAGACACCACTTTTGACGGCAACTCGATCTCGGACTTCTAGCCCAAGTGAGAAAGGGAAGATGAGTTTTCGTGGTTTACGACACCCAGCCGTAGGACTCTGTTATGGCAGCCCCAGGAGACTCACGCAGGCCCATTTTACAGATGAGGAAGCTGGGGCATGAGGAGGAGAAGTACCTTCCGGAAGGCCACCCAGCTACTAAATGGTAGAGCCAGGGGTCAGACCTATGCGTCTGGCTGCAGAGCCCAGCAGTTTACGGCCAACCGTGTTACACAAATACGTATTTCCTGCCTCCTCGGTCCCTACTTTCACTGTGAGAAGACTATACCTCCCCCCCGCTTTGATGTTCGGTTTCGTCAGCTCTCTTGCTTTGGCCACTGGGATGTCAACAGATAGGAAGTGTGCCATCTCTTGGCAGAAGGCTTAAGTGTGATTATGCGGGGGCACCTGGGTGGCGCAGTCGGTTGAGCGTCCGACTCTTGGTTTCAGCTCAGGTCACGGTCCCGGGGTCATGGGACCAAACCCCATGTTGGGCTCTGCACTGAGCATAAAGAATGCTTGATATTCTCTCTCCTTCTGCCCCTCTTCCCCACTTGTACTCTATCTCTCTCTAATAATAATAATAAATTTGATTATCTGTTTTTTTTTTCAGTTCTAGCATGAGTGTGGCACACCCTAGATAATGACTACCTTTGGCCCAGGCCTTAGAGAAAACTGAAGGAACATTGTTGAGCCACAGCCGGCCTGCAACGGACCCACAGTCTACTTGTAATGTGAACAAGAAATAAACATTTGTTGAAAGGAGATTTAGGGATTGCTTGTTATGCAGCAAAGCTGACACATGTAGGGCTCGGTGTGCAATTATTCTATCTGCAACCAACCAACATCCAATGTGTAAGAATGGAGTAGGAGCTCAGGAGATCTGACTTCCAGCACAGGCTCTGCCATTCGCCAGCTCTTTGGCATTCACTTCCCTGCGCCTCGGTTTCCTCAGTGGCAAAACGGGGATAATAATAGTACCGACATCCTGAGGTTGACGCAAAGAGTCTGCGAGAGAGGATATCAAGTCCTCAGCGTAGTGCCTGACCTAGGAAGGGCTCACTATGGTGGTCAAGGAGGATGCGTGTGATGTGTGAAAGCTAAAGAAACACGGCTGGGTTCAGATCAAGTGCTCCTTTTTCAGCGCATCCTTATGGCCAGCGCCCCCTTGGCCAGCCAATGTGGAGGTCTACGTTCTACCAGAGGACGCCCAGGGCCCGGTCCTCCTCAGGGAGGCAGCAGGAGGTTGGATAAGGAAGGAGCAGGGAGGCCCTTGGGTCTTGTGAAGGGGAAGCTGGGCTCTCTCCCAGGCCCAGAGTTGTTGGGGAAGCATGGGTTGGAAAGAAGGGTAGAAAGGTACCTTGAAGGGCTGGCTCCTTTTCTCTCACTCACAGATGAGAAACTAAGGCCCAGAAAGGGGAGTGTCTTCCCCAAGGTCATACAGCTGGTTTGCATCAGAACTTGGACCAGAACCTTGGTCTCCCGAGAGCAGTTCAGGCATCGTTCCACCGCCTCCTGCTCATTTAGGAAGAAATGAGACTCATTCCTCATGCCGGCTTGGAAGGCAAATGTCAAGTGTCTCTATCCTCGTGGGTGGATTTACCAAAACTCAACACTGATTCAACAAGCTTTCCTTTGAGTCACTTCAAAACACCCCCTTCTCTTTCTGGGAAAGTCAATCCTGTTCACAGATCCCGGATCCTGGAACAGGTGGTGAGGCCGTCAGCTGTGAATACATGGCAGGCCATACAACAGGAGTCGGTGGTTGCTAGAGTTGTTCTTTTGAGGGTGCCTGTTCATTGGTCTGTGTTCCCCCAAGCCTCGCAACAGGCAACAGACAACTGCCTGTCAAGAGCATGGGACCGGGTGCTCTATGTTAGAGAAGACACAGACTGTGCTGGGCAGGGAGGGCTTCAGGGAGGAGGCAGCCCTGGCCCCGGATCTAGAGAGATGGGAAGAATGTGACAAGGCACAAGAGGAAAGGAATTCCAGAGTCCTGTAGGGTCAAGTTTGGAAAGGGAGCAAGGAGAACTAACGTTTCACGTTTTTGCTTTTGTTTTTGTTTTTGTTTTGCGGGGGGCAGGGGGAGGGGAGGGCGGGAGGGCAGAGCTGACAATGAGTAAGAGTAGAAGAGGCCGTAATTGGAATTTTCAGGGAGGACAACTCAAGTGAGCTTCAGTTGATTCGTCTGAAAAATGGGGAAACTGAGGCCAACGGCATAGGCTCCTGGAGGGTAGCAAATGATGGAACACACGTGGAGTATCTCAGCGTAGTCACACAGGTGGTTTAGAGCTGCACCCCCAACACAGCAGCTCCTGTTGAGAGACAGTCCCTCATGGTCTCTTGTGCATCTATGTCTCTTAGAAGCAGAATTACCGGCAGCTTCTGTTCTGGGCTAGCTTTTCAAGGATGTATAGGGAATGGAAGGTAGGGGGAGGGTGTCCGTCTGGAGCAGTATCATAATGTTCCCCCCCCCCCAGGGGAAAAGTCGGGGAGGTTTGCTTGCAGCCCGTTCTAAAAGATCATGGTTCCTCATCCGCGAAGCAAAGCCAGGGGAAATGAGGCCAACATGAAGCTCAGGCTATGGGTTGTGCTGTGAGTAACAAAGTCCTTTGTCTCTGATCCAGGAAACTCATGTCTTCTGCCGGCATCTGGCATCCAGCTAAGGTCTTAGCTAGCAAGCAGAGTAACGCCTCCGGATCTCCTCAGTTCTTTACAGCCGCTGGCCACACGTGGCTACTTCTCCTTAAAACTAAATGAAATGTAAAATTTAGCTCCTCAGTTGTATTAGCCAAATATCCAGGACGCAACGGCCCCATGTGGTGGGTGGCTACTAGACTGGACAGTACAGATCTGGACCATTTCCATCGCCGGGAAAGTTCTCTTGGCGGGCCCTGGTCTAGTAGATAAGAGCACAGGGTTTGGGGTTCAATCCCTGATTCTACTACTTACTGGCCAGGAGCATTTGAGCAAGTTACTTCACCTCCTTGGGCCCCTCTTCCTCATCTGTAAGGCCAGAGACACAGGGCTGAGTTCACGGATTCTCGCAAGGATTTCACAAGATAACCCGTACAAAGTATACCCAGCCCGGGCCTACGGTGAGGGCTCCCTAACCAAGAGCTAACGTTTTCAGGTAGTGAGCGAATGCCAGTTGCCCCCCTTCACACCACAGTTGAGGGTGGTGGCAGGCAACATGAGGGAGGCGACGGAATAGGTGGGAAGGTGGCAAAACCCAGAGGGGCCTGGGAAGCCAGGCCCAGAGGCCTTGCCTTACGCCAGAGGCGAGTGGGAGCCTTAGAAGATTGTAGACAGAGGGATGCCTCTTCTCCCCCAGCCCAAGCTCACGGAGGCAGCGCAGAGAGAAGAGAGATCACAGGCTCTGGCCCAGAAGAGGGAGGTGACATTCTGCACCGCTGGCTGCAAGGCCTCGGGCCAGATGTTTTACCTCAAGAGCCAGGGCTTAGGCCGTGCAGACACCGGCATTATAAGACCCACGTCGCAGGGTTATCGAGAGAGTTAAGTGAGATGAGCCGTGCAAAGCTCCCGGTTTCTGGCACACAGTAGGGACACGAGGAAAAGAAAATCTTCTTCTCTGGGCTGGCCTAGAGGACAAGCAGGAAACCTGAGTGGCACCGAGGGGCAGGAGCTGGTAACCAAGAGATGCTGGGCTTTCCTTAGGTTGCAGATTACTCCCAGTGACCTCCGGAGTCCCTTCAGCTGGAAAGGCAGGTTTCAGGTTTTCATTTCTCAGCCAGGGTCGGGCTACTTGGACGGCTCTGTGTCCCCATAGAGCAGATGGTATTGGCACCAGCCTGAATGGCCATTCCCCCCTCAGCTGCTGTGACCGTTGGCTCCGGGGGATCAGCCCAGTTGGACGGGAGCTGCCCTCCCTGGGAGGCGACCACACCCTGGTCCCCTTCCCCCCGGGCAGCCCCCGGACAATGACGGAGGTGCCCAGGGTTACAGGATGCTGGCATCCTTTGGCTCAGTGTGGAACCCACCCTATTGTGGGCGCATTTTGTGCTCAGGGGTCCCATGGAGTCAGCTAAGGGTTGACTACGGCTGGAGGCACAGCCCTGCTCAGCTTCTCTCCCCCACCCTGCTCTGTCCTGTCCCCCTCACCGCCCCCCCTTCTCCTGGAGCACCTCCTTGGTAATCCACACACAGCCGAACGCCTGCCTCAGGCTCTGCTGGGAGGGAACGGAGATCCCTAAATAAAGCTGGCCTGAGCCACAACCGTCAGTAAGAGGAAGCTGCACGAGTGAAATGTTTTCAAGTTCAGAGAACTCTGCAAGAGCGAGGGATCTCTTCGGCAACCGCCTGGTCCAAACCCTTGGCTTCATAATGAGCAACCAGATGCCCTCGGTCATTTAGCGAAGACTCATCGGGGCCCAGAATGTGCCAGGCTCTGTTTTGGATGCTGGGGACTCAAGGGCGAACAGGGCAGCACCCCCCCCCCCTCTTCTTGAAGCTTCCGGATCACATCAAACAGCAGACCACAGCGAACACCACCGGGGCCCCCAGGCCAACGCCACCTTTCACGCCGGATTATTTCGACAAGTGCCAGCTCCACTTCCCACGCGGCTTCTCTGGGCTTTCATGTGAAGGCGCCCATCAGACACGAGGCCGATAAATATTTCATTGTCCTTCCATCTCATCCCACATCAAATGAAACGCGGCTGCGGGAGGCGTGGGGGAAGATCTGCTCAACTCGGAGACGAGTCGAGGCAAGAGGGTGGGTTTTCGAAGGGGCTCGCTGCTCTCTGAAGCGGGTTCTGCCGCTTGCCTGCCAGCCAGCCTGAAACCAGTACTGAAAGCCTCTGGGGCCTCAGTCTCTTCGTCCGGAAAATGGGCACGCCAGTAGCCATGACACAGAGGAATGAAGGCGGCTCGCAGACTCGGCACGCTGGGCACGGGTATCTGGTCTCATCACTACCGACCGTGTGTGTGCTTGGGCTTGGGGGGCGGGGTTCTCCTATGCCCAAGGAGGGGGGGGCGGGATGGAGTAGGAGTCTGAGGAGGCCAGCCCCCAGTTCCTTCTTCCGAAGTCCTCACACTGTGCAATTCTCCGTAACAACCACTGACTTTTCCACTAGGAATCTAAGTGATCGGTCACAGCGGACAGAGGGCAGAGGAGCGAAACCCTCGCCACTCTCCCTCTTTGAGTCTCCAGCGTTCTTACCCAGTGCCCGAATTAAATCCCTTCGATGCCCTTGCACATTTTGGCAGTAAATACTCATCTCAGGGGTTTTGAAAAGAGCAGCAAACACCTTCTGAAAATTCTCATCAAGCCGAGGCCCGCGAAGGATGGAGAGGCAAGGTTATCCGGGTGTGGGGCTTTCATTAGCGGTGTAGGGGGAGGGAGACGTGCAGGGAACCTCTAAGTCCCTGGGGAAACAGTGAACAAGAATATAATGGAAACACAGAAGGGCGACTGTGAACACCTACTAGGTACCTAGCAGGTAACGTTTACCAATTACTCACATGTGCACAGTTTCAAACGCTTTATGTGGATTAAGCCATTTCATCTTCCAAACAACCTAGTATTAGGGGCCTCGTGTCACTTCCTCTTTGGGCAAGCACAGAGAGGTGAAGTCACTCGTCCAAGGTCACATGGCCAGTAGATGGCAATGTCAGTACCTGAATCCAGAATGCCAGGCTCCAGGGCTGACGCTGATGGTGACACAGGACTTAAAAGTCGTCTCCCTTCCCCTGGGCTACAGACCACAGACCTTGTTACACGTAATCACGCCCATTTTTTTTTTTTTAGCTTTGAAAAAAATGTTTATTTATTTTGAGAGAGAGGGAGACAGAGCATGAGTAGGGGAGGGGCAGAGAGAGAGAGAGAGAGAGAGAGAGAATCCCAAACAGGCTCTGGACCATCAGCACAGAGCCCGAGGCAGAGCTCGGTCTCACGAACCGTGAGATCATGACCCGAGCCGAAATCAAGAGACTGACGCTTAACCGACTGAGCCACCGGGGCGCCCCGATCACTTGCATCCTTAAGGAGCATCCGTCAAGGTGCAGACAGGTAAAGGGTCTCCCTGTGAGCGCACTTGGAGACTCAAACCCAAGCGTCCTGTCCTCAGGGTGCCCTGAGGCCACCCAAGCCAAGGGTGGGCAGGGGAGGGAAGCTGGGAGGGAAGGAGGAGAAAAGCCACTGGACCCCGCAAATCCGGACAAGCAAATGCATCTCTCCACCGGCCCTTTGCAGAACCTGCTGGGGCTTTTGAGTTTTTAATTAAAAATTTTGACAGGCAAGCTGTCTCCTGCAGGCAGCGCTGGGTAGAAGAATCCCTACAAGAAAAGATCCGAAGACAAGTCTAGAGCAGTCTCCTCTGGCGTGGCGTAAAACCCACGTGTGATTCTTTACCGTCAGGCTGACAACTCAGTCCGTAGGAGGGTCGAGATCGGGGGGGGGGGGGGGGGGAGGAGAGGGAGCAAAGGGGACTCGTCGCGTCCGGGGAAGTTGGGGACCCTCGCTTGGGGTCCCATGGGGGCTACCCAGGACTAACTGGCTGAATGGACAGGAGTGTCCCCTGAGAACACACTTGAAAATCAAGGTCGGTGGTGAGAACAAAGGTCAGAGAGGAGGGCACAGGGCACACAGGGCACAGGAAACCCCTGGAGAGCCATCCTCCACTCTGGCCCACCCTGCTCGCGTCTCCATGCCTCTGGCCTTGACCCCGCCCTGTGCCTCGTCTATAGCGGGGGCCTCTCTCACTTCCCCCGGGGACTTGGGATGTCCAACGTGCAGATTCGGGCCAGGACGTCCAGGATGCCTTGTCTTGAACCAACTGCCAGAATGAATCACTCATGGGGCATTTTGCTCTTAACCACTTGTGAGTACTTTTTTCTTCTTCTAGTTTCCCCCCTTCACTTAACCTTGAAGTGGGCAAGTTCTCTGTCCCGCATAAAATTCCGTATTTACACAAAGGAAAAGATGGAGCATATTAGAAATGGAAACTTCCGTAAGGCAGCAGTTGGTGAACTACAGCCTGGCCCTCCATTCGTGTAAATAAAGTTTTATCGGAACACAGCCGTGCACGTTTATTTCCATATTGCGAGGGATGGCTTTTGTGTTACAATGACAGCTAAGGAGCAGTGACCGAACGGCTACGGCTCTCAAAGCCTAGAGTATTTACTGCCTGGCCCTTGAAAGAAAAAGCTGTCTATGGGATTAAATGCCCTGAACAACAGAGAAAAAATAAAGGCAAACCAGAAACATATTTGTGGCACCTGGCTGATCGTAATATATAAAGAGCTCTTACAAACTAAGAACACACACGCAGACACACGCACGCCTGGTTTTTAAAGTGGGGGAAGGATGAGAAAGGCAAAACAGCTCAGGAGAAATGCAAGTGACCCGTCAGCTACAAAGAGTAGCGAGCTCTAGTGCACGAACAATCAGAGTGATACAAATGACAGATGCCATTTCTTACGGCATTGGAATCTCAGGACTCAAGAACAAAGAACACGCCTGACCAAGCCCTAGTTCATTCTTCGTGTGACCCCCTCCTGCTCCCGGGCAACAGGGAATGTGTGTGTTTCGTTGTGGTTTCGGGGGTCACCGACTAGCTCAGGGCGCCCCCCCAGAGCCACATCCGCCGGCCCTCTATTGTGACCCCCGCAGGGCGCACAGGGCGGACGCGTGCTGTGGCAGAGAAGCGAATGGCCAGGGGTCAAGAAAGGAGGGACCACCTGTGGCTGCCCTTCTTCCTTCTAACAGCTGCCCAGTCTCCTTCTGGGGGGTCCCTGCCTCCCCCCCCCCCTCTGCCAGCTCCGTGGGACCGGAACCACACTGCCTTCTCACCGCAGAAGTGGAGGGATCCCGGGAGGCTCCTCAGACTCCTGGATTCTCAGGCAGTGAGACTCTGTCCTGCGGCAGGGACCTCTGGGCAAATGAATGAGGCTGGAAGGAATGGCGGGGGGCGGGGGGCCGTGTGGTCCTGCGATCTCAGGGCACAGGTGGACACACAGGGTCCAGACATGACACGGGTCTGTCTTGCTAAGACCCTCAAGGTCCGCCGGGTTCCTGGCCTTGCCAGTTCGGGGCTGTGGGCCTTGTCTTCAGTCCAAGCCCCACTCACACTTCACAGACCAGAGGATCCACCCCGCTTCCTTGATGTCTTTGGGGTGATCCTTCTCCCCAGCCCTACTGTGTTTTCTCCAGTTTCTGGACCTCTCTGTTCTCCTGCCCAGGCCTCAGTAGAAAGCTGTGCCTCAGAGGGTGGTGAGGAGCTCACCTTCCCGTGAGATGCCAGCCGGCTGGATCCTCCCTCCAGAGACCTCCCCTTGTTCCTGACAGTCCGTGGGTCACCTCTCTCTGCTTTGCCTTACACGTTCTCCCCTGATCTCTCTGTTCCAGTCCTGCCAACTCCATATCTGCTCTTGAAGTCCCCAAGTTCATTCCTGCCTCAGGGCCTTTGCACCTGCCGGATGCTCTGACTCCTCCCTAGCATTCCCACCCCAGCTCAAAAGGAATTTGAGGCCGAAAATAATTTACGTTTCTCTAGCCTTTTCCTTGGCAATCTGGACCCATCGGCTGGACTACACTCGCACGATAAATCGCTCTGGGACGTCAGCAGGGCAACAATTATTAAAATGGCCAGCCAGTGTCACAGTCGGGACGCGGTGAGCTAGAACGGGCTCATTACTCTCATAACTGCAAGCCCAGGTTCATTCTCCTAGGCCATGGGGCTGGCCACAGAGGAGAATAGACATCTCCCACTCCGTCCGAAACTTCACCTCTGAGGATGCCAGTTCAGGGAAAGGACATGTCCTTTGATCAGACTCCAGGCACTTGGTTGGAGAGACGCTTCAGGAGAGGCCAGAGACGTTCTCTGCACTCTCGGGGTTGAGTCTATTAGCTCAGCAAGCCTACAAACTACCCACAAACTGCCCTCCGCTCTGGTCATCAGTGGTACCTTACCGTTACTGCTCATTGGTGGGCCAGCACTGACCACTGACTGGCCCTGCTCAGAACGTGCCCCATGCCAAGCTCCGGGCCAAGTTTTTTTGCCAATACCGTTCCAGGATCGTCTCTGGCCGCACAGTGGCTGGACAGGTCCCTGCAGGCTCAGAAGGCCCAGGCCTACTCCAGACTCTGCCATCACAAAGCTGGGTGACTTAGAGAAAGTCCCTTTGCTTCTCTGGGCTTCAGTGCCTGCCCGGGGGAAAGGGTGGTGGGCAACATGCCAGCACTAAGCCTCAAAGGACCGTGCTTTACGTCCCTTGGGGTCACCACTCGAGGGGACCTTTGTCAAGTTCCCGAATTCTGAGCCTCAGTTTCCTAATCTGTCAAATCTTGTGTTAAATCACAGGGCATGGAAAGGGCTGCCTCCTGGCATGTTTTGTCTGTGCCTTACAGCAATCGACAAGACGTTGAATGAGCTGTCACTTATTTTTTAAGTTTACTCACTTACTGTGGGGACGGGAAGGAGCAGGGAGACAGGGAGAGAGAGAATCCCAAGCAGGCTCTGCACAGCCAGCACAGAGCCCGACACGGGGCTCAAGCCCACATCCCATACCGGGAGATCACGACCTGAGCTGAAGTCGATTCGGACGCTCGACAAACTCAGCCACTAGGGGTGCCCCTGAATTAGGTGTAACTTTAAAACAAAATTTTTTTAATGTTTATTTTTGAGAGAGAGAGAGAGAGAGAGAGACAGAGTGCAAGCAGGGGAGGAGCAGAGACAGAGGGAGATACAGAATCCGAAGCAGGCTCCAGGCTCCGAGCTGTCGGCACAGAGCCCGACGCGGGGCTCGAACGCACAAACCGCGAGATCATGACCCGAGCCGAAGCCGGACACTCAACCGACTGAGCCACCCAGGAACCCCTCGCTATAACTTTTAAAAATCAGAAAACCGTCCATAAAAATCTGGACCTCTGGCTTCCTCGGCAAGAGGACAAAAGATCCAGGATGCTGGCACTCCCGTTTCCCCGGGGCTAAGCAGTGGCCATCTCCTTTGGTCAGAACCTGGTCGGTGTGCCAGTTTGCCACAGACCCCACTACTCCCTACCGCTTACCCGGGCCTCTTTATCCATCGGTATTATCCACGTGGCCCCTGTGGACCTGGGAGACCGTGCCCCCAGGACCGGAGGTTCCAAAGGCCTCCTCGGCTCTTGCTTTCCATGACTTTCTTAATATTCACACGCAACCAGATGCCGCCCTGCCAGCCCCCAGGGAAGGGAGTAGAGGACTGCCAGCTTGAGGCTGGGTCCTCCGGGGCTGCCTCTCACGGCCCTGTGAAGGGAGAGGCCCTTGCCTTTGCCAGGATTCCAGTCCCCCGGTCAGTGGAAAGATGATAGCCCTTGAAATGCACCGGGCAGCCTTCAGGCCACGCAGAGCTCCTGCCACGGCCTCTATAATTACCTGCGGCGTGTAATAAAGCCCCATTGAGAAACCTTAGGAAGGAAGGCTTTTTCCCGGGTAATTTTCTGATCATAGAATTTCAGGGTTGGAAGGGACTTTAAAATGGCATCGAGACCAACCCATCATTACTGTCTTGCTGTTTGCCCAGCACTGTCGGGAGCTAAAAATATAAGATGCAGTGACAGCAGCCCCACCCTGGAGTCCTCTCAAGCTGTGGAGGCCAGTCGCGTCAACAGGTAATGACAATGCACCATCGCCAGGACTCTGATACCCAACAGCTACCAGGGACTCGGCTGTATGAGGTGCTAAACTGCGTGCAAATAATATCTCCGACTTCTCAAAAAAAAAAAAAACAAAAACAAAACTCTCCCGGGAGGTGCTGTTTTTAATACTTGGTTTGCAAGGGAGGACTCCGAGGCTCAGAGAGGCTAAGGCCCTCGGTGCAGGTTGCACAGCCTGTATAATGTTAGCACAGACCTTGATCCCAGCGGTGTGAGAGCCCCGGACTGGATTTGTAAACATGATCTCATCCTGCTTTTCTGGAAGCGTGAGGAGCAGAGAGAGGGGAGGCCGGAGACCAGAGCCTGCGGAAGGGTCAAGTGTCTATCTTTACTGTGAAGGACAAACAGAAGAGAGAGTGATCCTGGGGGCTGGGGGGTGGTGAGGGGCCGGGTCGAGGGCAAGGCAGGGACGGAAGTCAGGGTCCTCGCTAGCGATCCAAGAAATGCAAACGCAGACAGGACGAGGCAGCACTTGATGCCTCTGAGCCTGGCAGAAAATTAGCAGGCGCTGTGATGCCGAGCATCTCTGGTGCGTGCAGACACAGAGCCTCATGCCCAGCGAATGGGAAGGTGGGCGGGTCGGCCATTCTAGGGACCATCCACAGTCCTGGGGCAAGTCTCACACAAGCATGCTCTCGACCCCAGTCATTGATCTCCAGGGTGGGATTAGAGAGCTAACCAAAGTATGGAGGAAACCATTAAGCACATTCCAGAATGTTCTCGCATGTGTCACAGGGAGAAAACTTCCGGTTCATAGAAAAAACAAAAATGAGGAAAAAGTTTTTGTGATAACGTCAAGGTGTCAGGAGTCAGGAAACACACGGGACGATGACAGAAACAGCTCGTCGGGCGACCTGGGGCGTGTCCGGGATTGGAGGCCGGGCACATATTTAAGATTCCAAGAAGTGCGGGCGCCTGGGTGGCTCAGTCGGTTCAGCACCCAACTTCTGTCCAGGTTATGATCTCATGGTTCAGGAGTTTGAGCCCCGCGTCGGGCTCCGTGCTGATGGCTTGGAGCCCGGAGCCTGCTTCAGATTCTCTCTCTCTCAAAAATAAATACACATTGAAAAAAAAGAATCCAGCAAATGAATGTGGTCAAGTATTGTTGCTTCGGGACCTCTGAGAAGGTCTTTATAATCTCCCCCACTCACCATTGACTCATTCAGTACCTGGGTACTGAGCACCTGCTGTATGCCACGTAATGTAACGTTCCCTGCAGTGGGACCACAGCAGGGAAGGCTTGTGCACGAAGCAGCTTAGATCCCAGGTGCTCCAGGGAATCAGCAAAGAAGGGAAGGCATTCTGGGTCAGAAGTGCAGAGGCCAGTGGCGAAGACGGAAGACAGGGGCCCCGCAAGGAGCACGCACCATGGGGATGGGTGTGCTGAGCACGTTGTATGCTGAGCTCCGTCTTGCTGGGGGCAAACCTATTCCAGCATCACAGAACCTTCTGTGCACGGACACTTCTGCCTTCCAAGTGCTGCTAGTCATTCGAGCTTTAAGGAACTTAACCTGGATCATCACAGCTCCTAGAGCCTCTTCAAGAAAAGGTGTTGAGGGGCGCCTGGGTGGCGCAGTCGGTTAAGCGTCCGACTTCAGCCAGGTCACGATCTCACGGTCCGTGAGTTCGAGCCCCGCGTCAGGCTCTGGGCTGATGGCTCAGAGCCTGGAGCCTGTTTCCGATTCTGTGTCTCCCTCTCTCTCTGCCCCTCCCCCGTTCATGCTCTGTCTCTCTCTGTCCCAAAAATAAATTTTAAAAAAAAAAAAAAGAAAAGGTGTTGAGCCTGGCCCACCCGGTACCTTCCCCAGCAGTAGGGAGCGCATGGGTTCTGAACCCCTTTCCGGGGCAACGCGAGCCCCCTGCAGAGGCGGCTGTGTTCCCGTTAGCTCTGCCAGACATCAGCCTTCTGTCTGTGACAAAAGGCCATTCGTGTGGGGCATCAGAGGCCCCAAAAGCGTTCTTGTTTCAACTCTGTAATTCCCCTCCAGGAAATGGCTTGATGTGTACAAGTTTGTGCCCAAGAGGCTTATCCCCATGTTATTTTTTTTTTTAAATGTTAATGCTTATTCATTTTTGAGAGACAGAGAGAGACAGAGCATGAGTGGCGAAGGGGCAGAGAAAGGGAGACACAGAATCCGAAGCAGGCTCCAGGCTCCGAGCTGTCGGCACAGAGCCCGACGCGGGGCTCGAACTCACGAACCGTGAGATCGTGACCTGAGCCGAAGTCGGGTGCTTAACGGACTGAGCCACCCAGGCGCCCCACCAGGTTATTTTTAATAGCAAAATGCCAGAGAGTGCCAACGTGCTCCACATTAAAGAAACTATTAAGGGCAACCTCATATGTTCAAATACCCATTATATGACGGAAAAGTCTGCATCATTAATAACGTTCAAGAAGAATTCAAAATAACACAGGAAAACATCTGCCATGCTGTTAAATCGGACCAAAAAACAAACAAAAGAAACGATATCAGAATCAGAATTATAGTCTCAACAATACAGGAGCCAAAAATACAGGGAAAGGAAATACAATGTTAACGTAGGTACTTTCTGGAAAGAGGGCTCCATGAGTTATCTGCCCCCTTCCCTACCCTCGGGGCTATTACACTTTTCCCTATTTTCAGGATTTTCTTCCGTGGTCATGGCTACTTTCATAAGAGTACCAGAAACAAAACAAAACAAAATAAAACAAACCCTAAAAAATAATGGCACCTTTAAGACCTTCTCTAGCAGCCCAATGCTGGGCCTGGAGTCTCCCCAGAACCTTGACCTAGAGCTCTCCCAAGGGCTCGATTTAACAAGAAAGCCTCCCAGGGATTTGGGATTTCATTTCCAGAGGCTTAGGCCCAAAGCAAAGAAGGAAAAATAGGAAGCAATAAAGAACGCCGGCAAGGGATGGAAGGTAATGGGCGTGTGACAATGCAGACCCAGCAAAATTTTTTTAAATTAAAAAAGAATAAAAATAACACAAACGGCTCCCAGGATTGAGGGCACGGGGAGACTGTCCCCGACTCCCACGCTCCCCAGGGCTCTGTTCAGCCTCACACAGCCCAGCTGAAAAGCCTGTGGGTTGGTGGCACTAATCACTCAGTGCTCGTTGCTGAGGCATGCAGACAGGTCCCTCCCGGAGTCTGAAAGCTCTGACACAGGCTCACTGTGGCTGCATCTCCTTGTACCCTCCCTGCGGGAATGTATCACATCACGTACGGTATGTCATAGCCGAAGGTCTGGCTCAGAGAGGTCGTCCCACTTGCATGAGGCCACACAGCTGGTCGGGGGACAGAGCAGGAAATGGGACTCGCGCCTTCCGACCTGAAGCGCTCTACCCCACAGCACAGCTGACCCCGGATCCAAGCACCGGCATCCACAAGCCTGGGTTCGAGTCCTCGCCAGGAAGGCATTCAATGGCCACGCGCCTTGCTAGGCGGCCCCTGCTGGGAAACCAGGCTTCGTGTGCGAACCGGAGGTCCCCGGGTTCCAGCGTGGACACTGCTGGGAAATGGGCGTTACAGCAAAGAGACCGAGAGACCAGGAGGACGCCACTCAGGAGACCTGGCTCTGCTTCGAGATTTAGCAGAATGTTTCCACGCTGCCTTCTGGCCAAATAGAACCGGTTTCTGGCCAACTGTGCTCAGTGCCCGTCTGATTCCAAACAGATGGGTCTGTGCTGTGCCCCCCCTGCTCCATGGTCTCCCCCCCCTCCCGTCTTCCCCCCTTCTCCCCCCCACTCTGGGGCCTTCTGCTTCCGGCCAGACTAAAGGGGGGCTGCAACAGAGGGGGAGGATGGTGGGGCACAGCCCTTCCTGGGGGACCCTTGGCTCCTCCTAACACCACAGAGGAGGAGCCTGGAATCTAGACCTGCGTTAGCCAAAAGACTAACAGAGCCCGTCCCCCAGGCACGCCTCTGTCATAGCACGCGTCGGGTCACAACAACCCATACCGGTGCAAGACTGTTTCTCCCCACACACCAAGAGGCAGCAAGGCCTGGTGGGTGAGCGCGTGGAGTCAGGGCCAAGTCGCCGGAATCTGAATCTGGCTCTGACAAATCTTTGCCGGGACCCCTGGGCAAGGATCTCAGCATCTCTGTGCCCTTTCCCTCCTCTAAAGCAGGGATGGTGATGCTGAAACTGACACCTGCCTCCAAGCCGCATCTGGAGGGGCCAAGAGTTCACGCAGAGCACTTAGAAGAGACGGGCCATCGGCAAAGATCCTCGCGGCCAGACCCCTTCCCTGCTCCGTGTCAAATGCACAGTCTACTCTCGTGGGATTCCCGGGACCTCCCGAAGGCCTGCAGTGGGGCCAGCGCTGTCCCCAGGTAAGGCATCGCTGACCACTCAAAAAAATACCGCTCTTGAATGAGAGTTGAACACGTTTTGCTCATCCCAATTTTTCAGATGCAAATCTGTAGCACAGAGAGCTTAAGAACTTGTCCAAGGTCGCCCAGCCTGGAAGTGGCACAGCCGGGACGCAAACCCCGGGCCTGGGCTCCTGAGCTGACAGCTCTGTCCAGCCCTGGAGTCTCCTGGACACCAGACACCCCCACCCGTGCTGTTCACTCTGCCATCATTCATTCCCCAGCCAGCACCCAGGGTCCGGGTTCCTGTAGATTGTTCTAGAAGACAGAGTTGATGAAGACGTTAAGCCTCCCCACATCCAGAGCCAGCAAATCCCTGTGGAGGTCTCATTAAAGGGTCTGTCTAAGCATATAGTTGGCTTCAACCAGCTAATGTCTTCCTTTCCATTTTATTTACTTTTAATTTTTTTAACATTGATTTATTACTCAGACACAGAGAGAGACACAGCATGAGCAGGGGAGGGGCAGAGAGAGGGGGAGACACAGAATCGGAAGCGGGCTGCAGGCTCCGAGCTGTCAGCACAGAACCCGACGCGGGGCTCGAACGCACGAACCGCGAGATCACGGCCTGAGCCGGGGTCGGACTCTCAGCCGACTGAGCCACCCGGGCGCCCCTAATGTCTTCCTTTTTACCCAGACATCCGTCTCCAGAGAAAAAGGCATCCACCGAGGGGCCAGGAGCCTAATCGCTGTGGGTTCCTGATATATAATTCCGCGTCAGGGAGAAACGGAGAGAATACTGGGACTTCCGGGCACAGAGAAACCACTGTAAAAGCCTGCGATGACAGGGCAGGAACGAAAAAGGGAGCTGCCATGGCCCCCGGGGTGGAAACAGCCCGGCGTGGTTTCCTGGACTTGCAGCACTGCCCGGGATGAGGTCAGAGGTCAGAGGTCAGAGTGGTCACTCACAGGCGGTCGTGGGCTGAAGTTTGGCAGCTGAATGCCGTGGGCAGGCTGTGCTGCAGTTCCCCGGTGCAGACGGGCTGAAGGAGCTTCGGGAATAAGTGAGGAAGCGGAGACAGGAGGCCACATCTCCCGGGAACGGAGGCGCGGTGACGGGGTCGGGGCGGGGGCGGGGGGGGGGGGAACACTCGGACACATCACCACGCTCAGTTCTCAGAGCACCTCGGCCAACGTGGGCCATGCAGCCCCCAGTGCCAGATGAGAAAACACAAGGTCAGAGAGGCCAGCCGACTTGCCCAAGCCCCCCTGAGTACTGATTCTTGAACCCAGATCCGGCTGATCCCAGGCCCGGGACACGCATCTTGGCCAACTCAGGTGTGTGTTTGCACTGTCAGCCCCGGGAGAAGGGGCGGCTTCTTAGCCAAGGATGCGGTGAGAGGTTGTTTTACTCTAGGGGGAGGGAGGCACCTTGGCTCTGTTGACTTGCAGGTCAAAAGCCAAAGAAGGGGTTCGGACTTGTGGATAAAACACCGGATTAGAAATCGGATCACCCAGCTTTCAGTCTTGCCTCTACTACAAATGCTGTGTGATCGTGGGCAGATCGCTTCAGTTCTCTGTGCGGTGGTGTCAGCAGCGGGAGCGGCAGCTTGTTTGATCCACGTGGTTCCCTCTGCCCCTGGATTATGGGAGCTCGGGCGAGTTGCTTCTCCGTGACTCGGTCTGCCCCGAATAAAATGAGGATGATACTACCCAGGGCATAGGCTGGTATGACGATTAAATGAGATAGTGTGGGGGGGGGGGCCCACGGGGCTCTGCCTCAGTGTACGTGGGGACTCAAGGCCCACGCAGAGCCCGGGACAATCGCGGTGCGGGAAGGAAACAGCTCGCCCGCTGGTGGGGCTCACAGCTCGGTGCCGCCTTTCCAGGGACTAACAGCACATAGGAAGCTCTACCTGCCCGAACCCCCATCTCAGCTCTGCGGATAGGTCAATCCAGGGGGGCCCTGGTCCAAGGCTGGACAGATCTGTGGGTTTGTCCACTGCCTTCCAGAAGAGAGGCATTCCCAGATGTCAGGGTCTAGAGGGCTGAGTAGAATCCTCCTAGGGCGACCTCCAGAGGACTGTGTCCATCCCCACCCGGAGCTCAATAAAATCATTCCGGAAATAGTGCCCCTAGAGGAGGAGATTTAGTTGAGCGCCCGGGGCGGGGGAGGGGGGGCGGTTTAGACGCCTGGAGGGAAGGCGCGGGTCTAGCCCAGAGGACTAGACTCAGTACCTGTGACACAGTCATCCCCTGGCTCACCGACCCACTCGCGTATCCCAGCTGCCTGCCCTGTGCCGGGCACCGTGCTGGCCACTGAGGGTGCAAAGCTCCGTTCAACCCAACCTGCATTCCCAAAGAGCCCAGATCCAGCAGTGGCGGGGGGGGGGGGGGACACAAAAATCAGCATACGGTGCATCATACAGGCTAATCCAGCTGTTTCCCTCTTCAGCCTAGATGGAGTCAAGACCGAGGGTCAGTAAACCACAATCCCCGGGTCAAGCCTGGCTTCTGTTTTTGTAAACGAAGTCTTCCTGGAACACAACGATACCCCCCTTCACCTTACGCATTGCCTGCGGCTGCTTTTGCTCCACGACGGCAGACTCTGAACAGTCACACCAGAGACCATCTGGCCCACAAAGCCGAAAATATTTACTATCTGGCCCTTTAAAGATCAAATCTGCTGCCCCTGCAAGTGTGGGGCCGCATGAATCCTTCTGGGACGTTAGCCCCTCAGCCACCATGGTAAGAGGACAGTGTGCCACTGGGAACAGAGGGGCAGGGGCCAGCACTAAAGCAGATGGGGCATCAGCGAGTTTTCCACGGATGGCAGGAGCTGGGCAGACACACTTGCTGGGTGAAGAAATGGCGGGGGGCGGTGGGGGGGGGCTCTTGGCAGAGGAACGGCTCACGTGAGGACACATGGACCCTGCAGGTGCTGAGCTGGACGTACGTACGGGGCAGGTGGAGGGGGCAACAGGTGTTCGGGAACCAGGCACCAAAGCCTCTGGGGCAGGCCCTGAGCAGCCAGTCCCCATCCTGACGGACCAGAGCAGGCAGTGAAGCACTTCCCGGCTCTCCAGCCGCAGGGCAGGAAACGCACACGGAGTGCAGGCCACCCTTTCAGACGTGGACCCCGTCCTGCCCCATAGAATTTAGCATCTCGCAGGGGAATCCGACAGGCAAATGCCAGGCAACACGGGCTGAGCGCCCGGGAGGGGCCCGGGGAGAACGTGAGCGGGGTTCTGGAGCAGCTCCATTTGAAGACAGGATGAGAAGGGTCCCAGGGGACCCTAGCGGGTCCGATGTTAGGGGGTCGGTGGTGGTGCTCCTCAACAGAGGCAGGAGGTCATGAAATTCAGGACCACTTGGCCGGCAAACAACCGAAGGACCCAGCTGATGGGAAGACCAACGGGCAGGCAGATTAACTTGCGTCTGAAGTTGGGGGACAGGAGGCTAGAGGCCCGCGTGGGATGTCATGGGCGCCCAGAGGAGGGGTCCGGGCCCCGAGATGGGTACAGGAGTGGTTTCCCAGAGGAGGCAAGGTTGTGATTTGAATAGCTTAGGGAATTAGCCATAGGAGGTCACTGCGGTCCATTGAGAAGCACGGTGTCACAGTTGGAGATGTTGGTCACCCAAAGGCCAGGGAGGCCACTATGACGGGCCTTCCCGCTTCCTCCCTGACCATCTGCCAGCCCCTCACTCGCTCTGCAGGGGCTCCCCAGGGTGTCTGCCACTCAGATTCCCCAGGTATGCTTCTGCCCCCTTAGGGTTTGATGATGGCTGTCCCCCATGGGGACACATGGTGTCCCATGGTGTCCCATGGTGCCACATGGACAAGGCTCTCCCCTCCTCCAAGCCTCTGGAGCGTGGCCAGCCCCAGCCACCCTCTACCGGCAGCGTTCTGATGACTCCCTCTGAGCACTTCTCACCCTCCTGCGAACATGAGACTCCATTTCCCAACTTTGGAGTTTTATCAGAAGTCCCCTCCGCCACAAGGGATTGCTTGTTGACGGGGGCATTCCCAGCTCTCTGAAGCCCACCTGGCACGGGGAAGCATTCGGGTGGATACTTGTTAATTGAATTAATGAATGAGCCAGAGTGGGGAGCAGCAATCTGCACAGAAGCAGGTGGAAAAGGCTTCAGGGCGAAACCTCCCTGATGCCTTCACACAGGTGCGATGCAATGGGGACATAATCCAAGCCAACATTTTATCTTTTCATTTTTTTGAACCTACGCGCGTATTTCCAAAGGCTAACGGGATGCATATGCCTTTGTAAGGCTCACACCGTGAACTTCCAGAGAAAAGTATTTTGGGACAAGGCTCCCAGCATGCGAGGCACCCCCGACTGAGCACGGTGCTATCCATCAGGTACAGGCGGGGGCTTCAGGAAATCCCTGGGCCGGGAACTTCAGTCGCTTGCTTTGATTTCTGTCCTGCCCAGTGGCCAGATGTTTTCAATTGGGCGGCCAAATGAAGACGGTTGCGTCACCAGCAAACAGACGAAGAGAAAAGGAGGCGTAAAGTCAGAAGTCACCAAGCCCTCGCTCTGGTTTCCAGGCAAGCAAAGCAGAGGGGAGCAGCAGTCTGCCGGCCTCAGGGCTGCACAGCTGACCTCTCATCTGGGTCCTGCACTTATGGTTCTGCTCCGTGGGGCGCTCCCTGTGCCCAACCATGGCTGTGCCCAAAGGGTCCCTCACCCCGGTAAGGGTACCGGAATACCGCCTTAAGAAATGGCTGTGTTTAAAATTCCGATTCTTAGAAATGATGTGAAATGGGCGACTTTGGGGGCGCTTGGGTGGCTTGGTCAGTTATGTGTCGGACTTCGGCTCAGGTCACGATCTCACACTTTGTGAGTTCGAGCCCCGTATCACGCTCTGTGCTGACAGCTCAGGGCCTGGAACCTGCGTCGGATTCTGTGTCTTCCTCTCTCTCTGCCCCTCCCCCACTTGGGCTCTGTCTCTCTCTCAAAAATAAATCAACACTAAAGAAAAATTTGAAGTGTGTGACTTTTGTTGTAGTATCTTTAAAAATACTTTATTGGCTTCAGTATGTATATGATACGTGTTATATATAGTATACACACAAATGTATGCATGTTCATGTACAGAATATACATATATACACACATATAGCATGTATATGTATATGTGCACCAAGTTATATAGCACATGAAGCATTTAATATGTGCCTGGCACTGCTTAATTTCCATATCAATCCTATGAAATGGGTCCTATTGTCCTATTTTATAGAGGATGGAAGTGAGGCACAGAAAAGTCAAGGATCTTGTCTAAGGTCACTCAGCTGGTTCCAAGTGGACCTGGGATGTGAGAGCCCCCCTCCCATGGCAGCCTGCTTGAAAAGCTATACTCTTAACCTCTGCACCCACACTTCTCATATTATGTTCCCGGGACCGCTGGGGGTCACCGAGGCCCTTCCAGGGAGTTCATGATGCCAAACCATTTTCATAATAATATTAAGATGTCATTTCCTTTCCCTCTCTCACAAAGGTACAGGGGAGTTTCCCAGAGGTGAGTGACAGGGATTTTACCACAGATCAAATGCAGAAGCAGAGAGGAGAACCCAGCTGCTTTCGTTTAAGACACTGAAGAGAATTTGTAAAACCATAACAGTCTTCTCACTACTTTTCTGTTTTGGAAAGTAGTTGTTTTTCATATTTGTGTTACCATGCGATTAATTTATTATTGTTATTTTTTTATTTTATCTATGTATTTTTCTTTCTTTGAGAGAGAGAGAGATTGAGAGAGACACGGAGCGCAAGCAGGGGAGGGGCAGAGAAAGAGGGAGGCACAGAATCTGAAGGCAGCTCCAGGCTCTGAGCTGTCAGCACAGAGCCCGACGCGGGGCTCGAACTCATGAACCACGAGATCACGACCTGAGCTGAAGTCGGATGCTTCACCCACAGAGTGACCCAGGTGCCCCTATTATTGTTATTTTTAAATGAAGGAATACATATGAAAAGCACAGCTCAATTTTTAATAACCAACCTGGAACATATTAACAGACATTGGCCATGTTGGGACGCCTGGGTGGCTCAGTCGGTTAAGTGTCCGACTCTTGATCTTGGCTCAGGTCTTGATCTCATGGTTCACGGAATCGAGCCCCGCATCGGGCTTCCGTGCTGCCAGCTCAGGGCCTGCTTGGGATTCTCTCCCTCTCTCTCTGCCCCTCCCCTGCTTGTGCACTCTCTCAAAATAAATAAATAAAGACTTAAAAAAAAAAACAGATATAAGCCACGTAAACAAATGCTCTTTGGGACCATCAGTAGTGTTTAAGGAGTCCTTAATGAAAAGGAGTCTGAACACAGACAGCTTATGAACCATGGACCATGCCACGCTGCCCCACACCAGCATCCCGCAGGGTCCTGGGGAGGCTGCACTTGGCAGTTGGGACAGGCTGACCCTTCCTGCCCATGAAGGACTGTCCGTGCAGGATGTAGAGCAACCCGGGCCCCTACGTGCAAAATTCCCGAAGGCTCCCCCAGATGCTGTGACAGCCAATATGCCTCTTCCTGCTGTGGGTGCGTTCCCGTGCGTTCTTTGTCTTTCTTGACTATTTTTATTTCAGAGGGATGACTTTGGAGCCAGAGCTCTCTGGATTCCCAGGGGATTCTGGAATTCCGCCCACCCCCCCCCCCCCCCGGTTTCCACGGTATGTGGGCATGCTGTGCCCCTCCCAGGCCAATGGCACTCTGAGCTTCAAGACCCGTGGAACCTTCAAACCCTGGAGTTCCACAAATGTCCTGAAGTCCACGGTGCCCAGGAACCAGAGCAAAGGGTTTGCAGATGTCGCAGGTGCCTAGAATGTCAGGATCTCTGTGCAGCAGAAATACATTTCTCCCTGTGAATTACCGACACCCCAGTTTTACAAATGAATCAGGCACCTCACAAGCTCCAGTCCCACCTGCACATGGCCCAGAGCGCCCTCCCTTCCCCCATCATGGGGCACACTGCTCCCAAGAAAGGAGGGGCCCCAGGACCTGCTCTCTCTCCTACCAGAAGCAGGTTTCTCTGTCTGGACTTCCTGTCTCCTCATTTGCAACTCCTCCCCTCCCCCCTTCCTCCGGGACCTGGACGCAGAGCCCAGCCGAAAGGAGACCCCCTTGCCAACCCCAGACCCCATTCCTGCTGCCTCCAGGCCCTGGTTTTCCCTAGCCCCAGCAGGGATGGGCTTTCAGCTCTTGTCCCCCAGTCTGCCTTCCTCTCTTTGTTCCGAAACAAAGTCACAGCTGGTAACAGGTGGCAAACACATTTTCAGGATCTTTGTCCTGGGAACTTATCTGAAGAGCATAGTTCAAATGAAGGAAAATGCTAAAAGCATAAAGATGCTCACCGAAATATTATTTATAACCATGATGATGATAATGATATATTACATATATAATATACATACATATATATATATATATATACACACACACACATATATTATATGCATGTATTCTACAGAAATATGCAGTAACAGAAATGCTTGGGGCACCTGGGTGGCTTCCTCGGTTAAACGTCCGAATCTTGATTTCGGCCCAGGTCATGATCTCACAGTTCTTGAGATCAGCACGGAGCCTGCTTGGGATTCTGCCCCCCTCTGCCTCTCCCCCACTTGCACTCATGTGCGCACTCTCTCTAAATATAGATAAATAAACATTAAAACAAAAGAAATGGTGAAGCCATACAGTACTACCACTTGATGAAACACTACACAACCACACAATGCGACGATTGTTCGTGTCAACTCCAGAAGCGCCCCCTGAGAGACCCCCAACCCCATCCAATTATGGACGACGCAACAGGGAAGGACATGGCCCCTGCCCTCGAGGAGGTTCCAGTTAAGTGACTGTACATCTGCTGTGCTTTTGAAGTGCAGAGAGCCAATTCCACTCTATTCAACCAACAGAATGAACACATCCATCCCTCCTGCCCCAAAGCTTCCCCTTCCTTCTCTTTTCCTGATGGCCAATCTCCCAACACAGAGGACATTTTCAGTGCCCGCGAGGAAGTGCCTACGTGAAGACTGTTGAGCAACACGGTGGCATAGCCCTGGGACTTACACGGTCCGCAAGACGGTGCCTGCCAAATGGATTTCGGACAGGGTGGCTTTGGTTCCTCCCCACGTCCTCCTTCCTCCTCCCCATTACGCAGATCAGAAAGTACACTTGGCTATTGCAGCAGGTGTGTTTGCTTAACTTAACCTGAGGCATGCACATCTATAATCAGCAGCTCTTGGTGCTGGCACACAGGCTGAGCTGTAGGCAGCACAGAAATAGCGGCTAATCCCAAAGTTAAAGGACCACTGAGCCCCCAGATGTGACAGCCCTCATTTCCAGGACTCCGAAAGCTGGAAGCAGAAGTCACAAGAAGTGTGGAGGGCTGGTTGATCCCCGGGGGGTATTGAAGAAGAGAGAAATAATCCCCAAGGGCACCCACGCCTGTGAGTAGCCCAGAGGGTGGTCACCTAGCTGTACCACATGTTTTTCAAACCGGCAGCCGGGGCTGGTTCTGTGCGCCCGGCACAAGTGGTCCCCTGTGCCTGCCTTCACGCATCCATTCTCGGCCCTGCAGACACAGAGACGTGCCCGGCACGGGTGGCTTTTCAGTTAAGTCCCCGTGAAGAGCGAATCACAGTCCTGTTCCCCAAGGAGCTGCCAATCTAACGGGGAAAACACGCACAGGCCATGCAGGGCAGGCAATGTGGTCAAGACACATACAGGGGTATTCCTGGGGATCCAGGGGGAGGATGTGGGACAGGCTAGGGGGAAGGATTTCCAGAAGGGGTGACCCTTGAGTTCTGAAGAGGGAGGATTTAAACAAGAAGGTACAAAGTGGGGACGCCTGGGTGGCTCCGTCAATTAAGCATCCGACTTCGGCTCAGGTCATGATCTCACAGTCTGTGAGTTTGAGCCCCGCGGCAGGCTCTGTGCTGCCAGTTCAGAGCCTGGAGCCTGCTTCGGATTCTGTTATCCCCCTCTCTCCCTCTCTCTCTCTCTCTCTCTGCCCCTCGCCCATTCACACTCTCTCTCCGTCTCGCAAAATAAATAAATAAATAAATAAACGTTAAAAAATTAAAAAAAAAAAAAGAAGGTACAAAGAGAAGGGTGTTCTAAGTGGAGAGATGTGCATATGCAAACCGCGAGTTCCAAGTCCCGGAGGCTGCATGTAGAGTGAATTTATTTAGGATAAACATAGAATATATCTATACCTGCATACGTGTATCCATAGCCATAGCCACATCTGTGTCTACTATCTGTAGTTCAAGTACCTGACAACTAGCTTTTTCGATTGTGATGGCACCTGTTGTTAAGCTTTGATTGCCTAAACGCTTTAAAGACATCTGTCTCAAAGAAATGCAAGGCCAGCTACAGAACCTGATAGACAGCAGGCCGCCCCACCCATCAAGTTCCGCTTTTAGAAAGCCTTGGATGCCTATGTAACTGAAAGCTCCAGAGACCCCACTTTTCCCCTCCCGTGCCCTAATTCCTGCTTCTACGTTTTAAACTCATCAATAGGGGCGCCTGGGTGGCTCAGTCGCTTAAGTGTCCCACTTCGGCTCGGCTCAGGTCACGACCTCATGATCCGTGAGTTCGAGCCCCGCGTCGGGCTCTGTGCTGACAGCTCAGAGCCTGGAGCCCGTTTCAGATTCTGTGTCTCCCTCTCTCTCTGCCCCTCCCCTGTTCATGCTCTGTCTTTCTCTGTCTCAAAAATAAATAAACGTTAAAAAAAATTTAAAAATAAATAAATAAATAAATAAACTCATCAATAAAGACGAAAGCTGCACCAACGTAGTGCCCCACCCTCAACCCCAATAAAGGCAGAACTCCTTCTCTGTCCCTCTCTCTCCTGGTGACCTGGCCGTGTGGCCCCGGGCGGTGCTATGTACCCTCAAGCATCGGTAAATAATAAACCCTATTGTTTCCCAAGGTTTCCCCACAGTTGCTGCTGAAAGGTATTTGCAATCCTAACTAGAAGAGGGCCTGCCCGGCCACAACACTGACTCTGGTCAGGGGCAATGTCCCCGGGGGCTCACTAGGAGCAGCAGGGCCCAGGGGAGCGCCCCAGGCAGTCTGAAGGCTAAGACTGACACAGAACGGTACTTGACACACAGCACGGGCAGTTAGCACTGCTGTGTGTCCAGAAGGGTCTTAAGCGTTTTTACATGTATTAACATATTTAATGCTCGCATCACTGACATCTACTGCGTCCATTCTGCAGATGAGGAAATGCAGATCAAGACAGGTTAAGTGGCCTGCCCAACATGGTACAGTACGCACGTTAAGTGTGACTTAGACTGTCTTAACAGTCTACACTCGTGGGCTCCTGGGTGGCTCGGCAGGCCGAGCGTCCGACTTGGGCTCAGGTCATGATGTCAGGGTTATGAGTTCGAGCCCCACGTCGGGCTCTGTGCGGACAGCTCAGAGCCTGGAGCCTCCTTCGGATTCTGTGTCCGCCTCTCTCTCTGCCCCTCGCCTGCTTGTATTCTGCCTCTCTCAAGAATAAATAAACATTGAAAAAAAAACCATTCTAATACTCTTAGTAGTATTCTTGAAATTACTCTGTGGTTCACAGAAGGTGGGGTGGGGCAGTGATAAGGCCGGGGTCCCAGGTGGGGCCCGGGTCATGGTGAGCTGTGTCCTGCTGTGGAATTTGGACTCTGTCCCAGGGCCATTAGGGACGTGGACACTGAAAAGAGGGAGGACATGACTGAATGCCCTTTAGGAACAAAGGTTATTGGTGAATGCCCAAGTGTTTACCATCCGGGCGCGAGTGGAATAAACATCAGTCATTTGAGGCCAACTCAGTCTGGGGGCTTGGCTTCCAGAATCACATAGAAAACTTCCACGCATCTGGTGGCCCTCTTTCTTGTGGCACAAGTACTATCAAGGTCACGGGGCCTGGCCGCAGGGGTTACCCCAGAACGTCCACCCTCCCGTGGAAGAAATTCTGCCACAGCCTCACGGCTCACCCCGCTCTGGCTCAGCTATGAATAACCACAGACGTGAGGGGTCAGCACTGGTCACCAGGCACCGCGCCCCGCTTTGTGCGCACCCTCTTATCCCGATAGGCAGGTGGGTGCACCACTGTCTTCCTTACAAACGGGCATCCGGGTCACAGAGCCGGAGAGAGACAGACGGAGGAGGTGCCAGGCCCAGTCCACCCTGAGATCTATTCCAGTGAACCCTCGGAGCGTTCATATCCCTGTGGGGTCCACCTCGCCTGCCGGGCGGGACCCGCCGCATCTTCTCAAGAGAACGACCAGGCTCAGCGGGTAAAGGACCCGCGGCTGGCAGGTGCGGGGTCGCAGCGAGCTTGGGGTGAGGCTTGTGGCTTGTTGCTTCCCCCCTTCCAGCCTGGCTGTCGACCAGAACTGGATCTTTGAGTACCCAGGGAGGCCCATGCGCTGCTGCAACCACGCCGGTCTCAGCTGTGGGTGCCTGACCTTTCTAGAAGATACTAATGATGCCTGCAAAGTGCGCCTCCCTCGACAACTGTAAGGAGTGTGCGCTCCCAAGGCCAGAGGGTGTGTGGGTCCCCAGCTCCGTCTTACAAACGAGGTAACAGGTGCAGGGAGACACTGGTTCCAAGGGCACCAGGACCAGTGAGGGATCTATGGGGGCTGCGGGAAGATACGCCATGCAATGTGCTGGGAACAAGTGTGAGCAGAGGGAGAGAGCAGAAACTGGGTCTCAGCTCCTTACCGCCGCGTCTCTAGCGTCGGGCACTCAGAAACTACCTGCGAATGAGCCTGTCCAGGAAGGGCGGGGGGTGGTGGGGGGGAAGCTGAGAGGGAGTTTCAAGCACCGTTAACACGCAGTTAACGTCTACCCTCCTTTTCTCTGTGTTCCACCTCCGCACCTGCAATCAAGCCCTGTGACGTGTCTGTCGCTAAAGCTCCTTGCGTGCATCAATCCACAATCCACGAGTTCTGGGACCGTACTTTGGCCCTTCTCCTAACCTTGGCCACTCGGGCTGTCTCTGATGCGCTGCTATAAAGGACTCAGGCAGCGAGGATCACGGATGGACGGGCACCACAGCAAGTGGACTGGGCTCCAGAGGCCGACCACGTGGCTTGAAGGCCCAGCTCCCGCACCTGCTGGCAGCTGTGCATCCGCGGTTAAGTTACCCAGCCGCTCTGTGCCTCGGTCTGGTCCCATCTCTGGTGAAACAGAGCAGGGAGCCCCCAGGGTGGCTGTGGGGGGGTTAAACGTGTCAATGCGCAGGGCTCTTAGACGAGCACGTGACCCGCAGTCAGACCTTCCGGCAAACAGTCTGTCAGCACTTAACCTCGCGAAGTTCAGGTGATTCCTTAGAACACAGTCCTGGAAGTGGGATCATAAGGTAGACAGTCCCTTGTAGATGGCAAGGAAATTGCCTTTGAAAGTCTAAGAAGAGAAAGGTCTTTAGCCCTAATGGATTAGCCCAAGAACAAGGGCTTGGGGGACCTAAGGAGCCAGCCTTTCTGCCGAGCTCTGTCCAGCCTCCTGCTGTAAGGCACCCCCTGTGCTCCGGGCACCCCGGGAGAGAGAGCACTCTCACCCACGCCGCAGGAGGTCCCAGCCCCGGGAAGCTTCAGCCCCAGCCCCTGGCAGCACCCCACTTAGCTGGGGCTTGTCTTTCACTTGAAACTCGTAATTCGTATCGTTATTTCTCAAAGAGAACTCCCAAACTGTTTTAGCTTCAGGCCTCCCCACACTCCGAACTGAAAGTGTGCACACTCTTGACTTGTTCATTTGTCTGCTTCTCCCATGAAAGTCTTAATATCTCAAGGGACAGAGCTCTTGTCTTCCCCTTTTGTCCTCCCCCCCCACCCGTCACCCCGGCTGGGTGCTTGGCATAGTGCCAGGGACCCAGAGCCTCTGCTGCATGAATGAATGAATGAATGAATGAATGCATGCATGCATGCATGAACGAACGAACGCATGGATGAGAAGGAAGGAAAAACACAGCCTGAACCGAAACCTCTCTGCTAATTCTACTCACTCTGCTAGGACGCCCTCCTTAAAATCGTCGGGTACAAGGTGCTGGCCAGTCTTCAGAGGCTCAAAGCCAGGGGCCCCCGGGTCTCCTCTCTTCCGGGGGAACAGCCCCTGTTCCCCAGCCCTTGCTCTTCTCTTAAAGGTTATCAGCAATAGAAATTCCATCTGGGTCTCACTGCTGTCCGTATCTCTGACCACCAACACTGCCTCTTATCTAGTGAGGCTGCCTTCGCCTCCAGTCCGCCTCTGGGCCCGCTGATAACATTTATGTTTTTGGAGGAAATGCTTGAGTCCTGAGGGATAATGCCCACTTACATGGCTCTTCGAGCCTGAAAAGCTACACTGGAGCAAACGGGCCTGGCTTTCCAGAGCGAACGCCAGGGAGGAGTCCCCGTGGGTCCTCTGATCGGGGCCCTCCTCACCTTCACTGTTGTGCTCTCCTCTGGGCGGTGTCACTGGGTTCCACCGACAGCTCCTCCTGGACCAGCATCCTACACCCGTCCCCGCCTGTTCCCCCCCGCCCTGCCACCCGCATGGTTAGGTGCCTGCTTACTGCCAGTCTCTTCCTCTTCCCCACTCTCTGCTAGGACGTGAGCTCCCTTCGTCTGCCCAGGACAGCGCCTGGCACATAGAAAGAGCTCAGGAATTGTTGTTAACGCACACGCTATTCACAGTAGCATTCGTCAAATTCACAACCTACAATCGTCCTGCTGGAAGCTAGGGATACAAAAGCCTCTGAGCTTAAGCAACTGGGCCAGGAATACCCCTACTGCAAGACAGGAAATGCCCTCTCCCCCGGAGACGCCCACTTCCGCATTCACACCCTCAACCTGATCAAGGTCTTTGCAAGCCCAGGAGAGCAGCCACACAACACCCTTCCCCCCACGAAAACGCTCGTGCGCACATACACACAGTCCCCCACGGCTGCACGCTCCTGCACCCCATGTGCATCTCTGCACACCCTGTTGTGTGTTTCGCGACTCCATCAGGGACGCCGCCTGTGAACATTTCCTGGGGAGTGAAGGAAGTGACCACCACCGTGCCGTGGCCTTCCTGCTGCTCTGGGCATCAGCGGTCTTGGATCCACGGGGACGAACACTTGCCCCGCCTCTGGCTCGGCTTTTCATCCGAGGCAGCGGGGTCTCCCCCGGCCATCTGGTCCAGTGCCAACAGGCCAACAGGCAAACAGGCACCCGCTGTAAACTTGCCACATTTACCAGCCGTGTCGCTTTGCGTAAGTTAATTCTCCTTTCTCGTTTCCTCATCCGTACGTGGGCCACTGGGCTGTTATGAGCGGTCACGGTGAGGGAAGAGTTTGGAACAGGGCCTGATCCATAGTTTAATAAATGGGATGGTCTGTGGTATTGGCACTGGGCCTGGGTGACTGTTCAGCGTCAGGAAGACAGATGTGGATATCAAGAACGTTGTAGCCAGCATCTCCCGTGTGCGCTCGTGGTGTTTTTAATACATCAGTTGATTTAGAAACGATCTCGATGACGTACCTACGTATGGATATTCACATACATATGACGTATACGGGTGTATGTAAAGATGTGTATACACATGTCTATAAATACGGATGTGTGTATATGTATGACAAATCTATATGTATACACGTGCACGCACACACACACACACACACACACACACACACACTGCCCATTTCTCAGCTCTGCCTGCTCAGAGCGCCTAGAGGCAATGCTCCCTCAGTAGCAATGGACACATCTTGTGACCAGAGGATATTTCTAGATGCCATTCTCCACCGAAAGGATCCAAGGCTCCTTGACCAACTGCTGATTCCATCCTTAACCAACTGATAAAGCCAACAATGCAGGAATGGGACAGCCCAGCATCAGCCTTCCAATGTGAGGCCTTCAGGACACCCCACGAGCTCTGTGGGATGCCTGGCAAAAGCATACAATCTAAATCGGATCACGAGGGAGCATCAAACACTGAGGGAGAGTCTGAAAAATAATTGGCTTGAACATGTCAAAAATGTCACGAAATGTAAGACTAAGGAAGTTTTCCAAGAAGGACACATACCAAATGGGCTTTCTTTTGCTATGAAGGACCTCGCAGAGGGCAACTGCTGAAATCTGAATAAGGCCTAAGGATCAGATAATAGTAGCAAGTCAATGTTAAGTTTCTGCCTCAGTTGTATCGTCATTGTAAGAATTTTCTGATTTTAGGAAAAAATGGAGACAGGAAAGGATAGAACAAAAATAAGAAAATGTTAACACTTAAGGAATCCGAGTGAATGGTACCCGGGAATCTTTGGGGGCTGTTTTTTGCAACTTATCTGTAAATTTGCAATTATATCAAGACAAAGTAATTGAAAAAAAAGATCAATTGAAAGAATACCCTGGGTTCACATACTGAGAAAAAGTGAATATAGTGCTTAGCACAATAATCTGAAGCTCTTATAATATTATTGTTACCAGAACAGTGTACCCAGCACACAATAAGCTGAAAATGGATAGATGATATTATCACTGTCAATATCATCACCATCACCCCTGTTATCCCTGATGTGCTTGATACTAACTACACAAAACTCAATACCTTTTCTTACTGTGACTTCTAATTACTTCATATCTGCATTCAACTCCATCGTCTGAAGGTCCGTTATGGAAACACCCGTTTCAGGTGCTTCCAGCCCTCACCTGCAACGGTGCGGAGTTTGAAGACCAACCGAGAGAAGAGAGGTAGGGCCCATGCAGATCTACACGTACGGACACATATCAATTCAATCTTTTGCCATCGTCCGAATCTCTGCTTTGTTCTTGCTGGTTCCTGGGCAACCCAAGGTCGACTAAGCCCAGCTCCTAAAGACACAACCTAGGGCCTTTGCCTATAGACCTCCTGGATACCTAGAGTTTCTTTTCTGTTCCCTCTTCAGACCCATCCGTAAACACTGGGCATCTCAGTGACTGGGCCTCTTATTCTGCACTGCACTGCCTTATTCATAAGAGGAACCTCCTGTTGTACCCCCAGTCCTGACCCATCCAAGATGGCGGGACTATTGCCAAGTCCAAGCTTGGGGAGACCCAAGGGTCTTCTGTGCTCAGACCATTTCTGGGATGTGAGAAGGTCCCAATCATCGTTAATGTGTGTAACACGTTCTTTAAAAGTAAACCCACAGTCCTTTCCCTGTCATCTTTTGTCCCCATCACTCCTCATTCTCTCAAGACTCACAGAAACCATACCTTTAGCTCATTTTCCTCCTCTCTCCGTTTCTCACCTCCCTTGCCCCTATCTTCAGCCTATGGAGACACTATGGCCACTGCCTCTTCCCCTTTTCAGGAGACCCCATACTGTGTCTGACCTTCCCACGACCACAGAAAGGCTCATATTTGTATCAACCTATTTGTATATATAAAACCGATAAATCCTAAGGTCCAAGTGGCTTAGTTTTTACATGGAATTATATACAGCAACCACAGGCTGGCTGCCCAAAGAAATTTTGAAAGCAATTCCATGTTTATAGACAAGGCAGGTAGACACAGATATAGACGTCCTCACCAATAATCATATAGGACAGCCACACACGCACACATACATGCACCAACCTTCCTTCTTCCATGGTGGTTGCCACGATATCCAAGCTGAGTTACACACTGGCAGATCGAAGAGTGACAGCCCAGGGCAGGGCGATCAAAGTTTCCCCAAGCCCGCCTTCCTCACCGATGGAAACGTTCTCAATGTGCACGGTCCAAAATGGTAGCCATGGGTCACATGTGGCTACTGGGCACTTGAAATGTGGTCAGTGTTGAGTGAGGGCTGAATTTTTAATTTTGTTTCATTTTAATGCATGAACATTTAAATAGCTGTATATGGAGTGGCTACCTGTGGACAGCTTAACTCTAGTCCAGGGCCTGGCACGTTTTTTCCATTAAGGACCAGACTAAATATTTCAGGCTCTCAGGCCACACAGCCTCTGTCACCGCTGCTGGTGTGCTGTGACAGCAACCACAGACATACTTGAACAGAGGAGTGTGGCTGGGTACCCATAAAACTTTATTTACAAAAAATGGCCAGGCCAGTTTTGTCCTGTGGGTCATAGTTGTTTGCTGATGCCCGCTCCAGCACAGCGTCATTCCAGACCTTCTTTGAGATGGCAGGCATTGGCCATACGAGGCTGTTCCCAATCCGGTTTTTAAGTACTTGCTTAATGAAAACACAGAAGGCTTTCCTTTCAAGAAAAAGAGGTCACTTGACATCCTAACGGTCCTACATTTTTCCCTTTAGGAGAAAGCCTTCCCTCTTAACGGAATGTCCCCGGGGACGGCAGGCCAAATTATAAAGAGATCAAGACAAGACATCTCTCCTCCGCGACTCAAGATTATTCTACGGAAGAACCCAGAAAAGACAGTACCTCTCACTCGTGCAAGGGGAAGAGGGCAGTCATTTACCTAAGTATGCCCAGGGAAGGTCCACTTCCGGTCCTGGCCACAAAGCTCAAAACGTTTGCTCGCCACAGCCCCTGGCGATGATGATCACTTCTGGCATTTCCGGGTCAGAAAGGTGGCGTCTGAAAACGGTCCCAACTGGAAGGGAAGAGGAAGAGGAGAAAAGCTGAAGTCATTTTTGACATTTTGCTCATTCGTGGTCTTTTGAAAATGACTCAGGACCATTAAAAGGCATTCGCCCAATGCCCCACACACACCCACCCAGTGATTTATACACCAAGTATTTTTTTGAAAGAAACACCTATCCCGTTCAGTGCACACAGCCAAGCACCAGAGACAGAAAGGTGAGTAAACCATAGTCCACACCTTTAAGAAGCTCAGGTTGGTGGAGAGGACAGAAAAACAAATAAGCATCTCATGGCAACACGATACAAGGACGTGAATGATATTTGGCAGAGCGAAGGGAGAAATGACCAACCCAGTAGGAGGCCAGATGGATGGTTTCAGCTGCTCCTTGCTCAAGTGAAACGCCTTTTGGCAAAAAGAAAAGGGTTGGGCAAAGGGTCTCTGAGGAAGACGATAAAAGAAAAATGTATCTGAGATCAGGGCTAGGATGCACCGGGGAGGCCGGGTGGGAGATCGTTTGGGAAGACCTCACCCTTGAGTAAGAACAGAGACCCTCAGTTGAGTTCCTACTGTGCCCCAAGCACTGAGAGATGTACCGACCACACGTTGTCTCACGAAATCCCTGGGGTGGTCTCCAGGATCATTCCCATTCAATGGATGGGCAGCTGGAGCTGGGAGAGCTCCTGGGAGCAACCCTGAGCAAGATGACAAAGGCAGTAAGGGGTAGAGAGCGGCCCCCAAGGGGACACCCCCATTCTGTCTGGTTCTACTGTCCTCGTCTTAGCCGCCAGGACAGGTGCGTACGTTAACGGCCCCTCCCATTTGCTCCGGCCACCGTGTACGCACGCTCCTTTGCAGAGTGGTTTTGCTCCCTCTCCCCACGTGAATTGAGGTCCACTTCTCCACCCTCTGAATCCGAACTTGGCCATGTCACTTGCTTTAGCCAGTGAGCCAGTAACAAAAGACAAAAGGCTTCAAAGGCGCTTGTGCCCAAAACTTCCCCTTCCTCGCTGCTAGGAATCACTCTGGGGCCACACTGGCCCCTGAGCTGGTCCCCTGGAGGAGGACAAACACCATGGGAGAGGCCCCAGGCATGCCAGCCAGCCCGGCTGCCCCCCCTTCCCCCCAGTGCGTGGACCACGTCACTGAGTCCCAGCCAAGCTGCTAGGACCACAAGGAGCATCCAATCAACCCACAGATTCAGGAGAGATAACAAGTGTTTGCTGTTTAAGGCACTAAGGTTTGGAGCTGCTTGTTACGCAGGGAAAGCTCACCGATGCAATCACTAAGTAAGCTTTACACTGCCGGCAACGGTCATAAAACACGATCAACTTGCAACTTACAAAGACAGGTCAATGGGGGATGGGCATTGAGGAGGGCACTTGTTGGGATGAACACTGGGGTGGCTATATGTGAGAGACGAATCACTGAACTCTACTCCTGAAATCACTATTACACTATATGTTGACTAACTTGGGTTTCATCTTTTTTTTTTTTAACCATCACGATAATAAAACGAAAGATCGGCCTGTGTGGGTGATTGCCCAGAGAGGAGGAGGGCCAGAACTAAGGCAGGGCTGTGGGATAAAGGAGATATGGGAGGTTCAAGAGCTATTTTAGATGTAAGGTCAGCAGGATTTAGTTACAGACCGACCCACGATTTGTCTAAAGGCGCCTGGTGTTGCCAATAAATAGATTCTATTTGGAGCTCGCTGAGGGGGCGGGATGTGGCCACAGACGACACGCGAAGTGGCCCGAGCCACAGCAGTTGGGGCTCAGTGTCAGAGCAAATGCAAGCGCCCGGGATGGAACTTTCTTTTCAGTCCCTGTTGTCTGAAAGAAGAATTCAGGTGAGCTGCTCACCGCCCCAGCCTCCCGACTGGACCTGCCTTTCCCACCTCCTCTGATGCCTTTCCCTGCTCTTGGCAGCCCCCGGAGGGATCCGTGTAAATTGCAACCCCGACCTTCCTCCCTCCCATCACCAGCTGGCACTGTCCTCTTTCCCTCTGTGCTGTCCACACGCTCTTTGGATTTCAGTATCGACGGCCTTTCCCAGGGACAGCTTTGCCGGCCACCTCGAAGAGGCCAGGCCCCGCCACTGCCCAGAATTCCCTGCGCTCCCAAACGGCATGCGCCACTGGCCTGATAACTCCCTGGGGTCACAGGCGTGCCCGTGCTACGTGTCATTCCGCCACCACCACCTGGCACGCGGCTTACCGCGTGGGACAAAGTCAGTTCCTGTTTCCTGAGTGAGAGAACGAACAGAAACACTCACGTGTCACCCGTCCGAGATGTTTTCTTTAACGTACTCCCTTCCACACTCCAGGCTGGGGTAGCCACCTTGCCGCCGGGCACCCGCGGCTTGCTGTGCCTACCTTCATTCGTTTGCGCGGGATTCCTGGCCCCGACCTGGCGAGCTTGCAACTGCGCGGCTTTTCCAAACTACAGCTGTCCCCCAGGTGTCGCCCACCTTCCGTGGCCACCGTTTCTCAGCTCCTGACACACAACTGGGGCGCTAAGCGCGCAGAGAAGGTAACTACCCCACTCTGCACCTGCTGGTCCCAGGGAGCAGCCTAGCTATTGTGCACGGAGATTCTCCTGGCCTTTGCTTTTCAACACGCGCCCCGAAAACCTCTTCCGAGGTGGCTCTCTTCCCGCAGCACCCTGCCCTCCTGCATCTCCCTACGTTCCACGTGCTTCCCTACCCTTCCACGTGCTTCCCTACCCTTCCTCTCCCAGGCCTTCGCCTTTTCATTTCTATCCATCCAACTGGTAGCCGCTCCCGGCCCAGGCCCTCAGAAGCCAAATGCTGGGTTTAAACCAGGAGATCTGGAAGCAAGAAGCACGTCCACCAACTCTACCTGCTACGTGGGAGATGAGGGCCCATAAGTCATTCCTTCTTTACCCCTAACAGAGCATCACCATCGGCGAGCCCCCTGACGTTCTTTTTGACGTTCCTTCCCATCATGCAATAGAACACGATACATCTCGTCAGGGGGTTTTGTTCTCTGATTTTGTTTCTTGGCGGAGCAGAGGAGGGGGCTGGAGGCAAAACTCGGCATCACCCCTGGAGGAGTGCGGCCGGTTCGCTTAATAAAGCACGGCTTTCTCCTCCACGCGAGAAGTGATGATCCGGATAACTGTGAACGCTGGGCCCCTCTGAGTAATAGTGCTGCCCTTTGAAGGTACAGGAGTCTGTTCCCAGAGGCCGGTGGCCATGTCATACTCCAAAATAATGTGCCTTGCTGCCGGAGGTGCGACAGACCAGGAGAGGCGGGTCAAGCCAGGCTGCGTGACTGTAGACAAACGGCCTTTCTCTGAGCCTTAGTTTGCTCCTTAGTAAAACGGACACCGCACCTGCTTCCACTACTTTGCAAGGCTCTACTGCGAAACAAGCGGACAAAAACCAACACGAAATCGTTTTAACAACAACGGCAATGAAGTAAAACTCGCAGTAGTGAGAGCCTCCGAGACCACTTGTAATGGCTCACGGGCACTTTCCCAAACTAAGCCCTGTGTTCGTTCTCCAATGCTCTGCTGATCTTCACAAGGATGTCATGTGAACTATTATTTGCATCATTTTGCGGATGAGTACCTGGCGGCTTGAAGAGGCTAAGCAACTCGTTCAAGGCCGCCGTCAAGACTGGAGGCCGAGTGATAAACCAATTCCTACCCTGCCTAGCACGGCGTACTTCACGATGGTACTCACTGAGCCTCGGGTGCGCCCGTCGAGCTCGCTGCTCGGCCCTGGCAGGGACCACAGCACACTCTTGGGTTCTGCCCGTGAGGAGCCCGCCCAGTGGGGAGGGGTGCGGGCACACAGCCGGCAGCCGCGCCACCCTGCACCCCAGGGGGAGCCTGTCAGTGCACAAGTGGGTGGTTTCTTAATCCGAGTTCCTGTCCGGAACACGATGATCACGACCGTGGAGAGTGAGATGAACACAGAGACGGGCAGATCTGTCTGCCACGGGGACGGGCGACCCAGATGTAGGCAGGTGCAGGGACGGATCAGAAGCTGGGCAGTGAGATGACCCAGAAATGCCTGGAGTAGGAGCGGGGTACCCAGAGCAGGGCTGCTGGCCAGCTGGGAGCAGGGTGCAGGGCAGGGGAGCCACGGGTGCCTGGGCCGGCTCCAGGGTAGAGGAGTTGAGCGGCCCCTTCCTGAGGCAGCCGTGTCCCCCCTCTCGGGCTGGCGGGCTGGCAGGAAGGGCACTGTACCCGGCAGGAAGTACACACGCTTGTCCTGGGAGGGCTGTCCTCTCATGCGTCCCCTCCCCCTCTGACAGGGCTTCAGCTGGGGGCGGTTTCTCCGACCCAGTGGATTTCTGAATTCGGAGGCCAGGCGCTGGTCTGGCAGCTTCGGGGAGACGTTATGATTACCGACAGCGAATGGATGGATGTGGACGACGAGGCCAGCAGCGGGCTAAGCAGCCTGTGCGCATGATTTCATTCGGTCTGCGCAGCAGTCCTCTGGTGGCCGGGGGCAGGCTGACCCCCATTTCAAAGATGTGGAAACTGACGCTCTGAAAGCATTAGGTCGTTTGCCCAAGGCCGCAGGTTCTGCAAGGGGCAGAGGTGCAATTCAAAGTCAGGGTCGCCTCGTACACAGACCCGTCTCCTCGCCTTCTGGCCAGGCTGGGCTCTAGAAGGTCGTCTCCCCACCTCACACCCCACAGATGTGTAAGTTGGCGGGGGGGGGGGTGCTGGGGCGGCTCACTGGCCTGCACCTCTGCTCTGGGCTCCCTAACATCATCAGTGGCGCCCAGCTCTGCAGCGGCTTCAGCTTCTGGTTCCCAGCACCGAGTTCAGTCTGTTCTCCAAGCCCAGAGAAATAAAGACGTGGGAACTTCTCACCCGAGGCAAACACCCCAAACACGGCTGGCCGTCACTCCCGCGAGCACCCGGCCGCTCCCTCCCATCCGCCGCGAGCCTCAGTCTGTTGGTTTTCCAACAACGCAGGTCTGGCTACACCTCTTTCTAGAAGCAGGTAAAGAAGCCTGGGTCGTACCTCACTATGAAAAATTGAAGGTTGCTCAGAACCCCCAAACCGTAATCTTCCCATTTTCCTCTCTTACAACCCGCTTCCTCCAAGCACACGAAGGGGGGTGGTGCCCTGCTTCCATCTCGGGGTTCCTCCATGAGGTCCCCTGGGCGCTGGCTCTCTCCACCCTCACTGCCACTGTCACCAGATCCCACCGTCTTCCAGCTTCAAGACTGTCTGTTCTCTGGGGCCTTCCCCCATGCCCCGTCGTCTCCTGTTCTGTTGAGCCCAACTCCCAGCCAGGAAGATGGGTGGTGCGGCCACAGAGCACCAGTGGGAAGACTGAGGCTCGGACATGGAAGTCACCTGCCCCAGTCTCAGAGATGACAAACGGTGGCCCCCACACTCTGCCCCGGAGCCTGTGTTCTCCTGGCCCTCGCCGCCCCCTCCGGCCCTAGGCCTTCCCGGAGGCGTCCCCTCGGCCTTCCTCGCTGGGGAACCTGAATTCACCTTCAGAGCAGGGAGACAGACGCTGGAGGCCTAGCAGCCTCCTCTGGGCCTCCCGGCTTCTCTGTACTGCCCAGAATCGCGCTCAGATCTAGGAGGGATTGTGAAATAAGACGCCTGGGTCTGTTTTCCAGGCAACCGCGGCCTAATTAGGGAGGCACAACTATGTACTTTTGAACAACAGTTTGTGGACGAGGGGAAAGAAGGAGGGCGGGGGTGGGGAGGAGAAAGCAAAAGGGAAGGAAGTGAAGAAAGCAAAGTTGTGCTGACCATGGAAACCTTGAGCCAGAGGACAGGGCTGGCGTCACTCAGAGTCTGTCCGAGCTGAATGTGACCTGGAGTGCCACCATTAACCGTCCTATTTATAGCCCTTTGAAATATGGCTTGGTGAAGTGGGGGGGAGAGGGGGGCTTTGTTCTTTTGGCCTCTTATCTGATTCTTCAGAACAAAGGGAAGGGAAGGGAGGTGGGGGGCAGGTTGGCAGGGGTGTGTGAGTGCGGGCGGTCAGACCAGACACACTGGACCCAGGAAACGTCCGCCATGTGGGTGTGTCACAGCAGGATCTGGCGACGAGAGATTGGGGGGGGGGGTGTAACAGCCCCCCCCCAACCCCCGCTCGACTCAACCTGGGGGACCTTAGGCCCAACGGCCAACTTTAATGAACCTCAGCTTTCCCAACTGTCAAAACACTGATAACAATAATGACCGCAGAGCCCTGGTTAGAACGTTAAATGAGCCCGAAATGTCCAGAACGCGGTATTTCCTGAGCAGAAACTCCGGAGGGATAAAAGGGCAGACGGCCGCCAGAATTCACAAAATGCAACCCAGCCTTGCTCAGAGGGAGGTCTAGAGGAGCCCGTGGGCAGGGGTGGTCTGGGAGGCTGTGGTGTAAGCACTGTGCCAACAGAGCAGCAGAGAGGGCTTGGCGCAGGGGGTCACGTAGGAGACCCGGCCGCTGGGGTCCCTGGCTGCTGGCCTGGGGAGGACAAGGGAGGCTCGCTCTCTAGGACACCCCGAGCTTCCCAAGTCGGGCAGAAACCCAGCGGTAAAGGCAGGACTTGGCAGCTGTGAACTGCGGGCTGGCTTCTCGCCCCGGCTTTGCCCGCTAACGGGCTGAGGAATCACACAGGTTGGCCCTCTGTCTGCTTAGCTGTGAAGTAGGGGGCAGGGAATATCTAAAATGTCATGTCAAAGTCTTAGGTGCCTCCAGGGTCCAGTGCCACCCCCAAGCTTCATAAGCCCAGACCACTTCTCAGCCTTAAATTCGGACAGCCCCAGAGCTGCACCCTGTCACCTCCTCCAGGAAGCCCTCCACGGCTGGAAGGTCTGTGTGGCAAAGAGCTTCCTAATCCATAGAGGTGACCAGAGAGCAAAGGGTCACTGTGTGGGGCACGGATCTCGCCTATCGCTAGCGGTGTTCGAGCAGACGCAGAACAACTACAGGGGAAGGTGGAAGGGAGGAAACAATTTTCTACACTTGAACAAGGATCATGACGACCAAAGCAAGCACTTCGAGGGGGCACTCTGCAGGGCACCGTTCTAAACACTAAGTACCAACTCATTTAGTGCTCGTTTAGTACCTACTGGGAGGTGGGTACTATTACCCATATTTTATTGATGAGGAATGGAGGCACAGAGAGGTTAGGCAACTCGCTCAAGGTCACACAGCTAAGACGCGGCAGAGCCAGTACCTTTATTGAGCGAATCAATGAATGACTCAGTAGATGAATAATTGAAATCTTGGAATAGGGGAAGGTTAAACAAGGGCACTGCTAAGCCTCTTTGCAAATGCTGGGATTTTACAATTCCTTCTTGTTTCATGCTCTATAAACGTGCAACGTCTGTAATGTGTTATCATTCAATCTACTCAAACACACCTTCCTCCCCCCCCACCCCCCTGGCTCCGGAACCCGTCACAGCTTCTGACACTGTGGCTCCTGCTCAGAGAAAAGGAGAAACCTCCTTTACTTCACCCCAGGGCAGATTCCCAACGATGCGGAGATATTCTGCTCTTCAAAGCTATGTCCGGGGCCAGTAAATTCTTTCACCTTGTTCGGACGTTTGGCCTGGTAGAGGCATCAGTTTAATTTGTATGATCCTAGAGTTCACAGATCGTTTTTGCTTGGTTCAGTTTGTTCCCTGTCATAGGTAGAGACAGAAAAACTACGTCGGAACCAATTCTTCAAACCACTCCGAAAGGCGTGATTTTCATTGGAAATTTCTGGTAGGTGGGGGAGCACCACCTCGCTGGCTTCTAATCTCCCTTTTTCATTTTACTTTCCTTTTTTTTTTGCCGGAAGACTGAGGCCTCAAATCTAAGATTTTGCTTTAGCAACAACCAGGAATACCCCCCACAAGGACATTCTTGTTTGTGGCCGCTCGTCCGTTTCCCAAGCAAAGGTCTTTATTCATCAGACTCTCCACCAGGTGGTAGGATTAACGGTGTTTTCGAGGCAGAGCAACAGCAGACCTTTCTCTCCATTGTGAAGATGTTATTAAAAGGGAATTTTCCAGTGTTGCAACAGCAACTTCTACTAATCATTTTACTTGGAGCAGGTCGCTCAAAGCCACCTGCCTGGGGAGCTGGGTGGGTCTGCATGCCTGGTGACAAGCTTCATATTAAGCCTTCCTGCTGCTCACAGCCCTGTCTCCGACCCCCGCGGGCTCCCAGACCTTCCTCAATCCCCAGGCACCATGGGGATCTCAGAATTCAATGTATGAGTACAACCCAAAGGAAGGGTGCTTGCCATCAGCAACACAGGGTCCGACACGGAGGCAGAAAAATCCAGCAAGTCTATCAAGGTTAGCTCGATAAACCCATCCAGCCGGCACCAAATGGTGAAGCAGGGAAAAAACCTTGGAGCCCCACCCGTTGGGACACAGCGTGCAGAGGACAATCAGGACCGCCCTCCCGCCAAAGAAGAGGCCACGGAACCTGGGTCCCTTTGCCGTGGCCATTGGGTGGGATGGCACGCAGCTTGGGTGGGCTTGGGGACAGATGTCCGTGCGATGTGCTCTATATCTGCACCTCTGAGGGAGTCTATTTCTACCCTTGCCGGCCCCCCGATGTAGAGACACCAGACGATCCTGGGAATTACACAACACGAGGCCTGAGATCTTGGGCTTCGGACAGAAACGGAGCAGTTAGGAATTGCCACTTTTCTAGCTGTGGGACTTCGGGCAAGCGGCTTCACTTCGCGGAGCCTCAGTGTCCACATCTGTAAAACGGGAGTAGGGGGGAAATACAAGCAGTGACTTTACGGGGCTGCTTTATAAAGACAAGGAAAGCAGTATCAAAGGAAGGGTCAAGTCGCTGATGACAAGTTTGCATCCTGGCCCCGCCAACGTGGAGGAGCTGATGGCAGACCCCGGGCACGTGGGAACCCGAGGGATCTGCCTTTGCTCACATGCCCTTGTGTCGACCAGGCCACCGGACTCATCTGAACCATTCAAGGTGGGAGGGGCGGGGGTGGGGGCGGTGAGCGGTGGGCTGAGTTAGATGAGTGAGGGGGCAGCCAGGCCACTGTCTGGTGCTGTTGTGTGTCGGAGGCGTGGGCTTGTGCCTTCCCAGGAGCGACCCACTTTGCACGTCGGTAACTGCGGGCACACGGGAGATCTGCCTGCAGAGACCGTGTGACCTTGGGTCAGTCACTTCCTCTGCAACCTGGGCAGGACCCTAACCCCAGGGTAGCAGCTAGAGGAGCTGCAGTGGAGTCCAAATAAGGTCAGGGCTGCAGATGCCAATGGCTGTGAACGCAGAGGTCAGGGGTTTCAAGAGGTATTTCAGCTCCCACACCGCTAGCAGCTCTCTTAGCCCGTTACCGCAATAGCGCAATAAAGAAGGGGAGGGGGAACAAGGCCCCGCATCACTGGGCCAAGCGATTCGCGGGATTTATTTTGGGCTCCAGTCTAGTCTTCCAAGGAAAGAGGTTTTCTTTTCTTCTTTCCTTTTCTTTTCTTTCCACCGAGCCTTTTATTTCTGAAAAGGTAAATGCCCAATTAGATGGATTTTCGTCTTTCATGGAACGAATGTCCTTTCCTGCTCACCTCTGAATGACTGAGGCTGTTGAAGTTGTTATTTTTTATTCTCTTAAGGGCTCCAGAATCAGACTTGGTTAGAGAACTTCTAAATATTTTACAGGAGAAAAAAATATGTACACACATACACATACGCAGAGTCAGAAGAACATCCCCGGATGTTTTTGGAAGGAAAAAACTTTTAAGATAAAAACATGCAAACAGTATTATCTGAATATCACATAGGCTTAAAAGGACAGGAGGAATCACCACCAACCCCAAAACCACACGTCTGAACCCTGACCCTTGTGCACAAAAGCTAACATTTGTTGAGTGACTCTTTGATTTTTCACATCAACTCTACGGAGTATCATCCCCACGACAGAAGAGGAAACTGAGACCCAGACAAGGTAAGTAACATGATCCTTGAGAAGTAAGTGATAAGCCTCAGACCAAAACCCTAATTCTGAGGCTACTCTGCTTCTTTCAAAGATGCTACGGAAGTCCTAAAGGTCTTCATAATAATATCTTGCACTTAAAAAAAAAAAAGTGTATTTATTCTTGAGAGAGAGACAAAGAGAACAGGAAACAGAGAGAAGGAGACACAGAATCTGAAGCGGGGTCTGGGACACGGGGCTTGAACTCACGAACCTTGGGATCGTGATAAGCCAAAGTCGGGTGCTTAACCCACTAAGCCACCTAGGTGCCCCAAAAGTATCTTACACTTGATTCTTTTATCTTACTAGGGGAATAGAGAACAAGGGTTAAAAGCCCGGCTTGCCCCAGAGGTAGGGCCTGGAGTAAGGGAGTTCCCCTCCTGCCTCCGGCTTCTGTCCTTTGGGAATCCTGTGACCACCCCCGCCCCCGGCTGCTGTAGAATCAAATGAGAAGGCAGGTGAGTGCAAGATCACCCTCCGGGGCGGTCCTGCTTCTGAGAGGCCCCAGTAAGGAACTCTCTGGCCTCTGGCTGCTGGCTGGGCTCAGCTCCTGGTGCCCCAAGGATTGTGGAAGGCAGGCAGGACTCAGCAAGATGGCAGTGTTATCTCCCAGGCTCTTCCCTGCCAGGTTGAGGAGAGAGGCTTTCTTCAGAGGCTTCTAGCAGCTCCTATGCCACACTCCCAGTGCCCCTCACCCATCCCTCCATCTGCCTCTTGGGGGGCGAGGCGGGTGGGTAGGAGACGGTGGGGGGTGGTAACTGGGCTCAGGTAAACCCGCCACTCAGTTTATGAGTGCGTGTTTGCTATTGGGACCCAGAATGCTTCTCTGTTCAAAATACCTGCCGCTGTACTGGGCACACCCTAAGTGCTTACTAAAAAGCAGATGGGACTCTATTTATTATCAATAAGGCAAGTTCAAGGCTTCCTGCTGGGGGCACCTCCCAACTGTCCCACGCAGGGTGGGAATTCTAGACGGCCATCTACCAGTTGAGGCAACGGGAGACTCCAAGAGGTCCGGTGATGGACCTAAGTCCTCGGCCGGGAACCAGTGGTATGGGATAAGGCCCAGGAGCTAGGAGTCCTGAGTCCTAGGCCAGGGGTTGCCCTGCCTGGATCCACTTGACTCTGTAAGAAATATCCTGACACCAAAGTCCTGTCTCTAACACTCGTCCCAGCGTTAACCCCGACAGACCGAGTCCACTCGGCGTGTGTTCAACTTTGACACAGGACGCACCTGTCGCTGAGCCTGTCAGGCCACGCAGGAAGGGCTCAGGGCACGGCGCACCCCCACCCGTGCACTTCCCCACCGCCCTCCCCCCACCCCACCCCATATTCCAGCTCCTGGTAATTCCCCGTGTCAAGCCCTAGGGATAAAAAAAACTTTCAGTTTTTTTTTTTTTTTTTATTTTCACAACCCACAGGAATGAGAAAAGCACGCTGTTCCTGTAACCTCATCGTCTGGCCTTGCTTCTTCCAATGGGGGCTATTAACAAACCGTTTAACATCAACACCAGCCTTGTACGTCAAGTGTTTTTCCATGAGCTTTCCAGAACTTTCCGCCTTCAGTCAACTCCTTTATTTCCCAAGTGCTCTGTTTGAATTCGGTGCCTCCAGAAAGCAGCACCTCCTGTGCTCACCCGCCCGCACAGGCTCTTAGCTGGGGCATCAGGCACTCTTCCATGCGGGATCTTTAATCCTCACCGTGCGTCCTGAGATAACCCACCTGCACTTGAACCCTAGCCCCCGAGGTGCAGGGCCTGCCTGAGCTCACACAATTAGATGTGGTCATGTGCCTGAAAACCTGGGCACCGTCCCCCACCTGCCTGCCACGCCTTTTAAAACCCCCTCTCTCGACGCAGCCATGGAATTCTGACATCAAGTTTAAGGACAAGGATGAGAAATAAAGCACAGAATTGTATTTTCTTGAAGCGAAAGCAAAGCAGCTACTTTCTATCTGACAGGCCATCACTGCAGTGCCCGTAACCCTTGGAAGATCTCAATTCAGGGACCTGCATTCTGGCTGAGCGGCAATGATGAATCCCACCCAAGCAAACCAGAAATCGACACCTACTGCAGGAACGGGGCCCGATCACTGAAGCCCTGAAATCCCAGCTCCCTCACCTCTGCAGAACCACGCAGAACAGACCTACATCCGGCCTGTTATTTTATTTTACTTCACTTTTCTTGGGCTCACCAGGCGCACACCATGTTAATTAGATACCAGTTCTAGGCAGGCAAGAAACTACCTTCGCTCTCCTGCGGTGTGACTTCCCTAGTTATTCGGGCTTTGGCTCCCCAGTGAATTCTTCCCTGTGGGTCCCGCAAGGCACAGGAATCCCCTCCCTTCTCTGTCCCAGCCCTCCCTCGGCACATGCGTGCTCCCGCCCCGTGCAAACCATACTGCCACAAACTCTTCAAGTGCACCCGTGCGCCTCCCCGCCACGCGGTGACCTCTGGGGGATGGTAACAAGGGTCGATCAGAGTTCTTACAACTCTCTATTTCCAGCATCTTGCATGGTGAGTAGAACACAGTTAAGTTCCTAATAAATGTTGGATCAACGGAAATCAAAACAATCCACCCAACAAGACCCAAGAAACAGTCAAACCTCAGGCTTCCCAAGGAATGTTGGGTTTCCAAGAGGGAAACAAGGACTTCAGTGCAGGGAAAAGAATGGGGGTAGGGGGAAGGGAAAACACAGGGCACTCACCTATTTGGAGTTTATGAGACCAACTGGTGTTCTAGATCAGCTCTGTCACTCGGGGTCCCCTGATTTCCCCTCTGGGCTTCAGTATTTTTGAAATAATATGAAAATATTGAACAAAATGACTTCTATGAACATCTTCAGCTCGAGTGGGAACCCTATTGGTCCTGGTGAAGTCACCAGGTCCCTGTTTGCAATACACATCATCGGGGCTCCCTCAAAATGCCACCTCGGCTCTGCCCAGTTTCAGACCCCGGAGTCTGAAACTTCTGGGGCGTCTCTCAATGTCCGGTGCTGAGAATTGCTGACAAATGACTTCACCAAGCGGGCGTGGGCTCTGGGAGTCTGGAGCACTCGCAGTGAGTAAGGAGGCGTCATTGCACGGGGTGGCCCTGTTGTCTGTGATGCCAGGAATGCCCGGAAAGTTCTGAGGACGGTGCTGGAGCAAAAAACAAGTAGGGCACAGGCTGTCTTCATGAAGAAAGCCTTTAACGGCCCCAAGGCCATGTCAGCAGAACTCCAAGCCTCTCATTTTGCAGAGAGTGAAACTGAGACCAGAGCCTGGAACAGACGGGTGCCAAATTACAAAGCAATTGCGCACTGGCTCTGGGACTTCCTCTGGGGCCCAAGGTTGGGCTCCTGTGCCCAAATTAGAGAAGAGCGCTCTCAGAGCCTTGGGTCTGCAAGGGGGGAGCGAAGGTTACACGTGTGGTCCACAACTTAACAAAGGGCATGTGAGCCTTATTCTAGAATTCTCTGTGACCAGGCCAGCTCTTCCACGGGAGGGTGGTGCTTGTCCTTTGTGTATATAGGATTTATTGGGAAGCAGGATAAGGAGATCACTGGTGGATTTGTTTTACTTTACTTTGGTTGCTTTTCATGGTGTGGGAGGGAGCCTGGGGAGAGGGTTAAGGTCTAGATCCCGTAAGGCAAAGCCCTGTCCAAATATAACTCCTCTGAGTCAGCAGCTTGCCACACACAGCAAGGGACTCAAGCTAGGTGAGCTGACCAGGAGGTTCAAAGGCACCCCTTCCTGGGGGCAGAGGGTGCGGCTGAGAACTTGCCCCCAGGAGATATCCTGGCCTAGGGGTTGCTTGGTGCAGAGGGGAGACAGAGCCCCTCACATCCCTGAGGCTCCAGGATCTGCAAGGACCCCTCGCTGACAGGCCCAAAGACGGACCCACCCCACCATACCTAGGGGACCAAAAGCTCCAGACAGCCGATTCTGTGGAAGTCCCTGACGTCAGAGGGTTGCTGGTATGTCCAGCCGGGGGAATGCCTAGCCTGCCCCCGGAAAGGGAACACAGGCCTGAGGTCAGCAAGCAGGCTACTCAGAGCCACACTGAGCAGAATCCACACCCCTTAAGAAAAAAACAAAACAAAACAAAAAAACCCTCTGCCATTTCTTCTGGCAACACTTCCTGTTTGCTCCGTCAGCCAAGGGCTCAAGAGGCCTCTGCAGGCCTGCCCACCCAGTGAGGTGAGGGGAAGATCCTGCTCCGGCCCAGGCCCTCGCCTTGCCCTGGTGGTAAAGCCTAGACTGGCAAAATGCAGGGACAGTACATTGCCAGGCTTGTGGAGGTGTTCAAAGGCAGAGGAAGGGGCCCCCTACTCGCTCTGTTATTTATTTGTTCAGCAAAACTAAATATTTTGGAAGATGGGATTCCTCTCCCCAGACTTTGAGTCACCGTATGTGGATATGCATATGTAGTGTGAATGCGTGAATGCGTATATCCACACGTGCACACGTATTCGCACAATTTTATGTAACTCTGTGCAACACATTTGTAAAGTAATAGTGATGACCCCATTTTACAGATATGAAAACTGAGATTCTGGGAGCTCCACGTCTCAGGCTCGAAGGTCAGAGACGGAGATGATGAAAGACCTGGGATCTACGGGGAGGGTGGGAGTGTGCTGGAATGGTGAACTCTGGTCGATCTTTCCAGCCAACTGCGGGATTTTAGAAAACAGCCAGGCCATGGCTTTGGGGGAAGGAAGAAGAGGTGCAGGAAGGTACCTCCAAGGAGCCCAGGCAAGGTGCGGTCACTGGCGCCCCTTCCCCACCTCGGACACAAGCAGCAGTCTCCGTAGCAGCCTGCAGGGGGCAGTGCGCCTTGCCTTTTGCGAACCGCCTGGGCGCCCTTACGCAGCTCTAGGGAAGGAACACCAGGCGGCTCCGCCCTCAGCTTCTAAACAGCCCAGTTTTGAACCCCGCGCGTAGTAGGTGCTCAAGGCACGCCTAGAGGCCGAAAGGCCTTGGTTAGGGGGATGAACGTAAATTCGGTGGTAGAAATGGGGAGGAGAGGCGAGAAGGGGACATTCCGGCCCCTGCCAGCGCATTTCCATCTAGAGGCCTTTTCAAACAGCCTTAGTCCCTACTGTGTGTCAGGCGCGGTGGCTACCGCTCCTGGACAACCTCGTTCTCTGCTAATCTCCTTCTCCCCCCACTCCTCCACCCCTCCCCCTCCCCCCAGCCAAACACACACGCTCAGCCTTAGCGGCGGTGGGCGCTCGCTGTCTCCCTAGGGGACATCTCGGCCCAAATCCGCGTGGCGAGGGGACCCGCGAGAGTGGTGAGCCAGAAGGAGCCAGGAGTCCCTAGAGGTGGGACACGTGAGAGCCAGGCGGTTGCCTGATGCGGCCCCTCGGCAAAGTGGTCGCTGCCCTCAGGGACGAAGCCGGTTCCCTCTGCGGGACACACAGAGCCCGTGAGACGCAGTGACCCGCCCAGCCCCCACCACTCGCGCACTTCTGGGCGCGCACGTGTCCGCCCGCCGAGCGCCCCCACCGAGCCCTGCGAGTGGCAGGCGCTGGCCGAGACCTTCGGGTAGCAGGCTGGAAGGACTCCGGGCTCCAGCCGCCGATCGGAACCCAGACGCTGCAGACGCCGGTCCCCAGAGACCGGGCCGCGGGGCACGTTGAAGGCAGCCCGGGCGCAGCCTCAACCCCCATCTCAAGTTCAGCCGCGCTTCCTCCCGCAAGGTCACGCTCAAACACACTCAGGCTCAGCGAAAAGGAGGAGCTCAAAGTTGCGCCACGGTCCGGATTCCGAATCTAGCCGTAGCCCCATCCGGGCGCTCCGCCCCAGGGTCACCGCTGCCCTGGCCCTGCGCTCTCCCAAACAGCGGCCCCTGACCCGCGCAGGTCACACACCCACGAGACGCAGACAAGTTGCTAACTTTTGTCAGATTTTTTCGCTGCAGCTGCGGCGCCTAACGGGGTTGGGGCGGACTCCGGAGTTTCGAGTTGCCACCCCCACCACCCCCGCCACGCTCCCCTGCGCCCACCCAATACCTCCCTGCCCACCACGCCACGTCCAGCTGCCGCGTCCCGGGCGCCAACTTCTCCGTCGTCTCCGGAGTAACGTGGGCCGGCTGCGTCCCCGGGGGCGACGGCCAACTCCCGGATGTGCTCCTGCTCGCAGCGGATTTGGACGCTCGATCCGTACACTGTCCCGCCGCAGCTCGACCGGATCACCGGCGGCCTCGGCGGGCCCCCGCGCCCCTCGCTCCACTCGAAAGCCCCGGAGCCAGCCACCCCGAGGGGACTCATCCCACCAGCGGCCCCGCTGGCCGCTTCGCCCTCTGGCGGCCCGGACCAGGGAGATTCCAGCCTGGCGCCGGTGCAATGTCACTGGGGCCACCCCGGGGACCGCTGCCCCAGACCTGGCGCAGGCTCCCCGCTGAGGTCCCAGCAGCTCTTCCAATAACGGCAAAAGATCCCGGAGCCCCGGCCTCCTCCCGGACCTCCTCCCTCTCCCGAAGACCCCGGTGTCGCCGTGGCTAAGGAAGGGGGGGGGGGGGCTCTCCCTACGCGTGTCTTCCCCTGGGCGCCCGGGGTCTACAGTCCCACTTCCACTGTCAAGCCCTCCTAGACCCCTCCCGACCACTTCTGTTCCCGGCTCCGGGCAACCGCCCCTCCACTTGGAGAACACACTCGAAACTGCCCCAACTCCGGCGGACGCAGCCCCTCGCTCACCCCGGCCGCGCTGGGCTCAGCGCGCTCACTCACCGCAGCCGGAGACACGCTGGAGTTTCGGCGGCTTTGGAGATGAGGGGCTCCGGGGAGACTAAAGGGGGGGTTGTCCCGAGCACTGGCCCCCTTCCCGGCTCACATCGCGCCGTCCTCCTCTCCCTCCTCCTCCTCCTCGCCCTCCCTGTCCTCCTCTTCCTCCTCCCTCTGGTCTTTGTCTTTGCAAAGTGTCGAAACTGTCTGGCATAGTGGAGCTCCGCCGGCGGAGGCTGGAGCCGGGGAAGCGGGGAGGCGGGGTGAGGATGGGAGCGGTCTCGGGAACACCTTCCCCCGGGTGTAACGGGAGGGGCCGGCGGGCGGCCGGGGAGGGGCCGCTTCCCTGGCCGGCCGGGGCCGGGAGCGGGGCGCGCCGGAGCGGGGCGGGCGCCTGGGCTGCGCGCGGCCCTCCCCTTCCTCCGCCCAGTGCCCGCCCCCCGGGCCCGCTCCCCCCCCACCTCCTCCCGCGCCCCCTCCGCCCGCTCTCGGCTCGGCTTTCGGCTCGCTCGGGGCTTCCTGCGAGCTCCGGAGCCACGTGGACCGCAGCCGGCTCGGCGGAGGCCAGGCTGGGGAGACGCCGGAGGCGGCGCGGGGACCGGATCGCCGCCCCGGGAGGGCTCTGCGGGGACAGCTCCGCGACACTCCGCGCCGCCGCCGCCGCCGCCGCCGCTGCCCACGGGCTGGAAAGACTAGGGAAGAATCGCCCGGAGACCCGTGGGGTCAACCCCGGGGAGGAGGCGACGGGCGCCCACCCAGAGGACGTGGCGGTGTCCTGAAGAGCCCAAGTCGGCCGCACCGTAGCACAGAAGGGGCCGGCCGACACCCTGTTGGTGACCGGGCAAAGCCATGGACTTCCTTTAAGGGCGCGGGACTCGAGGTGGGATTGAGGGAGGGGGAGGGGAGGAGCGCGGCGGGGCTGGGGCCCTGGTAAGGCCCGAGCCTGGGCCCCGTTCCGAGCCGCAGAACGGCCACCGCGGCGCGGTCCCCGCCCCGGCTTGCCTGCCCGCCGCAGTTTTTTCCTCCCAGATGCGGAGGCTGCACCGCGGTCCAGGGCAGGGTGAGCGCCAGGCAGCGGGACGCCAGGCAGGGGCAGGTCCCACGGCGACCTGGGACTGGGGCTTCTGGGACCGGACCCCCTGTGGGACTCAGGTTTGTGGGGCTTTTGCCGTTTCTCCTTTATAGGGAAGTGAGGGCAGTGGAGACTTCTTGCTCAGTGACGGACTTGACAGTCTTAGAGACTAAATGCTGGACGTCAGGTTTAAGAGGCATTAAAAACGTGTGATTGTACAGCTTTTATCCCCTTACGGGGATTTTACCTCCTTTGTAACTTCTCTGAGCAATGCTCAGAGGACAGAGGCGCAGCGTGGCCTAAGGGGCGCTTAATTCTTCTGGCTTCCATTTCTTCCCTTGGAGAGGTCAGCCTTTTGCAGTGGAGATAGCTCCCTAGCACGTCATTCATCAGAGTGTGCTTCAGACCAGGGGCTGGATGGGACTTAATGCTTCCAGTCTTGTCTTGCACCTACTGGATGTGTGATCTTAGGCTGGTTACAGAATCTAAGCTTAGGTAGCCCTGTGCCTCAGTTTCCTCTTCTGTGAAAATGGGACTGATTGCTGTCTATCCCATAAGGTTGTTCTAATAAACGAGTGAATCCATCCATGTCGAACGGTTACAACTAAGCTTATCATATAGTAAGTACCCAGTGAAAGTTGGCTTTCATGGATGCTGGGCCCTCTGGCCGGGGCCCTTACTCGCAATGGGGGGTGGGGGGGGAGGATGGGTAAAGGGTGGTCCAGGAGACTTTTCAGCCTTGGAGGAGGAAAAGGGAGCTATTCAGAGCATAGAGAAGTAGAAAAGGAGCAGGTTGAAAAACAGGAGGAGGAGAGAGTGCGGAAATTCACCACTAGAAAATTAAAGAATTCGCAATTAAGACTGCGTCATTTTATCCTAGGTGAATCTGGAGAGACGACCAGATTGAGCCAGTAAGTGGCCCCCAAACCTCCAGCTGCTGGTTCTCCTTTGCAGCCAAGAACCAAAGACAGCTCTTAATTTCAGCCCTAGGTCCTTGGCAGTTCCCGCCGGTGACTCCACAGTAAAATGGAAATTCCTAATTAAGTGACTCTGTGGTGAAGCATGCATATATCATCACCTTATCTAGAAAAAGATTTCCATCAGCTGCACCTTTTCCCGCTCTCGGTCTCGGAGGGGTTAACCCGGCCAGGCTTTTTCTCGCCCGCCTCAGTTGTGTTGCAATGTTATTTCTTAACCAGGTGACAGACAGGGCCTCTCCCCCTCTCGGGTTTGTCCTCTATTCCATGGAGGCAGCACTTGCGAGGCTTTCGGGGAGCCCACATCCTCCGGGGCTATGTGTCAGGGGTGTGTGTGAGGGCATTCCTCGTTGTCATCCCGAGTGTCTCCTAACATGCCCTGCCTAGTACAGCCGCCATAGTCATTACTGGGAGTGTCTGCACAGTGAGTCCCCCCAGGGAGCCCTGACATTGATGTAATGCTCACCCCCCTCCCGCCCCCGTGTGTTCAGAGCAACTGCAAAGCTCTCGGTAATAATGGTGAAGGAAATTGATTTCATCCTCTCCCCGCCCCCTTTCTTCACACATCAGAAAGGAGGGATCCTAATGGGCCCTGATGCTGTCTGGGTGATTGGGCAGAAAAGGGCAGCCCGGCTTGTCAGCGGTGAGTTCGGAGCTGCTGGGCACGTGGCCGTTTGTTTTGGGCAGGGTTTTACTTACCACGGTTTTGGGGCCCCAACTTCCCTTACGATAAAAAGAGGTAATAGGGGGATGTACTGAGAGAAGCCGGAAGGAGAGACACAGCCAGGCTTCCTGGCTCTGGCTCTGTCCCTCTTTCCCTCCCTCCGCTTTCTCTCCCTGCTCTTGCCCCCTCTCCGCTCTGTTCCATCCCTGCCCACGGTCTCCTTCTGCTAAGTCCTAGGGTCTGCCCTGAACTGTTCCTGGTGTCTGCGGCCCCAGCCCCTGTACGGCGGGGCAGCTGTCAAAACAGTCCTTGTTCCACAGTTTCACTTTCCGCTGTTCATCTCTTCCGGATTTTCGTTTTTCCAGAAGAGGAATCTGACTGGCAGGCTTCACCGGGTCCTGGGTCAACAGCCCAGCGGTGAATGGGCTGCCCAGGCAGCAAGTGCCCACCTGAAGAGTAAGCACGTGGAAGGAGAGCTACACGTTTTGCATTACGGGGACTGCAGGACTCCTAACGCTTAAGCCCCCTTCCAGTTCTGAGAATCTTGGGGGCATTTGAGTCAGCAGAACTGTTTCGCAGAATCACAACGCTTTACACTATTCACACACGTTAGACCCAACATCCATGCGAAGGCAGCTGATTAATCTTGTCCAATCGCGACCGCACTAATCTCTTTGCCAGAATTTGGCTCAGGAATACATAGATTTAATCCCTGTTTGAATCAAGAAGACAAAGAAATATATTTGTGTTTTCTAGGAAAAGAGGCCTTAAGACTAAGGCCTGGGAAGCTTCTCTTTATTTCCAACTGGACGTGAACAGGAAGGTGTTTTTAACTCAAGTTTCTCTGGACGACATCTTGTACCCATGAGGGGAGACAAACTGAAGCTAAGTAGATCCAGAGCCCTGATCACACCGTACCTGAAGCCTAGATCTAGACTTTCTGTTGTATTAGAACAATTATTTTGTTTAAGCCACTTTAGGTCATGGTTCTGTTACTTGCTGCCAGATGCTTGAGAACCATACGCAGCTACAGCCAGGTTCCTTTCTCCCCCAAAGTCCCTTCACTGCCCCCAAGGCATTCCCAAGCTCAGAACCCTTAAATCTTCAATGGCTGCCATTGTCTAAGGATGCCAATCCAAACTTCTGAGCCTAGAGATCCAGAGGTCTAATGCAAGGCCTGGGATGAGGGAACTCTGCTTCTTAGCACTGATCACTGTATCGTCAGAGTTTTTGCCGTTCTGGGCTGCAGGACCCTTAAAGAACCATGCCTCCTCCACATCGTAGACACTGGGTCCAGCCCTCCTGGATGCTACCATAACAAATTACCGCGAGCCGGGGGCCCCCACACAGCAGACGTGTATTTTCTCACAGCTCAGGAGGCCAGAAGTCTGAAATCAAAGTTTCCGCTGGATGGGCTCCTGTTGGGAGCTCTGAGCGAGAATCTGGCCTGTGCCTTTCTCCCAGCTTCTGGTGGCTCCTGGCAATCTTCGGCCTTCCTTGGCTTGTAGATGATCCCTTCACATGGCTCTGTGTGTGTGTGTGTGTGTGCGCGCGCGTGTGTGCGTGTGTGCGTGTGTGTGTGAGTGCGTGCCTCCTCCTTTTGTAAGGACAGCAGTCACTGGGCACTTGGGGCCCACCTTAATTCACCACATACTGTGCTAAATGCTGGGGACGTGGAGGTGGGCACAACACGGTCCCCGCCCACCAGGAGCCCACAGTTTGGCAGGGGACTGACCATGCTTGAGATTTCACCATGTTGGGGCAGCGCTGTGACAGGCTAACAGGTGGGTGTAGTGAGGTCACTTAGAGGATGCTGGTTCACAAACCCGGGAGCATTTGGAGTGTAGTCTGAAACTGACCGCATGCACAGAAGACAGGGAGAGACCGAAGACAGAGGCGGGTCATCCCACGTTGGTAAGTGGCAAGTTGAATAAGCAAGAGAACTTACTTTATAAGCCTGATCTTGAGTGCCTCAAGATGAATAGATACCCGAACCCACCTCCTAGAATCTTAAAAGTTTAGAGAGAGGCCTTTGTGAGGTTCGGTCATATACGCCGTTGAGGCGGTTTCCCCAACACCTGTCCCTGAAGACGGCTCCCTCTGTGGGAACAGGGTGTGGGAGAGACTGCATGTACATTCCCAGGACAGGGGAGGGGCAGAAGGCCCTCCACTTCCCCGGGGTCAGCTCTCGGGTCAGCCGGCAGTCACGTCTTCCTGATGACCTCCTCCACCGGAGGGCAGCTCCTGGGGGACAGGTGTCCTGGGATCTCAGGGAGAACTAGGTGAGAGCAGGGGGGTGGGTGCGGTGTGCAGGAGGCGTGAGCCCATCTGGTTCACGTACCACCTGCTAAGCCGGGTGGAACAGACTGTGGACTTCGCTCTGGATGCTGGCAGAGGCTCGGAGACTTCACACACCGGGCAGAGAGGCAACGGGGACGCGGCGACATTTGCATGCTGGCCAGACCACTCGGGCAGCCTCGGGAGGCCGGCGCTGGGGTGTCCAGACTGGAGGGCATGTTCGTTCCGGGAATCCAGCAGAGGCCAGGGGTCTGACCTGAGGAAGGAGCAGAAGTGAGACATCTGGGCAGGCATCACCCGTCTTTCATGGCGAGGCCGGCAGAAGCATGATAGGTTGACAGAAAAACCTTTGATCCCCGAAGGCCTCACAACGGGTTCAGGGTTGGTAACATCTTCCCTCAGATCCCTTGTTTTGTGAGGGAGAACGTTTAACCATGCTCAGCCCGGTTTCTCAAAGGTACCATAGTGAGATTGTTTTTATTAAAAGAAAAAAAAAGTGACTAACGTTTGTTTATTTTTGAGAGCAAGCGAGACAGAGTGCAAGTGGGGGAGGGGCAGACGGAGAGGGAGACACAGAGTCCGAAGCAGGCTCCGGGTCCTGAGCTGTCAGCACAGAGCCAGACACGGGGCTCGAACTCACGAACCGCGAGATCATGACCTGAGCTGAAGTTGGACGCTTAACCGACTGAGCCACCCAGGCGCCCTGAGATTTTTTTTTATTATTATTTGTAACCCAACTGCAAAAATAATTGACACTCAGGGGATGGTGGCCATCTCTAAACTACGGCACCTCGGACTGCGGGAGGAGAAAGGAGCCGTTTTCACATGTCCCATTTCGGTTTTTTGCGGGACTTTTCACTTGCCGCTGACTCTGGTTACCAACCCTGCGTAACACAACATCCCCAGAACTAGAGGCATGAGACGGCCGTTCCTGCCTGCGTTTGATCATGGGTTCTGGGGGTGAGGAATTTGGATGGAACCCCGCAGGGTGGGCTTATCTCTGCCCCACGTGTCTGGGAAGCTGAGAGTACCTTGAATGGCCGAGGCTGGAGTCCGGAGGCTTCTTCACTCGTGGGTCTGGGATCGGGGATGAGTTGACTTGAAGACGAAACTCAGTCCGCCAGAGCACCTCCACGTGGCCATAGAGGCTAGATGTTGAGACGGAGCATCCCAGGGGAACGGGGTAGAAGCCATATGCCCTTTATGACCTCGCTTCCGAAGTAACATAGCCTCATCTTTGTGCTCTGCGCTCCCCGTCACGAGCCCGTGCAGACACAAGGGAGGGGATGGGGTGCAGGCGTTGGCAGGCTGCAGGCTGTAGTATGTTCAGGACTGGGTTGCAGGACTAGATTCACAGACAACGGGTGGTGGTGGGGACCTGGTGTGGATGAGGTCACCTGGGGATGTTGTAGAAAATGAAGAGGGACAAGGTCGGAGCCCCGAGGACGTGGTGATGGTCAATAAATGGTTATGGAATAAATCAATCATTCAAGAACGTAACTATAGGTAACTCCCCCCCCCCCCCACCCCAGGTCAGCGGCTCTTCATTCTGGCCTCAAGCAGGAGAAGGATCATGGCTATGTCTCCAATTACCTCCTGGAGCCAGACAAGGAACCCGTAAGGTCTATTTCTCCAAGTTCACTGCCTACAAGGATGACTCCAGGAGGCTTATTCTAAGCTCAGATTCCTGGGTCCTAATCCCAGAGACTCGAAATTCACTTGCCTTGCAGTGGGGTCCAGGAATCTGCCTTTTGAAACAGCTTCCTTCCGTAATACAGCTACAAGGACCGCGTGGACAGCACCCCGCTCAGCCGCTCAACCATAAATTCCAAAGGGACCAGGGACAAAGTCTTCCTGATAGGATGTTCTGGCCCCGAGTCCCGGCTCTTGCGACTTTGCAGCCACCTGACTTTGGACAGTTTCCTTTTTCTGGCCTCAACTTTCTTGTCTGTACGCTCAGGAGGTTGAGTTAGAGCAATGTTTTCAAACTGGGCTCTGTCATACCTCAGGGGATTGCACCTTGGCTACCCACCTCCATTAATCCATTTAGCAAATATTCGTGGCCCGGGTGGACACCGGGGATGTTACAGGATCAGCGATTAATTATCATGATGGGCGTTCTTTCCAAAGAAGTGCAACAAAGGGTAAGAGGGCGCTCACAAAGATGGCTTACGTTGTGCGTGTCCTTCCGCTTGAATTGCCGTTTGGACAAACTGTTCCCGGGATTGAAACTGCTGGCTTAGATCATCTTAAGGGTCCTTGAGGCAGGAAACTTTTTGTTCTGTGATGTTTCTTCGATGATTTTATTTCTGAGCAACGTCAAAACAAGCAGAATGCAATTACTGGGTGTGAAATCCGTCAGGGCCCCCCAGGTTAACCCTTTCGTTCTGGAAAAGAAACTTCAGGCTCTTTAGAAGGTTTTCTGACAGTGAAGAACCAGCACCTTAACCTGGGAAACTGAGTGAAAGCAGACTGGGAAGCTGCAAAGCAGCCGTGCCTCCTTGTGGGGGAAACAGCAGGCGGGGGCGGGGGCGGGGGGCTCTGGACCCACGAGCCTTCCGGGTTTTGTCTGCAGAATGGGCAGATGGTACCTGGCCCCCAGAGTTGTTTTAAGGAGACAGATTATATATACAAAATTAGCAGCTCGGTGCCAGATACTTAGTAAGCATTCAATAAATGATGGCCATTATTAATTTAAGTATCTTTCTTATGCATATTATACTTGTCAACATTCCTGCAAATGTTTTATAGATGAGAATGGAAAAGTACTCAGGACGGGAGCTGCCAAATATCAGGGTTCTGCCAGGCCAACTGCATCTCTGGGGGAAGAAAGCCCTGTAATTCCCTCTTCTTGAAACTACATGCCCGTGGTGGCGGCCTTGAAATTCTGAGTGTCCCTCTGCCCCATGCCCGCCCCACAGCGCCGCCCCCCCCCCCCCATAGGAGAGCAAGTTACTTTTCTCAGTAGATAGCAAGCCAATATCCAAATTTGGGATAGGTTTCCACATTGAGGTAGAATAAAGATGATAGCCGTAAATGTTGCGGAGAAATTATAAAGAAGCCCTGAAATCATTCCTTTGTATTTTTTGTAGTTGAACGCCCTAACTTTCCTTGAGACCAAACATGCGTGCATCTTTTATTCTCTCTCTGGCTGGATCCTTAAAACAGTACAGAGACTGAACACGGTTGGGAACACCTCTATCACTTAGTTTATGGGGTGCGACTCCCCGGCTGAGCTTGGGGAAAACATGTGGCCACAGCTTCCTTATGTCTAAACTGAGGATAACGATAGACTTCACCCTCTAGGATAAATAGGGTGGTTATTAGCCATGCACACAGTAAGTGCACAGTACGTTAACTATTGTTATTTTCGTGTGTATTGATTTACTCGGTATTTTGGTACTCACTTATGTATTTTCAACTACAGACTCATAAAATATAAATTAATGTTAGCTTCTTGCATTTAACGATCTGCATTTAATGATTCTGGGGGCAGCCCAATCTACCGTGGCGTTGGGTTGGGAGCTATAGCCTCAGCTTTAAGAGATATGACACCTGCTACCGATTTGGGGCATCCATTTGGTAAAATCACGTAAATCACTTGGGGTGCCCTAGGACTGTGGTCTACAACCGGACACGGGAGAAGGCAGAATTCCATCGGGCAGTCAAATAGCTGACTGGTGAAGAATCCCCTCCAGGGGGGAAGGATCCAGAATTTCACCTACGCAAATCAGGCAGTAGTATCTAGCAGTTAGGATTAGGTTCGACAGCGGAAAACCCCCAATCACAGTGGCTTCACTGGGTAGAAGTTAGTTTTTCCCTTTCCTAAGTCCTGGCACACAAGGTTGGTGTAGCATTGTACAGGGTCAGGGACGCAGGCTCAGCCAGCTCGTTGCTTCACCGTAGAGCACACCATCCTCCCCAACTTGATTTCCTGGTCCAAGCTGGCTGCCCCAGCTCCAGACATCAAATCTTTATTCCAGGCATCCAGAAGGAGATAAGAACATGCCCTTTCCCTTTAAGTTCATTCTACAGATTGTCCCCAGGACTTCCACTTCCGTCTCCCAGCTGCCTAGCTGCAGGGGACACTGGTAAACGTAGTCCTTATATTGGGACACACACTGTGCGACACACGTATTCTGGGACAATTAGCAGTCTGTGCTGCCAGGTGAGAAGAGGTTAGATCGTTCAACTTAGATCCAGGGGCAAGAGCGCAGAAACTAATCTCAGGTGCACAGTGTGGGCTTGGAGTTGCTTGTTGCCATAGCGACTAGAAAAGCCTGAACCTGCCAACTGTCGTGAAGAAGAAAAAAAAAAAATCGTCCTTGTCCCTCAGCCCCTGTGCTCTGGCCAGAAATCTCTGGTCGATAATTTCATAAGTTTAGGTCGGGACTTGCTTGTGATGTTAAAACAACTTGTTTCTTCTCCTGGTGCCGAACACTTCTGCCCTGGCAAAGTTCAGAATGTATTCTGCGGAGTGAAGAGAAAGGAAATCCCAGAAGTCAAGTCTGGGGGGAAATCAGCATATGGCGGGTATTTGAAGTATGTGGTATAATTAAAAAAAAGAAAAAGGTTTTGATACATTAGAGTCAGATTAGTCTGATCATGCCAATTAAAATGTAACTGAGCAGTGAGGTAATTTAGACTTGTAAATTTTCATTGGGAAAGTTTTTTGTTGTTTTTGTTTTTTTTTAATTAGAAAGTGTGCCAAGTTTGACTGTTCGGAAGAATCCGAGAGTCTCACCCTTGGTTATAAGTTGAATTACTGCTTCACTAGATGTTTCAAATACTTAGGCAGGCTTTTGTCACATCGGTTGAAGCAATGGAGAGGATTTGACGAACCCAGTTGTTATCTGGGCCCATTGTGTGAAGTTATTTAGGGTTCTCTAAACGAGACTCCTTGAAAGTAGCTGTTAAAATACAGTTTATGTTAAAAGAGACTTAGAAGTTGAATTGAAAGATCTAAGGAAAAATGGGTTTTTTACTGATTTTCATATTAAAACATTTTTAAAAACTCAAATAGTTTTCAATTGTGCAAACGTTGTCTCGTAACAATAATAGAATAATAATAATAATCAAAACCTCCAAATACAACTTCCACTTTTTCCCATTTTTATTTATTTGTGTACAAAATAGAAGGGCTCTGGGGAGCCTGGGTGGCCCAATCGGTTAAACCTCTGACTCTTCGTTTCAGCTCAGGTCACGATCTCACTACTTGTGGGTTCGAGTTCCACGTTGGGCTCTGTGCTGGCAGTGTGGAGCCTGCTTGGCATTCTCTCTTTGCCCTTCCCCTGCTCACTCTCTCTCTCTCTCTCTCTCAAAAATAAATAAACTTAATTTTTTAAAAACTTTTTGGTATTTAAAAAAATTTTTTTTTATGTTTTTATTTATTTTTGAGACAGAGGGAGACAGAACATAAGCAGGGGAGGGGCAGAGAGAGAGAGGGAGACACAGCCTCCGAAGCAGGCTCCAGGCTCCGAGCTGTCGGCACAGTCCCGACGCCGGGCTCGAACTCAAGAACCGCGAGATCATGACTGGAGCCGAAGTCGGCCGCTTAACCGACTGAGCCACCCAGGCGCCCCCTCTTTAAGAAAAATTTTAAACCCAAAGCAAAGATGCCTCTGTCCAAAACTTCTGGGAAAGAAGTAGCCACGCGCAAACCAGGGCTGGGCACCCACCACGTGCAAGGTGCCTGTGACCTGGCGGAGGGAGAGACACACGCGTGAGCTCTGATCCCAACGCGTTCCTTTCCTTACCTAGACCCTGCGTCAGAGCGCGCCCACCAATCCACCCCTCACACCTCTGTCCCAGACCCCTGGGAGGCTGTCACCCTTTCAACCATGAGCCGTCGAGCACGCGGAAAGACGCCCATTCAATCATCCGTTTCTGGGAAGGCATCCAGCCCTTCAGCCACATCTTGAACAGCCAAGCTTTGATCTCTACAGTCCCACTTTTTCCCTAGACCCGGACTTTGTGGTGGGGCTTCCAGACAACCCAAGTTTGCGTACTGACAGTCACTCCGTCACCGTGCACAAGTCACTTAGCCTCTCTGAGCCTTCTCTTTCTCGTCGGTAAATACAGGGAACTCACCATAACTTCACAGACCTCTTGTGAGGCTTAATTACGGCATGATTTATATAAATTTGAAGACCATTTATATGTAAGATCTTAAGACCTTCCCTGACCCACAACCAATGCTGGATTCACATTAGTGCCCGGGGTCTCTTTAGAAAATGGAGGGCCAGAACTGGCCAAGCCCTTTATTAATTCAAACCGTTCATTTTATTTTCTCTGTGGTTCAGAGAAACTCCCTGACTTCCTCAGAGTCCTGCAGGCAAAGTCAAGGGAGAGCCGTTCATTGACTGGTATATTTAATAAATTGCGTAAATGATACTTACAACGTATCAGACGCTGCTGTAAGGTGGTTGACAAATATCAGTACTCTTTTTTTAAGTTTATTTATTTATTTTGAGAAAGAGCGAGAGAGAGATGGGGGGAGGGAGGAGGCTGAGAGAGAAAGAGAGAGAGAGAGAGAGAGAGAGAGAGAGAGAGAGAGAGAGAAAGAATCCCAAGAAGGCTCCACACTGTCAGCACAGAGCCCAACCTGGGGGTCGATCTCATGAACCATGAGATCATGACCTGAGCGGAAATCAAGAGTCAGACACTTAAGCCACTGAGCCAGCCACCCAGGCACCCCATGGGCAAATATCAGTACTCTTAATATTTGCAGACCCCTGTGAGGTCAGAATTATTTTCATCTGCAGTTTCCAGATGAGGAAACTGAAGGTTCGGAGGCTTGTAACTGACGAGAGAGGTGCGCAAACCCAGGGCGGCCGGCTGCAAAGTCTGTGCAAGGAAGCACTGTGTCCGCTCCTGGAATGTGCGTGATCCTTCTTTAACACTCACCCACTGCCAAGGGCACCCCCTCTCCCCCTCTCTCTGTCACACCCTGCCTCCTCCTGCCTTGTAGCTATCCTAATTAATAACAATGAGAGCGAAATCACTTTCTCTTCGAATCCCACCGAGCAAAGGCTGAGGAAAAGCTTGCTCGTTATTACGTTACTCTAGGAGAGAAATTTCCAAAGAAGCTGGAGAGAGAAAAGGGGAGGCGAGTTGGGAGGGAGTGGAACACAGTGGGGGGTATGTGACGGGGAAGGGGGCACCACTTGGTATTGTTTTATCACCAGGACCGTCTCTAAGAGGCTCGGAACTGCTGCACCAGGGAGCAGACTGGGGGGCGGGGGGGGGGGAGGGAGGGGAGCGAGTTCACTGGCTTCCTTCCACTTCTCATCCATCGCAGGTCTGGCCTCATGGGTCATCCACTCACCAGCACTTCCTGGGCCAAGGATGCTGGTCATCCCCGGGCTCTAGGAATTCCACCTCGGAAGCAGCAGAGACGCCGGGAGAAGCTTGTCATGGTGGGAGGGGCTGAGCTGGCGTGGGAACGCATGGAGGGTTCCAGGGTGCGGAGAGGGAGGCTCTGAGGAGCTGGGCTGTGTGCTGGGGGGGGCGGGGGGAGGGTGTCTGATACACCTGCCCAGCAGGTGTCGAATCCTCTTGACGTCCAGATCCGGCCAGGACTTCTGCGTCTGTCGTATTTTCCTCATTCCTATTTATCCTTAAGCTAATTGTCTCTGTAATTTGGGGCAGGTCTCTTAATTTCTATTGCTTTTCCATTTAGTAAATGGGATATTATGAATATCAGATCAGCTAATGAACAGACAGGGCACGCATCCAAGATTACACAACGGCTGATGGGAGAGCAAAAAGAAATATCTAGCTTTTGCAGCGATGTCGGGGTGCTTTTCAAACAACACTGGAGAGGAAGAAACTTTTAACCATCTGGAAGCCAGCCACGGAGAAAAAGCCCCGTGCAGACTCCATGGGAGCCATCTGTAAATGGCTGACATCAGGGCCACACCGCTGGACATGTAGACTCATGGAGGGTCAAGAAAGTGAGTTCTCCTCATTCCCTGACTTCTGAGTGGTCAAAGAAGGTTTCGTGCTCAATTTATAAACAATGCCCCTGCCTCAAGATGGCATCCGTAGCTGACAAATACTTCCCTTCTTTACCCGATGGCGACACAGATCAACGAAGCACTGAAGGCATTTGATCATTTTGAAAAAGTACAAGATACAAATAATGAACATGTATTAAGCCACTCTCAGGTACCAGAAACTGTGCTAGGTGCCGCATCTCCAGTAGAATTGTTAACATAAATTATGCGTTTCTGCCATTCAGGGCACAGCTCAACGCAGGGTAACCTGTGCGGCTCCCTGGGTCCCTCCAGCAGCCCTGGGAGATGGGAACTGGTATGAAATGGACACCGGTTTTGTCTATTTCACAGACGAGAAAAACGCGGCTCAGGGAAGTTAAGTAACTCGCCCCATGTCACACAGGCCTGTGGCTGTACAGGTGATACTGTGCACTTCTCTCTCCTCGATGCTAGGTGATGCTGAGCTTGACCCGCATTTGGCCCCCCGGGGTCTGCCAAGCTGCCAAGCTGGGATCTTGCCTGGAAGATAAAGTGCAAACTCTGTGTGGAATGTTCTACCCAGCCGACCTCCCCACCCCTACTGACCCCTTCCCACCCTATGCCCTTCTGCTGGTGCCAGGGAAAATGCACTGCAAACCCGATCTGCTACATTCTAGTTCTCTGACCTTGAACGAGTTACCGTCACCTCTGGGTCTCTGTGTCCTTATCTGCAGGCTTAGGGGAAGAAACTCTTCCTTCACAAGGGTCTTAGGAGGGACGCTACACATTGTGTGGGAAACGCGTCAATGCCAGGAACATAGACGAGTTCAGTTAATGCCCATTTTCTTCCCTTCCGCCTTCTGAACTTCTGAACTTCAGCTGAGATCAGTTTGCAACATGAACCAGGCGCCGCCCAGCAGATACCTCCTGTCCCTCCCTCACTTTGCAAGAGCCTGGGGAGGGTGCACGCTGTGTTATATTTATCAGAGTATGTGTCTCTCCTCCCACTGGGTTATGCGAGGGGGGAGCTTATGGGTCCACCTGTTCCTAAGTGCCCTGGGCGCCGCTCAGGGTCTCGGACAAGGGCAGGGGCTTCGAGGATAAATGCCTGTTGCATAAACGAGGGAACAATGCAATCCTGTCTTTTCGGGTGCATAGCAGGGGCGCAGTACTGACTTGGCAACTTGGGATTTGACTTGGTTAGACCTGTGTGTGCCTGTTTGGATCTCCAGGGGAACACAGCGGAGAGGGATTATCTTCTAGCCTTTCTGCAGGCCGCTCAATTCAGCCAGCATTTTCCCCTGCAATAAACACAGAAGTGGGGAAAAGGCAAAGAAAGACGGCCGCTCGAAGAGCGCGCGGCTCTGCCCTCATTTCTGGGCTCATCATGCCGGTTCTTCCAAATCCCTGCACAAATTAGCCACTCGAGAGGCATTTTTTAATGAATACACATTTGTCTGTGTCCTTTGCCCAGACTCACAAGGCAGCAGAAAAAGGAGGCAGGCAGGCTCCAAGATCAAAGAAATTTCGGGTGCTTGCCTTCTACATTCTCCCCCGCCCCCAGTCTTACATAGATGTAAACACACAGGTACCCGCACACACGCTGTATTTTCCAGGTTTAAGAGGCAGCAATGTCAAGTAACTAGCATGGAAATAGTAGACCTGCCCCTCCTTCCCGCTGGGGTTTAAAATAGTTTCATGACTGCTTCGCCGGGTCTGCAAGGGAACATTTCACACCACCAGGAGGGACCCGCCCAAGCTCCCCCGCCCCCCAGCATAGAGGCCTGCCAGCCCCACTGGAGACAAGTGGGGCCCGGGAGGTTCCCAGACGCAGTCCACGCTGATGCACCTGCAGCCGGCCAGTTGTTCAGGTCATCAGCACACAAAGGCACCCGCTGCAATTAGTGTCACACGCAGGCTAAGCAGGGCTGGGAGTGGAGGGGCGGGGGGCGGGGCAAGGGGCAGACAGGACGGGAGGTGGATTCACCGCCGCCTCCTCCTCCGTGGTGACCAAGGGTTTGCAGAGCATCGCACCTAATCTGCGCTACCAACCCATTAATCATCCCTCAGGAGTAGCCTGAGGGTGAAATCGCCGAGGCCCCTGGAAGGCCCATGGCGGAAAGACACAGAAGGAACGTTTGCCCTTATATAGGGCACGACTTCTGCAAAGTGCACCGACCTCCCGCGTAAAGCTCAGTGACCTTGTACACGCAGTGCATCTCCGTCCAGAAGGGGCCGCACCCGGGCACATCCCGGTCTCCGCGTGCTTGATGTAAATATTCCCTTGCCCCCAAAATACACTGCCCCCAGCTCGAAACGTACAAGGATTGAAAAAAGACCTTTGAAATGTAGCACTCTGTTGGAAAATAGATGTTGACTAGAAAATTGCCCCAATTTATTGCTGCTTTTGCCGCTATTTTTTTCCACCGGGTACCTACTGGATATCATCATCAATAATATGATGACCATTTGTAAAGCATTTGGGAAACTCCTACCACAGGGAACTGTGTTTCCAAGAAGTTATGAAGACACGGGGCCATCCTGCAGCCCCGCCTTCGACGCCCCTCCGTCTAAGTTCTGCATTTCGAGATATGCCCTCAGAGACTGCAGGCCTCAGAGGAAAGACTGCCAAACCCGAGGGTCAGTTCTCCAGATTTTACCACCACCGAGTCACCTGGCCCGCCTCGAGAGCCTTGGGACCCCCGTCTGTAAAACCCCAGGAATGGTATTTGCTTTCTCTTTCTCTGTGCTTTAAAGGTAAAGATGGCTCTCTCTTCAAGACCACTCAGACCTGGGTCCCTCCAAATCCTCAGACACAGTCGGGACGTTGCTAGCTTACATGGAGTCTCTATGCAATTAGAGACTGATGGGTGAGTACAACCCCACCCCTCAGGGAAATGGGTGATCCCTTTTCGAGAAGGAAATTCCCCCTTGATTTTGACAGGTCTAGTCTTGCCGCAGAGAACACATTTGGCCAGAGGAGGGTGATTTGGATTTCAGCCTCTGCTCATCTTTTTTTTTTGTGCAGTGCACAACCTATGGAACCGTATGCTCTGGCAGCCTAACAGGTCTCTCCTTGGTTGACCCAGACCTTTTGCACTCCTGGCTTAGCTGACTTCGGCCCTCCTTGCCAGGGCCTCAAGCCTGGATCTCCCCAACTCCTTCGGGCTGTTGAGTGGATCCTTGGCATTTGAGGATTTTCCTTTCTTGGTTTTGACTCTTGTCAAATCAATGCAGAAGGTTCACAGTAAAGAGATCGGTTTAGAGAAGCGGGGCGTTTAGTGCAGGAATAGCCACTCATTAGCTTTGTGGTCCTGGTCCGATTCTTTAAGCTTTCCAAGCCCCCATTTGCTCATCAGTAAAACAGGATGATGATGGGTGTTTCGCTGGGTCTGTTGACTGGGAAGATTAAGCAAGACCATCTGGGAAGGCCCCTGGACACATAGGACACACTTGATAAGGCGGATGTTCCCAGGACTGTTCTCTGATCCAGGTCAGCAAACTTTTCTCAAATTCTCTAAAAAAAAAATGTTTTTTTATGTTTATTTATTTTTGAGAGAGAGCACAAACAGGGGACGAGCAGAGAGAAAGGGGGACAGAGGATCCGAAGCAGGCCTCCACCCTGTCAGCACAGAGCCCATTGTGGGCCTCGAACTCCTGAACCGTGAGATCATGACCTGAGCCAAAGCTGGACACTTAACCACTGAGCCACCCAGGCACCCCTGCTTTTTAAGTTTTCAGTTAACCTTTCTCGAATTTTACACAGGAAAACATGATTGGGTATGTGATTGTTTGTGTTTTAAATACTGGAAGATTCGTGACATTTGTCGGCTCTGTCCCTCGATGACGTACTCTAGACTCAAAATACAGCTCCCTTTTATTGAGTGTACATGACAGGCCTGGGATCCAGTATTCTACTTACATTTAATTTAACTCCTAGAAGTCGGATCATCCCCACTTTATGGATGAGGTCAGGGGAACTCAGAGGGGTAAGTAAATTTACCCAACGTCACCCAGCAAATAAGAGGCAGAACAGGATCCTGTCTCAGTTCTGACTGACCCTAGAGCCCTGGGTTTTTAGTGCCGTTCTCTTCTGACCCCCACCTTCCCTCGTTGACTCCTTGGGTCCCATCCTGGGTCCTGAGCTGCCAGCTCTCCCCAGCCCCACCCCCACCATGGAGAGGGGAGGAAGAGTCTGCTCAGTATTAGCTGCGTATGTTCTGAGCCGGGTGCCTCCTTTCTCCCAGCATTCTTTAAACGCAGTGAGGTTGGGAAAGAAGGTCTGGAAAGGACCACAGTCAAGTCCAGAAAAGCCTCAAAGAACAGAAGGCAGGAAGGACTCAGCCAGTGCTGGATCCCATAGTTGCTTACTAGAGTATCGGGGCGGGACACGGCTCTGTTATCTCTGAGATGAGGGCAGGAGCCAAGGCCACCGTGGGGTCACCAGAGACAGGGAGGGAGACTCATCTGAGTTGTTGCGTAAGCGTCCACGTAGTCTAGGATCAAGGTAAGTCAGAAACTCAAATAAACCAGTGAAAGCAGAAACAAGAGGGGCGGTTTTACATAATATATGTCAGAAATGGTAACGAGATAAATACATCACCAGAAATGCAATATTGATCTCATTGAGAGCGCGGAACATTTTGTCTTGCCAAAGGTTCTGAGGTCAGCCGTTGGCTGATAAAGCAGTTATAAGCTTTTCCGGCCACATGATATTTTGAAAACTCTGGACCTGTCTGTGGCTGGACCAGGAGGCCGAGCCTAGTTATGACAACTCGAGCTATTATCCTTATTTCTAACAGTAAAACTTCTTCTTGGAAGTCTGAAACGATAGCCCTAGACAGATGTTTCCCAAACTGTTATGTACGGACAGATCACCCAGGGGTCTGGTGAAAAACACGGCTGCTCAGCCAGCAGGTCTGGGGCAGGGTCTGAGACGCCGCGTTTCAGACCAGCTCCCAGGGGGTGCCGATGCGGCCGGACCTCTGGACCCTGGACCTCGCTCCAAGTAGCGAGGCTCTCTGCGCCACATCCCACGTGCACAGCTGGCCCTGACTTAAAGTGACCTCTAGGCTTCACGTAGGGTCACTCTGTGACTGTGTTCATAGCTGAGTCACAGCAGAAAGAGCCCCACGCTAGGGAGCAGGACGTGAGCGTCCACATGTAGTCTGTTTCTTGTCTGTAACGGGCTCTTTGGCAAATTGTCTTCGCTCTGAGAGTCTCCGTTTCCTCACGTGTGAAGGAGAAAAAAATAAACCTTCCACAGAAAGGCTGGAAGAGGTAAATGAGGTCACGTGTGTAAAGACACTCAGCACGTGCATACATGTATCTGAGCCTGAAACTATTCTCACAGGCCAGCCCTCACTCCAAGTACCCTCAGGGTGCCCCCCGCCCGGAGTGCCCACGGTGGAGTGTGGGCTTCAGGCTTGAGAGTTTGGAAAGCAGGGTTTTTTTCTTTTTTCTTTTCTTTTTTCTTTTCTTTTCCTTTTTTTTTTCTCTTTTCTTTCATTTTCTTTTTCCTTTTTCTTTTCCTTTTCTTCTTCTTTCCTTTCCTTTTCTTTTATCTTTTCTTTTCTCTTTTTTTCTTTTTCTTTCCTTTCCTTTCCTTTCCTTTTTTCTTTTCTTTTCTTTTCTTTCTTTCTTTCTTTCTTTCTTTCTTTCTTTCTTTCTTTCAAGTGTATTTATTTATTTTGAGGGGGAGAGCACATGAGCAGGGGAGGGACAGAGAATCCCAAGCAGGCTCCCCACTGTGAGAAATGAGATGACCCATTTTCAGAAATACCAAATAAAAGCTGTGCTGTCTAGTTAACAATAGGTTCACAACCTGAATGGAAATATGTAAGACCCCCCCCCCCACCTTCCCCCCCCTCCCCCCCCACCAATGGAGTCCCAAACCCTTGGACACTTTGCTTCTTGGTTCTTCTTCCCCTTTCTGTTTCTCAGGCTGATTTTTGCAGGCTTTGCAATGAGCATGGGCCAAAGAACTGAAGTCTCTGTGTCACCACAAGAAATGTACACGTGTTCCAGTCAGACTGCTTTTTGCCTTATGTAAGCGTAGGTGACTTTCGGGTCAGGCTGTAACCTTTGTAGTACTCGGCCAATGAGAAATCGGGGGAGGGACTTACCTCTGTAGTACTCAGCCAGTGAGGAACCAGGGGAGGGACTTCCCGCTACAGTACTCAGCCAATGAGAAATCAGGGGAGGGACTTGCCTGCTAGAAGACAAATTGCCTGCTGTAACTGCCCAGGGTGAGCCTGTCAGTCAGACACCCACTCGCTCTTGCAAGATGTTGATTAAAGCCTCGCTTCCCTCTGCTCCGAGTCTCTGCGTCCTTCCTTTGATTGTGTCAGTGGGCGTATTTCTCACACCACTGACAGTGCTTAGCCCAATTCGGGCCTCGAACTCACTAACCGTGAGGTCATGACCTAAGCCTACATCAAGTCTCCCCGAGTTGGAGCCCCGTGTGGAGGCCAAAAGTTGGACACTTGGGGCGCCTGGGTGGCGCAGTCGGTTAAGCGTCCGACTTCAGCCAGATCACGATCTCGCGGTCCGGGAGTTCGAGCCCCGCGTCGGGCTCTGGGCTGATGGCTCAGAGCCTGGAGCCTGTTTCCGATTCTGTGTCTCCCTCTCTCTCTGCCCCTCCCCCATTCCTGCTCTGTCTCTCTCTGTCTCAAAAATAAATAAACGTTGAAAAAAAAAATTTAATAAAAAAAATAAAAAATAAAAAAATAAAAAAATAAAAATAAATAAATAAAAAAGTTGGACACTTAACTGACTGAGCCACCCAGGCACCCCTGGAAAAGCAACTTCTTTTCCAACATCTGTTCTCACTCTGGCCGCAGCTTGGATGTCCCTCTCTCCCTTTCTTCCTCTCCTGCCCCTCCCCTCCCTTGCTGTCACCATCTCCCCAGTTGGTTGCCCCAGTTCCTTGCTCTGTTTGAAGGTCCCCTCGTGTTGGGGTGGGGCCTTTCCAAACCCCTCTTGCGGAACAGGCCTTCAGGCAGCTACAGCTAAGCCCCATGTGGCCGTTCCAGCTGTGCAGAGAGGAAGGAGACTACCACAGGGCCTCCACCCCTGACCTTGAACTGCCCTTCACAGGCCTCGCTCATTGGTGGCTTCCCACTGCCTCCTGACCTGGTTCATTTCACCTCAAGTGCAAGCATCTCTCACTGCCCCTGGGAAAGCTGCCAGCGTGCAGCGGGAGGGCCCTCGATGGCCTGCTAGAGGACCAGGGCTTCACATCACCCCTGGGGACGTCACAAGCACCAGCAACAAAAGAAAGCATTGAGTGCACTTCTTCCAATGCAAAACTGTGCATGAAAGGACATGATCAACAAAGCCAAAAGACAACGCACAGAATGGGGCAAATATCTGCAAACCATCTATCTGATGAGGGTCTGGTCTCCAAAAGAGAGAGAGGATTTTTGCAACGTAACATATGAGAAAAGACAAACAGCACAATTAGAAAGTGGGCAAAGCATATGAATCGCTGTTTCTTTAAAAAAAAAAAAAAGGGTACACAAATGGCGAATGCGCACATGAACAGGTGCTCAGTGGCATCAGGTGTTTGGGAAATGCAGTTAAAAATCCCAATGAAATACCGCTTTACACCCATTAGGATGATGATAAAAATTAAAAAAAAAAAAAAAAAGGAAAGTGGCAAGTGTTGATAAGCATATGGAGAAACCGGAACCCTTTGGACCTTGCTGGTGGGAATGCAAAAAGGTACACATGGGATTGGTACATGACCCAGCAATTCAGCTCTTAGGTAGAGGTTCAAAAGCAAGGATTCAAACCAATGCTTATACGTGAATATTTGTAGCAGCATTATGTTTTTTAAGTTTATTTATTTATTTTTTTGAGAGAGGGAGAATGAGCAGGGGAAGGGCGGAGAGAGGGACTCCCGAGCAGGCTCTGCACGCTCAGTGCAGAGCTGGACGCGGGGCTCGATCCCATGAACTGTGAGATCGTGACCCGAGCCGAAATCAAGAGTCGGAGGCTTCATCGACTGAGCCACCCAGGCGCCCCTATAACAGCATTACCCACAATGACCAAAAGACGGACGCAACCAGACCCGTGTCAGTAGATGAGCGGCTGAACAAATCGTGGCATGCGCACACAGCGGAGTATCGGTCGGCCACAGAGAGGTTCTGACACCTGGTACCACATGGATAAGTCTGGAAAACAATACGTGAAGTGAAAGTTTGACTCCATGTATATGAACTATCTGGAGCAGGGAAATGCATTCGTGCGGAACCCAGATGGGAAGTTGCCAAGAATGAGGGGAGGAAGAAGTAAGGAGTAACTGTTTAATGGGTAAGAGATTTTAGTTTGTGTGGGAAAGATGTTTTGGAGCCAGACAGAGGTGGTGACGGCACAAGGTTGTGAATGCAGTAAACATCACTGAATTGTCCATTTTAAACAACACCGTCACTTGTGTAGTATGTGAATTTCACTTCCATGGAAGAAAATGTATCAGAAAAACTAAAAGGTAGCAATAAATGTTCCTTCTTCACTAAAAACAAAACAAAACAACACACAAAAAGCCCTAACGGTGTGGCTCTGGGTAGGTCCCTTCGTTTCTCTGCGCCCGTATTCTCTCTCTAGTCTGTAAAATGGAAGGACATCCACCTCCCAAGGGAACTACTTTGAAATGCATCTCATATCGGATGCCGTGCATTTTTGTTTAAGTAAGAAAATAAAAGATGTCACGTGCACATTTCATTTCCGTCGGAGGCCAACCCTATCTATGCTTCTCTTCATTTTCCTGTCTTGTAAACTCGCTCCTGCTCCCTATCTCATACAAAGCCACTTCGTCACCCTCTCCCTGACATTTGTTCTTTGGGTTCTCCCCAACGTGACATCTTAGCCTGTTATCGTAAATCCCCAGAAGGAGGAGACCATGCCCATGTTTAACCCCTCCCAGCACCTCGGTGCCCGGCCCGGCCCGGCCCCAACCACATGATAACCCCACCAGCGTCTGTCGTGTGGTACTTCCGGTAGTAAGCTGGGTTCTAGGCTAAGCCCTTTATCCACGCGGTATTTTAGTAAACGCTTGCAACAATGCTGTGAGGTAATTATCGCTGTGCCCATTTTGCAGAGGGGAAGGAAGGCAGGTGGAGGAGGCGGGTGGCTTCTCCAAGGCCACCGAGCTGACGGGTGACAGCCTGGGATGTGTGTGAAGATCCGTTCCGATTAGACCGGAGTCCTCAGTGCCTAGACGACATCATAGGACTTTCAAAACGCTTGCTGGGCTGGGTTTGACTTGCTGCCCGACTGGGTGTGAGCTTTGAGAGCACGTTGGCAGGAAAGGAAGACGGTGAGGTGACACGAAAAGGCATTCCCCTGACAGTCGAGAGACGTGTACCTTCGTCCAAGCTTTGCTATTTTTCTCCCCGGACCTCACTTTTCCTGTCTGTTCAGTGGGAGACCTGGATTGGCCCTTCAGTCACTGTAATGCTGTGAGTGCCCACAGGAGACTCGTTATGGACGAATGAGAGCTTCAAGCTGCCTTCGATGCTCTCGGAGCGCCTCGTATTTTTGTCCCCCAAGGGAAAGCTGTAGAGAGTCGTTCCACTCTCTGAGAGGCGGCCCACTTCCGTGAGGTCACCTCACAGGTTGTCAGACAAGACAAGGGGAAGCCCCTGGCGTTCCCTGAGCACCTGCCCCTGTGGCACGTGAACTCCACGATAGTCCCGGGTGGCAGGAACTGTGCGTTCACGTGACAGGCGAGACAGCTGTGGCTCGGAGCGGGGCGGTGACTGTCCCAACCCGACTTCTGAGAAGACCCAGCTTTGCCGGAATCCCAGACTCTATGTTTTACTCTGTGGCAGCTTGTGGTGGGGCGGGCTCAGCTCCACGGTGGTGCCGGGGGTGGGGAAGGGGCACCATGCGGGGGAACGGTTCTAGAATGCATTGTTGGGGAGGACGGTGACGGTGGCGGGGGGCGGGGGGGGCTTTTGCCGGCCGGCTGTAACGACACCCCACCTCCTCGGCTCCTCGCCGACTGCCCTCGGCTTTGACCAAGGGGACAGGGCCAGTCACTGCTCAGCTCACTGATATTTCGGCTGAGACCCAAGCATATTTGCGGACAGAGCGATGTGAGCAGAGGGGGACGGGGGGCACCCAGGCAATCCCACCAGGAGAAGAGGAGGAGATCCAGAAGCCAGCTCGACCCCGCAGCGACCGATACCCTGGCCCTACCCTGGACCAATTGGGCCTGAATCTGAGCACGGGCATCTTGGTTTACTCTCCACGCGTGAGTGTGCCGCGCGGCCGAACTTTGAGAACCACTGGTTTCGTACCAGCTGACCTTCGCAGAGACCTTCCAAGGACAAGGCTTCTTCCTCTCATTTTGAGAGGTCTGCCTGCGACAAGCACCGATGCTCTTGCCCTGTGGGGGCGGGTTTAGGGCCTGATGAGGACGCTGGGAGACACGGTGGCCAAGTGGCGGGAGAGGCGGTTTGCCACCGGGGCGGGCACGGAGCTGGGCTCGGTCACAGTACGCAAGAGGTGGCCCCAGAGCTCCTGCTCGGACAGGCGGGCGTCGTGCCAGCTGCAGGCGAATGGAGAGGGATGGAAGCTTCGCTTCTGCAGGATTCCCTCGCGTCAGGGGCGCCCGGGGGGGCTCAGTCGGTTTAGCGTCCGACTTCAGCTCAGGTCACGGTCTCACGGTTCGTGAATTCGAGCCCCGCGTCGGGCTCCGTGCTGACAGCTCAGAGCCTGGAGCCTGCTTCGGATTCTGTGTCTCCCTCTCTGTCTCTGCCCCTGTCCCACTCTCTCTCAAAAATAAAAATAAACATTAAACTTTTTTGTAAAAAAATCCTAGCTCCTGGATTTGCACCTGAGAATTGGTTAAAAGTACAAATTGTTGGGCCCAGCCCCAGAGCTACCGAATCAGAATCCTGGGTCATGGGGTCTGCAGTCTGTGGTTTAACGGCCCTCCGCCTGCTCCCATGTGACAGCTAGGAGGCTAGGTCTTTGACCTGGGTCATGGGACACAAGCCCCCCTTGAGCATCAGCTTCCTTAATCGTACGATGCAGCAGAGAATCCAGACTCCACAGGATGAAATAAAACCATGCGCAAAAAGAGCTCGGAGAATTACCTGGAAAACAGTAACCACCATCACAACACATTTAGTATTTTTTGCCCTTTGCTACATGGTTAATCTAGATAATCTCATTTGACCCTCCCACCAGCCCTACGGTTTGCCTCATTTTACAGGCAAAGAAATGAGGGACAGAGGCCCAGGACGCCGCCTAAGGGCGATCTAGCTCTAGGGACCCCGCGCTGAACCCCTACCCCCCACCGCAGTCACTGGGCGGGCCACTGGAGAAAGTGAGACTGAGCCAGGGTAAGGATATGGAGTCTCCCGGACCACCACCTCTCCACTCCAGGTAGGACGGAGAAGGATGAAATAGAAACTTCTATTTGCGATGACTTCTATCCGATACGTGACACTTTTATATGGAAGACGAGTGACGGAAGAAACAGAGAAGCAGGTTGGAGGCGGGGCTGAAAGTCTGGCTCATCTCCATCGCGGCAAGAAAAACGTGAAAGATTTATGTAAAAATGTGTCAATCCTGTGCCCCGACAGGTGTCAGAGCCGACAGGCCAACGAAAGCCTCCTAGGAGGGTGTGAACTGAACCAGAAGAGGCGGCTGAGGCCTGAGGAGGAGCTGGGGTGGGGAGACAGGCAGACCCGGAAGCAGTGGGGGGTCTTTCCCCTCTGCCCCTTGCTGCTGTGTGACCCTGGGCTAGTGCCTTGGCCTCTCTGAGCATCACGGCCTCATCCCCACAGAGTGTAAAGCATTGCTTGGGTGTTTTCTCACTGAATTCTCACCAGCCCCACAGGCACTGCTAGCCTGGCTCCCATCCTTGGGGTGTGTACCTGCCTATGTGTGTGGACGTGTGTGTGCATGTAAGTGTGTGTGTGTGCATGTGTGTGTGTGTGTGTGTTGCTTTTTGACTTGGCATACCTTTTAAAACCCACCAAACATGGCAATGATTGCTCCATGCCATGAGGTCCTTACTCAGCTCTGTTTGCCCTCGCCAGGGTCCCCACACCTCCACGCTTCTCCCTGGGACCGTTTGCTTCTAACCCAAAGAATGGTCATTATCCGGTATTTCCTTGTCTTCGGGCTTCTCTGAAAAATTCCATTTTCATTTTTCAAAATCGATTTCTACTGCCCATGTAGAATTCTAGTTGGTGATTTCTTCTGGAATTTGAGGGTGTCATTCCATTGTCTTCTGGCTTGCATCATTTTTGTTGAAAGGTCAGCTGTAAGCCATACTGCTGTTCCTTTGAAAGAAATGTTTGTCCTTCGTTCCTTCGTTCCTTTGTTCCTTCCTTCCTTCCTTCCTTCCTTCCTTCCTTCCTTCCCTCCTCCCTTCCTTCCTTCCTTCCCTCCTACCCCCGCCCTTCCTCCCTCTTTCCCTCCTTCCATTCTTCCCTTTTCCCTCCCTTCCTCCCGCCTTCCCACCTTTATCTCCCTCTCTTTTCTCCCTTCTCTCTTTCTTTAAATAATAAAGTATCCACAAACACACAGAAAATGTATTCACCCTAAGTATACATATGACGGAATGAACTCTCACATAGTGAGTGAACTTTCACATACCCGCAGAATCTGCAAACAGGTAAAGAAGCAGGTCATGGTCAGCTCTTCTGGAAGCTTTCCTGCCATATCACTTCCACTAACTACTCTCCACCGATGTCCCAACACCCGCTTGCAATGTTTCTGGGCTTTGTATAGATGGAATCATGCGTGCCCGTGCCTGCTCTCGTCTCCGGCTTCCTTTTCAACATGATGTTTGTGAGATTCCTCTGTGCTGTCGTGTGTAGTCATAGAGGCTGTGCTCTCAGTGCCGTGTCATATTGCATGGGAGGAAGGTGCCACCATTCATGTACTTATTCATTCTACCGTGGTTGGGATCTGGGTGACTCCCAGTGATGAGCAGTGTTTCCATGAGTATTCAAGCATGTGTCTGGGTAAACATATCCCGGAGTGGAGTTGCTTCACTAAGGGATAGGCACGTGTTCTACGTTTGTAGATGTTGCCAGGCCAAGAGCTCCAACTGCTCCATACCTCCTGACGACTAATAACTTTGCCTTTTACATTTTAGCCACTCGAGAGGGTGTTACACCATGCTTTGAGCTCACTGTTGACACCCTCGATGAGCTGTTCGGGCCACCGCAGACGAAACCAGAGAGGTAAGGATGTGAGCCACGGCAGGAAGGAGGCACCTAATAGTGATAGATCCTGAGGTCAGATAGAGCATTATTGTTTCCATTTTGCAGATGATGAAAGTGAGACCCAAAATGCCGAAGCGACTTACCCAAGGACACACAGCCAGTAGAAGACAGGAATTGGATTCGCCCGAGATTTGTCTGACTCCTAGACGCTCCCCCTGCCACAAACAAGCAAACAGACAAACAGGCGGGGCACTTTGCTATTCCCCCTCACTTCTGGGGTGCCTTGCTCCCTATTCATCCTGGCCTCCCCTGCATGCCTCTAGGATCTTGGCCCTGGCCCTCGCTTCTCTGGGCAAAACTACCAGCGAAGGCGAGTGAGTAACCGGAATGTGGTTCTCTATTCGTCCTCATTCTGACTTGAAGATCCACAGAGGGTGGCTCAGAAAGGCGAGGTGACTCCTCTGGGCTCTTGCCGCTAAGGGGCGGCCAAGCAGACTCCTGGGCTAATAAGCTTCCTGCCACCCACCTCACTGCCTCGGTGGCGTCCAGGGCAGAGCTGACAGAAGGAGAAGGTGAGTTTCTGTTTTGTTTTCGTGGCACGAAATCGTGTTTGTGTTGTGCCGTAAAGTGAACAGTGTTTCCAAATGGTGTATGTGCGTGCGTGTGCAGGAAAACGCTCGTGCAGGCTCGCGGGGAGGGCTTTATCAAGGCCCCGGCCTGGAGGGCGATACTGTACGTCTCGAAGAATGCAAGTTTGCCTTGTTCAGGAAATGCCTTGTTCAGGAAACCCCAATGCCTGGGATTCCTGGAATATGAGGAAATGCGTTTACGGTTTAGTCCTAGCTCCTGGGTATGACCCAGAAACGGGGGCGGGAAGAGGCACCTGGCTTGCGAGGGGTCACATCTATTCACCGAACATTCACTGAGTGCCTGATGTTCGCCAGGCGTTGAGCTGGGTGTGGGGGTAACGAAGCTACGCAAGACATGGTCCCGGTCTTCACAGAGATTTCGAGAAACAAACACCAGTGTTTGTACCGACCGTTCTGTGTGACGGGGGCTCTGACTGTACAAGCAAGGTGGAGACGCCACGAGGACTGGGTCTTGCCTTTCCTGTCCCCACTGTGTCCCTTGCATCTGGTACAGTTGCAGGCACGTGGACGTGACATGGGGTGAGCGTGAGGGTGGGACTGATTTTACTCAAGAAATCACAGAGGTAGAGCTTAGCTAATATTAGAAGCTGGGTACCTGTGCCCTTGTTTGTTCATTTTTCATTCATTGTTCATCTCCTCAGGTGTTAACTGAGCCATGAGCTCTTGTGATGGTCATGGTACAGGAGGAAGGAGGATGAGTAGCAGCTAAACTGCCACGTCACTTGGAACACGCTCCACCAGGGTCAAAGTCGGCTCCGGAAGAGGAAGGGAGCGTGTGCGTCTTCCCCGAGAAGGTAGCGCTTGAAGTGACCTTGCAGGGCAAATGGAAGTCTCCAGAGGCTCGAAGGAGCTGGCGTGAGTATGTTAGCAAGAATCTGGGGCCATTACAATGCAACTTTCCAAATCGTCTACCACGAGGCTCCCGATCTCGGTAGAACTGACCATACGTCACCGTGCAAGCGTGTGTATGAACGTACTTTACAGACTGCGAAGCACCCTGGACGACCCCCCAGGAGGCTAAGCAGCGTGATAGTAACTCGACTGTTGGTACATTTGGGCACCACAAGTCCACAGCAGGCGTTGGCTTTGGGTGGACCCATTAACACCCTTGACACCACCGTCGTACAAAGACCTTTGGTGAACGATACTTCTGGCCAGTGCACTCGAGGGACATGAGGCCTTAGAGCTTCCATAATCATTGGGTTTTGTAGTCATTGTTTTACTCACTTATTCATTCATTCATTCGTTCATTCGTTCATCCTTATGTAGCAATGGGTCTCTTCCTTCGTAAGAACCTCAGGTAGCCTTCATACGTAAACCAACCAACGTGGAATTATTCTGATGGAAGGTAAAAAGGGGAAACCTGGCCAGAAACCCACCCCACTTCCTCTACCTCGAGCCCCCCTGCAGGATCCGTGGTGCTTCAGGACTTCCAAGGAACGCAATTGGAAAACTTCCCCCGGAATGTAGCAAGTAAGATCCAAAGAGAGCAAGGACTGGTCTACGACCCGAGCAAGAGTCTTTCCATGAAAGCACCCGGGAAACCCAGCCTCACAACAGGCAAGGATAGAAACCGTAGCCCAGAGAGGTTGACTGAGGCCCCATCCATTGCTAACTTCGGAGGGCAGACCTTCTCTGGACACTTGCTGCTCCCTGACTGCCATGCCAGCTTGGATACAGTCGGTAGAAAGGGCACAGACGTGGGGAACAGAGCAATGAGCCTTTAACCCTGCTCCTGTTATGTGATAATCACACAATCTTGGGAAACACATATGCTTCTCTGGGGCTCAGTTCTCTCACCGGTGAAATGGACGCATATTGAGAGGAGTCAATAAAACAATGTATGTCAAGCACCGATCCCATGGCTGGCACCGTGCTGGTCTTTGCTAAAGTGGGTCTTTGCTAAATGCTGTTTCTTTCTTCCTCTTTGCACCAAACTTTTTATGAGAGATATTTTCACTCGACCCTGCAGTTTTGGGCTTGTCAAAAATTGATTAGGCGCAGGCATCCCTGCGGCCACAGAGCAACATTCTTCTTTCTCAAATCATCAACCTTTAAAAAGAGTCACCCTTTTAAATGGACCCAAATGACCCTGGGGCTGCTATCCTTGTCTCCAGCCTCTGGATTCTGCGAGGGGAGGGTTGGAAATCACCTGGAACAAGAATAACGAGATGGGCCAGGAACAAACCGCAGAAAATCTTCCAAAAAACCCATTGCCCTCTTAGCTGGAACTGTGTTCTGGAAGGAAAACCGGGCCTGGAGAACAATACGCAGCTTTTTTCATGGTAAGGAAGCGGTCAAGCAGGAGGAGAAGGTTTTGGAAACTCTAAAGAGACGCCGGTTTAACAGCTTGGTTTTGTCCTGCTCGTGACCCGTCATTGAGAACTCTGAACAAGGGTGGAGACAGGCGGCTCAGCATCGCCTTGTGCGGGTGGCCGCGGGGAGGTGGGGCTGGAGGCGGAGGGAGCGGCCAGATCATGGCGGCTCTTGGAAGCTCAGCTGACAGCCGGCCCTTTACTCTCTGTCTCTTGGGAGTTATCGGAGGGCTTTGGCAAGAGCATGATAACGCCCGCCATCTACTTTGGAATCAGCATGAAGGAGGTGGCGGAGAATGTGCTTACAGGGGCAAACCAGGGGCAGGGAAGTTGCTCAGGGGACATCAGAAAGAGCCTGACCTAAAGGAGGGGGAGCTGGATCCTCCCAGGGGCAGGGGGACTGGAACCATGGAGTTGGGCGAGAGTGGGGGATTCATTTCATTTGGGCAGAATGAGGGAGGTGTGAGGCAGGCCCTGGGGTCTGACTGCATGGTTGCAGGGAACCTGGGGCCATTCTATGGAGGACGGAGAAGGCAGGAGCTGGGTCCTGGTGCTGTGTCCTCTCCGGTCCCCCAAATCCCTCTTGACTTGGATGGAAGCACTGAGCCTAAATCCCAGAAGGTTGGCTTCACGTCTGTTGCCTGTTGGAAGGCAGAATAAATGGCATCCAGGGTCACAGAGAATGTGATTCAGAGTTTTGTTAGAACTCTGAACTTACCAGCTCCTAATATATCAGAGTTGACCTTCAGAGGCCATCTTCACGAAAGAACCAAGAAGGGAGTGTTCACGTGTTCAGACGTTGGGCCTGTGGGACTAGCCCCCAGAGTCACCTCTGTCACTGCATCCCTTGTGATGATGGGCTCACTATTTAATCTCCCTTCCTGGTTCCTCATCCATAAAGTGGGGAAGCTGCCCCCTGTCAGCAGGAAGGTCATGACGATTAGACAAGATGGTGGGCACGACATGTTTAAGGCCGTGGTAGGCTCTTCTGAGCTCAGAAAATATTTCTTCTTTCTAATCAGTTATTGTGGTGATTAGATTTCTACCCCATCCCTCCTCACTGGGGAAACTTAGAGGGAAGAGGAAGTGGCTTTTTCAAAGCCAAGCAGCTACTCAGTGGAAGAGTGAGGTCCGAGTCTTAGGTCATGGGGCCCCTTTGGGTATCCTCCCCAACACCAGCTCCCTTCTTCCAGATCTCAGGGTCGAAAGGGCCCCAAAGAAGCCCAGTGGGCAGTGGCAAATCCTTGGGTGGCTTCTGGGATTTGTGCGCTTGAGTTTCTCCGTGGCATTTCAGAGCAGTGAATAGAAGCCAACCACATTCACCATGGGCTTGACCAAGAGGTGGTCGAGGCCAGTGCCGAGTCTGGCTTTTCAAGGCCCTTCTACAAACACGGCCGGTCACCAAAAGGGAGAGATAGGTTTAACTCCCTATCTTATTGACACAGTGATAATAGCCACTTCAATCAATATTCCCTCATTAGTCAACACATATCAGCGGTTGGTCAACTCAGATTCAGCCAGTTTAACCAGAGTTTCTTGAGCTCCTACTGCGAGTGGATGGAGTGCTGGGTGCTTTCCCACGTTCGCCCTCACTGAGGCCTCACTTCCTCCAACCGGGTGGGGGGATGGCCATCTTACAGCCGAGGCAGCTGAGTCGCAGAATAGTTTTCAGAGTTGAGCGGACATGCGGCGTGGCCGGGACGGGAAGGCGGGAGCTTTGGTGTCTGGTGTCCTTTTCCACTACAGTGAATGTGCCTTCCCAACAGAACGGACTGGTCACTCAAGCTGTGTTGATTTTACCCCAACCTGGCAATCCTTTCCGACACGGTGCTTCCGTAGCCGTTGCCGTGAGTGACCTGCACCCGTTTAGTCGAATTGTGGTCAGGCTGGTTGCGCCCGGGAAGGCACAGGAATGTCGACGACCTCACTTCTTCCAGGACCGGTCAGGAATGGAAACAACACAAATCGGGGCAAAAACTCCCCCTTGCTGCATCTGAACCGTCAGGGATGTGCCAGTTGGGTTCTCTAGGAAGACAAGAGAGGACCAAGGCAAGATGACTTGGGGCATATTAGAATGAGCCATTAGTAGCAGTCAAGTCCTGTGGGGGGCACAAAGTTCAGTGGATTGGGTGGAGCTGAGCTGGGTTCTGATCCCATTTCTGGCACCTCATAAGTGGGAGAGCTCTGACACCAGTGTTGGGATCCTGACGCCCACGTCTTCACTTCCGCACCCGACAAAAGCTTTCGGGGACTGTGGCGAGGATTACAAACGATGCCTCTGCTGGGTTCTAAACCATATTCACACTCAACGCTTAACCTCAGACACCAGGCACAGAGCTATGTGGTCGAAAACGTGGCTTCCCGAGCCGGGCTGCTTGGAGTCAAGTCCGGGCCGCGACCTTGAAGCACTGCATTTGATCGAAGTCTCAGAGCCCTAACCAGAAGATAGGGGTAGTAATGGCCCTCGCTTCGCGGGTAATTCTGAGAATTAAACCTATGCAAACGCAGCTCAGCCTGAGAGCAGATGCCAAGAGACCTGGTAGAGGGAGGAGGTGCGGTACCGGGGGCATCCAGAAGTTTCCGACAAGAATCAAGTCCTATTAACCTAAAACACCAGCGTCACACGGATCTGGCTCAATTCGTGCTGCACAGGGTTGCCACAAAAGAAAGGATTCAGGCCCCAGAAAGTGCTTCAACTCTGAAAATCTCAACACATATAAGGTAAGGTCGGAGTTGATGGTTGTGGCCCTGGGTGTGGCTGTTCGATCCTGAGCATCTTCTGGCCTCTGAGACCATCCTGGCACATGAAGAAAGCCATCCGTGTGGCGTACGGGTGGGTTTCCTGGGTGTTTGTGGAGCTGTTTAAGCGTCTGTCGGTGGGGGGCAGGGGGGTGCTGGTTTCCTAAGACCCCGGGCTCCCCCACACTTGATGGGAGCGAGACTCCAGTACGTTTTAGCTGCTCCCACGTGTGCAAACGATATGCACCTGTGGGCCATGCTTGGCCAAGTTCACTGCTTCACCAATGCTCACTGATATTATCATCTGCCAAGGGAATCCCAGATGGCACTTACCCTTTCCTGGGAAGGCGCGCACACACACACACACACACACACACACGTGGTTATCTGTTTGCAATATTCTTCGTCTAGCATTTTTAGTATTTCAGCTTGCCATGCTTTGAAGAAGAAATGGAAACTCAACCACCTCCAGGATATATTTTCTCCCCCTCTCTCCAAATTTCTGCACTGGCACGATTTCCTTCGGTGCAAGTGGAAGTCAAATCACGTTCCCCTTGGGTGGTCATTCTGAGAGTTGCCAGTTTCCTGGGAGAAAAGATGAGGAGGGGTTGATTCTTCGAGGCTTCTGCCTCCACAGAGACACTCTTGAACATCAACAGCCTCCAGCTTCGAGCCTGGAGCCCGGCCTGGGCCGCACGCGGCCACCCATCCTGTGCCTTCCTCATGGTGGCTGCGGCCCAGACATAGTCTCTTCCCCTAAATATTCTACCCATACAGCTACAGGGGCCTCGGACACACTGCCCCTTGAATGTCTGGTCTTGCCCAGGCCATTCTGTGTGTCAGGGACAGTCTCTCCCCCGCGTCTGCTCACGTGCCTCCTGGACACCGAGCAGAGTGTCTCCTGTCCTTGCTCCCTGGGACCCACCCTCGGGACTCTGATCAGAGCACCTGACTTTCCTCTTGGCGCACCACATCACCCCCATGCTGGTCCCCTGGGCTGCCGCTGCCCGGGCGTAAAAGTCCAAGTCCTTGCCGTGGCTCCCATCCCACCTCCTCTGATGTGCTTTTCAGCCACCGACACCAGGGGCCAGGGGACGTCCGCTGCCCCTCAAGGCTGTCAGCCGGGTCCGGCCTCAGTGCTTCGGACACATTCTTCCCTCCGACCCCGGGCATTCCCTTGGCTCAGTCCTTGGCAACCTCCGCCTCTGCACAGTGTCGTCTCCTCCTCTGGGGACCTTCCCAGACAATCCTTTCAATTTGGCGACTGCAGCCCCTCTCCCAGACCATCCTTGGTTTATTTTGCTCCCAAGCATTTTACTTCCGGCACCTGCCCCGTGCGTTTTACCCATTTGCGAGCTTGCCGAGGGCATGGAGCTCTCCCGATGCTGCCCCGATGCTGCCTCCGCTCCCAGAGCAGCGCCTGGCTCACGACGTTCCTTAAGGGATGTTCTGGAGAGAATGCGGTGTGGAGAGGGCTGGTGCGGCCCATTCCCTGTTCCTCACACTCTCGGGCTGGCACGTTTCCTCCGCCTGCCCAGGCAGCACCTTGTACCCCGCTGGAGGCAGGGATTGGCCCAGGGAGAGTCAGTCAGCCCAGGAGCTGCAAGGAGGAAGCTCTTCGCTTCTCTGGAATTGCTGAACTGATTTGGGAGCTCCCAGCTACGAGAAGCCATTTTCTGTTACTTCAGGTGAGGTGCCCAAGGAGGAGCTTATGACAAAGCCAAGCCCAAAGGTGGCGAGAATCCTGCCTCAGGGCCTTTGAACTGGCTTTTCTTTCTGCTAACTCCTCTGGGTCCATCCAGACCTGAATCTCTACCTCTGGCCCATGAAACCCCTCTTCTTTTTCTTTTTCTTTTTCTTTTTCTTTTTTTTTTTAAAGCCAATGTGACTTGGGATTAGAAAGAGTCCTGACTAATTTCGGTTAAAATGCTCCCCCCACCCCACACCTGCCCCGGGAAGCTCTTCTGCGGCTCCTGGGAGCTGCTTTTTCTCCTCTCTTGTCCTGCACTTTGCGTCCTTCTCCACGAAGGCTCTCGTGCTGTGTTGTGATGTGTTAGCCGCCTATCTCACCCCCGACCAGTTTGGGCATTCTTTGAGGGCAGGACCATGTGACTCCTTCTTAGACATTCCACACCAAAACAAACATAAACAAGGATGTGTTGAATAAACACTTGGATGAGTAAAACAGCTTGTGGCTTTCCCCTGGTGAGTTTCATTTAAGGCTTCATCTGTTTTCAGACACATCTGACCCAAGCACCTTGAGCCTCTGCAGACCTCTCCATATCGATGTCTTTCTTTTTATTTTTTAAATTATTTTGATGTTTGTTTGTTTTTGAGAGAGAGAGAGACAGAGCATGAGTGGGGGAGAGGCAGAGAGAGAGGGAGGCACAGAATCCGAAGCAGGCTCCAGGCTCGGAGCTGTCAGCACAGAGCCCGACGCGGGGCTCGAACTCACAAGCCGTGAGATCATGACCTGAGCCGAAGTCAGACACTCAACCGACTGAGCCACCCAGGCGCCCCTCCATATTGATGTCTTTCTGTGGGGTGTGTGTGTGTGTGTGTGTGTGTGACTTCTCCAACAGCTGATCCATGAGCAAGCTGATGGGCTGCTTTCTTCTCTCCCAGACACCAGCCTATGTCACCCAGGGAAGTGACATTTCAAACAGATGAAGTTCAGCAAACGGAGCCCTGCAGCAAATTAGAAATTCCTTTTGATTAGAAAATACCTTTCATTTCAAACACGTAGACTCAAAGAGTTTATGTTTCTAACAACTGCTTCATAGGCTGAATTTGATTTTGTGGAATGAAAGGAAAACTGGGGGTGGGGAGTAATTGCTTGATATTTGTCCTCATGGTCAAAGTGCTCATTAGCGGGGGATGTTTGGGGTGGGGTAGGCGGGAGCGAGAAAGGCATCCATTCCTGACTCGGGGGGGGGGTGCCTCAAGCCCCTAAATTACAGATCGGGGAGCAAGCAGAGCGATGGGGGAGGTGGTCTTGTTTTGACAAAAAATGATGGGCAGCTCCTGGCCTGGAAGCCGCCTGTGCTGCTGCGTTTCCCCAGGATTCTACGTGCAGAAAGAACCCTGTTACCCATCTCCAGTAACAGGCATCTCAGATCCCAGCCCAGCCCAGCAAGGGGCACAAGAATATCAACAGCCTCCAGCAGAACTGGAAATTAAGTCATGCCAGGAGCAGATCTCAGGGTGAGGGCATCCTACACTCCTTGCTGAATTGTTCCTCCGGGGGAAACAGGCAACGAACAGCATCCTCAGTCCCCACCCTCCCAGGCAGGGAGCAGCCTCAGGCCTCCACCCCCATTTGCCCTGTGCCTAGAAAAATCAAAAGCACTCTTTCTAAGACTTCCGGCACAGGGGATGGTGCAAAGGCTCTAGGATCCCCCACCCCCTTCACTGGGATCTGAAGACGGGGTCCCCCTCTGGGCTCCGCCGCCCACTTAGTGCTTTCTTGGAAAAGTCCTGAGGCTCCTTGACCCTGGTCAGTGGAACGCTGCCCTGGCAGGTGGCCTCTGAGACCCCTGCCAGCATGATGAGGTCATCATGCCCTGTGCGATTTCCCTCTATCGCAACTGACTCGTCTAAAAATTAGAGTTCTTGTCAGCCACAGGGGGAGATAACGGATCCCGAATCAGCTGAATGTGTAGCAAGAGAAGCTGTCTTGTCCAGGCTGTCTCTGGGAGTGCCTGTGACCTGTTCAACTGTAAACGTGGTGAGCGTTGGCCTCGTGTGCCCGAAGCCCCAGGGATTGTGGCGGGACTCACCCGCATTAGCTCCTGGACCCTGCCACTCCTAATTGGTTCCCTAGCAGCCATCAGTCTCCTGCTGCAAATCCTTCTTGGCCACTGCTATTGCAGTTGACTTATATTTGACTTACCAACACCTGCCGTAGCTGGCTGCAGCCTGCCTCTAACCTTGCTTCATTTCTAGCCACGTTCCCTGCATCCCTGTCCAGGACCCATTCTGCTTATCCAGGCATCTGCACCTAACACCCAATGGTCTTTTGACTTGGGCCGCCATTTTTCCTCTTCACCGGTCAACGAACTCTTACTCATCCCGCAAGAGCCAGTTCAAATATCCTGTTCTCTAGGATGTTCTTTCGGATCTCTCCAGACACACCGAACACACTTGACTTACGTTTTCCCCGCATCTTTGCTAATAGTCATCTGCCTGTCTCATCCCCAGTCCCCACTGAGCCTCCACCCATCTCCAAATGGTTCCGAATTCCCCTGACAAATAGGTACTGAAAAAAACTTGGCACTGAGATAAACGTAGGCTCAGAAACGATTGGTCCCTCTCCCAGAGCAATAGGCAAATAGATGGTCACGGCGCGGTGTGGACAGGGCTGGGGTGGAGGAGAGCGCCGAAGTTAGCGGGAGCACGGAGCACCCCACTCATCGAACCGCAAACCCATGCTTCAACACCATCAGTCTTCCCATTAGACTTGAGTTCTCGTGGCTAGGGGCCTGGCTAATCATCTTAGTACCCCAGCTCTTGTTAGCTGGCGGGGACACTCAGGCTCTTGAGTGTCCTGCCAGATGGAGTTGTCAAAGAACCCACACAGCAGCCCAGGCAGCCAAAGGAAATGGTTTCTCACAATAAGCGTGGGACTCCGGATTCGGGTAATGGTTACAGGTACTCCCGTATTGACTCCTGGTACAGTTTTTTTCTTAATGTTTATCTACGTATTTTTGAGAGAGCACGGGGGAGGAGCAGAGAGAGAGAGAGAGAGAGAGAGAGAGAATCCGAAGCAGGCTACACACTGTCAGCACAGAGCCTGACACAGGGCTCGAACTCATGAAGGGTGAGATCACGACCTGAGCTGAGATCAAGAGTCGGGCGCTCAACCGACGGAGCCACCCAGGTCCCCCCTCCTGATACCGTTTTCCATAGCCACCGTTATTGAGCCACTACAGCTGGTCATGCACACTTATCGGTGCAAGTGGTTGGTTGCTGCCATTCCTGCTCACTCTGGGGACCGTGTGGGTTTAACTGTTACTGTTTTTCCGCCGGGTCTGTCCCGGTGCTTATCACAGAACCTTGCATTTAGCAGGGCTTCCCCAGTGTCTGCCAGGCCGTGGGTGGAAGGGAAGGGCAGCTCAGGGTTGGGGCACGGGCTTGGGTGTGGGGGGTGATGGTTGCTCACAGGTCCTCTCTGCTGATGCACGGCAGCAAAGAGCCGGGATGAGTTGATGATGGTTAGACAAACTTCTTCAATGTCCTGACAAACACGCAGCAGACGATGAGGGCCAGAGTAGGGGTAGGGCTGAGGCAGCAACGGGGTCCCCACTTGATCGAGCTAATTTGCACCTCCCTTGAGGCGCTGCATCCCAGAAGCCACACCTGTGCCCAGTTCAGAGTCCGATCATGCGTCCCCATGTATTCTAAATCTGCACTGGAAATAATGCATGTGTGCATGTTTCTATAATTTATTTCTACTAACTAGACATAGAGTATTTGCATCTACTGAAAATATATTGTTTTCTTAAATTATAGATGGTGTATTTACAACGAGCACATATAAATGGTGAGCGCGTGTTATAAATACAGAATTCCGTCTGCTAACATTTATTTATCAGCTGGGTGCTGTGTGCCAAGCTCTGCACCAAGCACCCTGCCTTCCTTCTTCCATTTCATCCGCACAGCTATCCCGTGAAGCACTTACCGCGCAGCGGTTTTTAACTGGCTCTTTTTAAACAGAACCTTTTTTTTTTAAACTTTTTTTAACTTTTATTTATTTTTGAGAGACAGAGAGAGACAGAGCATGAGCGGAGGAAGGGGTAGAGAGAGGGGGAGACACAGGATCCAAAGCAGGCTCTAGGCTCCGCGCTGTCAGCCCAGAGCCCGTTGCAGGCCTCGAACTTGTGAACCGTGAGATCCTGACCTGAGCCCAAGTTGGACGCTGACCGACTGAGCCACCCAGGAGCCCCTAAACAGTACCTTTTTTAAATTTTTAAAAAAAATTTTTTTTTCCCAATGTTTATTTATTTTGGGGACAGAGAGAGACAGAGCATGAACGGGGGAGGGGCAGAGAGAGAGGGAGACACAGAATCGGAAACAGGCTCCAGGCTCTGAGCCATCAGCCCAGAGCCTGACGCGGGGCTCGAACTCCCGGACCGCGAGATCGTGACCTGGCTGAAGTCGGACGCTTAACCGACTGCGCCACCCAGGCGCCCCAACAGTACCTTTTTTAAAAAATAAAATATTCTATGGAAACTCCAATCTACAGAAAAGGTGAAAGTTTGCTGTGTGGTTGCAGGGGACCCAGTGACCTGCTCAGCCTTCCCACCCCGCCATGCACAGAAGGAAGACACAAGCGTGTGGGCCACTCAGACTAGAAGTTCATTGCTTGCCAGATGTGTGATTCGAGGTCAGGGGCTTAGATCTCAGGGTGCCAGCTTCCTTACCCCTTGTACTTACAAAACGTTCATTGTGACAATGAAATGAGATAATGTATTTCATTTATTTATTAACTTTTAACTTTTTTAAATGTTTTATTTATTTTTGAGAGACAGACAGAGACAGAGCATGAGTGGAGGAGGGGCAGAGAGAGAGAGAGAGAGAGAGAGAGAGAATCCTAAGCAGGCTCCACGCCGTCAGCATAGAGCCTGACGTGGTGCTCGATCTCACAACCGTGAGATCTTGACCTGAGCCAAAATCAAGAGTTGGATGCTTACCTGACGGAACCACCCTGAGATAATGTATCTTAAAAAAAAAAAAAAAAAAGAAGAGGAAACCCTAACTCAGTGCCTTGCACCGAGCGGATGCGAAATGCTTAGGGTCTGAGTTTTATCCCGTCTTAAGTCGGGTTCTCTAGAAGTAGACCCTGGCATAATTCGTGTGAAAGTGGTGTAGTTGGAAGTGTTTGCGCAAAATCATCGTGAGGAAGTTGGCGTGGGGAGGGCAAGAGGTGAAGCGAGGCTGCGGTGTCAGGCAAAATCCCACATGTGGGGAAATAGGTTCTACATACGTCACTGGGTTAGGAAAAAGCTGGGGGCGGAAAGCCGTCGCCACGGGACAAAAACGCCCAACGTCAGCTAGCGCGGTATTGTAACAGATCACAAGTAACTTGTTATATCGCCTGCTGGAAATTACTGTTCACCTGGCACCAATGTACTTTGATTACAAACGCCACTTGCCCCCCAGGCCCTTGGCTTCTTACCCACACAAGTTAATGATTACTGTCGGGTTGTTTTCTCCACCTTCACATGTGTAAGATCTTGTTTCCTTCACGTTCACCACGTGCGTGAGATCTCGAGAGCTCAATAAATACAGAGATGAAACCCCTGTTTGGGGCTCTTGTCTGCTCCCGGACATTAGCCTCCCTCGTATTCAATTCTGCATCTGCTCTCTTGCTGGACAAGAGAGGACTCCAGGCTCACAGTCTGCGACACCCTCAGGGGGTGACTTTTGCTCAACCCTGCTGGGCAGTTTTGGGGGCCGGGGCGGGTCATGACTTCAGACGGGTCCTCTCCAGGGGCCTAGGGAGCTGGGGGTATTGATATTCCTGCATCCATCAAGTCGAGGCTGCTCCCAGGCACCCTGCTTCCGGCACTGGCCAAGAAAGCAGGCTCCTGCTGCCTCAGGGCAGCCCTTCAGTGAAGTGACGGAGTGACAAAGGTGCCGTTAGGAGCAAAACTTCCTGGAGATCAGACGCTTTGGAGTGGCAAGGTTCTCAGGGGTATGGAAGGAGAATCCTAATATGTACAGTGGTAGCTGTAGAATCCTCATATGTGATGGTCTGTCTGTAAGAGATACTGGCACAGGTTAGAGGAGGGTTTTATTCAGCACTTGTGCCTTTGCTGGCCCAAGTCAAAGGGTAAAGGACAATCAGCCCTTGTATCCTGCCAGCTCTCCCCTTGGGCGTCTGAAATTTCCTTCCCGGGGAGGCTGCCCTGGCAAAAGATGGGAGATTTAGTTCTTCTGCAGAACAGAGCTCCTCGGGGTCCTGGAGACATACGTGTGCTTTCAGCTGTAGCTTAGAACCGCGAGGGGGTACATTTTCTTTTTTTTTTATTAAAAGAAAATTTTTAATGTTTATTTATTTTTTACAGAGAGAGAGAGAGAGAGACAGAGCACGAGCCGGGGAGGGGCAGAGAGAGACACACACACAGAATCCGAAGCAGGCTCCAGGCTCCGAGCTGTCAGCACCGAGCCCGACGCGGGGCTCGAACTCACAGACCGCGAGATCAGGACCTGAGCCGAAGTCGGACGCTCAACCGACGGAGCCACCCAGGCGGCCCAACGAGGGGGTACATTTTCAAAGTAGGTGTGCCTACGGGACAGCGATGGAACCACGCTGGGGAGCCGTGCACCCTGAGACGGGGCTTTCTTGAGGACAACTCCATGCTCGGTCCTTGGATCCGCATGACAGCCAGCTCCAAGGGACAACCTGCTCTTCTTGTCCCCATTTTTGTAGACCCTGAGGCTGAGAGAAGTTGTGTAACTTCCCTGAGGTCTCAGAGCTACTCAAAGGCAGCACAAGAACTCCAGGACTGATGTTTTGGACTTTGCTTCACCATCCTGCCCTTCAATTAACCTAAGCGATCCGGGAGCCCGGAGAGAGGCTTTAACATTGCTAATTGGAAGGAGGCTGTGGAGATATTACCCAACCCGGAGAATGCACTCTGGGATCTCCAGGTGCTGCCCTCGGACCTTGTCCAGCTGCCAAGCCTGGAAGCAAATGAAACTTCAAGGAAGGATGGTCTCTTTTGTCCACTGAATTAACCTATGTCAACTTATTTCCCACTAAATTCCGAGCTGCGGTGTAGAAACTCTAATTAACACTCAGAAGCAAGGATGCGTCCAATGGGAATGTTCCAAGAACAAGTGAAGATAAGCATGTCCTCCAAACCCATCCCTAATACTAATGAGCCTCACAAGTTCTCCAAGGGGCTTTCTGTTAATTTAGAACCTGGTGATGAGCTCTGTCTCTGCCTAGCCTCAGAGATCAAGGACACACATCTTTTCATCTCCATTATTAGTGTCACGCCAGTGGTCAAAGGGGCCCTCAGAGCCATCAGTGGCTCCCTGTTGACCGGGTGGAAGTCCTTCGCAAAGTAACTATGCCAAGTTTGCTCCCCCCCATTCCAGTCGGACGTAATGGGGTTAGTTGTGGGGCCCCTGGACCCACGTGTGGATGACATTGCCACACTCTAGTAACGTCCTTGACCTCAGATGGAAATGTACATTCTCAAGGCTTGTGCACAAGCATGTGGGGTCGGCAGTTGGGAAACTAAAAATCCCCCTCCAGATGTACCCCAGTTGTTCCCCGTGGAGTTTGTTGTTACTTCTCTGTCCCTCCGTTCCCTTAGTTGTAAAATAGGAACTCAATCCTTATAACAACCTTATCTCCCGGATGAAGTAAACGAGTGAAAGCCCATGAAACACTTAGGAGAGTGCCTGACACATATAAACATAAAGAGATAATGTCAGCCCTTCGTGTTTAGGTTTCCCCACCTTTGTGATTTCATGTCCCACTGACCTTCCTGCAGGGACCTTGCCCTACATCTATGCACCAGGGCATACAAAGAGTCACAGCTCTTCGACCATGGCGGTCACCTTCTCAGCGGTCTCCTCTGTCATCTCTCACCTACATTCCCCTGGGTTCATGCTTTGCGGTAACCAGTGCTCCTTGCTGATCCTGGAACACACAGGAATGTGCTGCTGTCTCAGGATCTTTGCCCCTGCCTCCCTCTCCTCCTCTTAGAACCTTCTTCACTGCATTTTTTTCGGCTCTAAGTTGCTTGCTTCATTCGACCAACTGACGTGTGTCCACAGGAGGGGACAGGGTGACAAGGAGACTCAAAACCATGACTAAAAATAGCAGTTGAAGAGCAGGGGCAGTTTAACCCAGGGAACAGGCAGCTGGGGATGGGGAGAAGGACTGACACGGGAATTGTCAAGCTCCTTGGGGGCTTTCGTGTGGATAAAGAGCAGATTTGCTTCGTGAGGCTACCTGAGAAAACCAGGATGAAGGACTAGAAGGAGACGTACCTTTCAGCGTAGGCTCAGGGAGAACATTCCCCCATGCCAGTTTGTAAATTGGCCCCAAACACAAAGGGCGGGGAGAAACTGAGAAAGAGGCAGGCCACTCCAGATCGGTAGGAGGCGGGTCTAATAAACAAGGGAACTTATATGCGAGGCTCGTCCTGGGCACTGCAAGATAGGGTCTCGGCACCCGCCAGAATCTTAAGTGGGCAGAGAGGCCTGAACAGGGTTCAGGCACGTGTACCATCCAGATGGTGTCAACATCACCTTCCTCTCTTAAGACTGCGTCCTTGGAACAGCTGCCACTATGGGAACGTGGAGGGGAGGGCAGAGGGCACATTCCAAGGATGGGGAAGGAGTGAGGAGTCTCTGACTGCCCGGGGCCAGCTCACAGATCAACCTTCCCTACGACCTTCCAACACCCCATCAGAACTGTCCAGAGCTGAATGAACAATCTCAGGAGTGTTGCAAATGGAAGCCAAAGGACCACCAGGCAAGAGGATCCAGTATTTCATCTGGAGACCGGTGTGGTATTGACTCTGCAAAAATTCTGAACTGTCCTTGTTCCTGGGCCTTGTGTCCCTAGAAGCCCCGGGTGAGAACATAAATGACCGTGGCCGGGGGAGTAACTTCATTAGCCCGTGATCAGACATCTCATCTTTGTGTGCTAATGAGACCGGGGGAGTGTGAATGTAGACTCCTTTGTTCTCGAAAACACTCGGTCCTCCTACACTCATTAAACTGAGGTAGAAATATTTGGCTTCCGGGTTCTCAGAACAGTTCATGACACAGAAAAATTTCCGATGGAGGGTGCCATGTCGACCTCTCCTTGTCTGCCATGGGCTCCGTGGCACTTTGCACATAGATTTACCCTAGCAGGGCCCAAGATCTTGTACAGATGTGCTTGACTTCTCCGAAAAAAAAAAAAAAATAATAATAAGTTTCTTATATAGAGAGTTCAGGTCTTAGTTAGTTTTGTATCCTTAGTCGAGTCCAGTGTGAGCATGTGTGTGTGTTGTGGGGAGAAGCTGCGGTAAAATGTACCATCCAGCCCAGGTCAGCAGGACACGAACCCTCAAGGACTCGCATCACTCTTGCCCAAAAGGGTCCTTCACCAAACTCTTTCTTATCTTCTTTCTGACCTTGAATCACCTTTTGGTGATGCTGCTGATGCTGTGAATTGGGGTGTTCACTATTTGATTTTATATTATTTTATTTTATTTGATATTATTTCTTTTTTGACGTTTATTTAATTTTGAAAGACGCAGGGTGTAAGTGGGGAAGGGGCAGAGAGAGAAGGGGACAGAGCATCCACACTGTCAGCGCGGAGCCTGACGCAGGGCTCGATCTCACAGACCTTGAGATCACTCTCTGAGCGGAGAGCGAGAGTCGGACCCTTAACTGGCTGAGCCGCCCAGGTGCCTCTTTGCTCTTCATTTTAAAAGAACAAAAAAATAGGCCTGGTTCCTGGGGGGGGGGGGCACTCTGACTTTGGCAAGGGTCTGACTCTGTCCCCAGAGAAGGGCTGGCCATGCAGGGCGGGGTGGCTCTGATGGGCACGCGGCTGATCTTGGGGCCTTGCTGCCCCAGAGGGCCTGTGTGTTTGGGGTGAGGGAGTTCTGGAGAGCCGGACCCCCGAGAGCTGTACTAACACGGTGATCTGCCCACGACGGAGCGCGGCCTCCTGCGGAGAGAGGCCGTCTCCCTCTGCGTGTGAGGACCCTCTGCCACCTCAGGGCATCAGCAGGTGTCCCGGGGCCGCTTGCTCTGTGCCGAGCGGCAGAAGAGGGTGCCCGCAGTGGCCCAAGAAGCTGGTGGTTCGAGCCAGAGAGTCTGGGTTGGGGTCCTGTCTCCACCGGACGCCCCCTCCAGGACGACTTCTGTCTCTTCTGGTCATCAGAGCCCTCACTGCGAACCAGGGATGATGAGGGCAGTCGCCAGGTCGTGGCCGGTTGTCGGGAGGACACTTGACCGCAAATGCGAAGCCATGACCTTGAATTTTGGGTTGGAGGACCACCTCGAGAAAGGTTTACCGTCACTGTCACTGTCGTTATGATCACGTCCCGCTTCTCTGAGACTACAGAAACCAGGACTGACTGTGTGCCTCGGACGGATTGATCGCTGTGGACCGTGAGACCTCTTCCCGGAGGCCGGAGGGTAGAAAAGGGTGTTTGTTTCTCCTGAAGAGCTGAGAACCACGCCGTGGCCGAGGAAACCTTCTACTCCGAGGCCGTGGAGGGGCTGCACTTTTCTTTGCTTGCAAATCTGTGTCTCCTCCTCGGCAAGGCGGGAGCTGGATCTTATTCGTCCAGCTCCCTTCCTGCCCGGGACACCCCTGCCCCAGCATGGAGGCCAGACACGGCAAAGCGCTTCTGGGCCTGGGCTCTTCCTTAAGAGCGGGTTCTGCTCCCTTGCTCTTGACCTTGCTGGAAGGCAAGCAGGCAGGCCCCGCCGTAAGCAGAGGGATCTTTTCCTGAGCAAATTCCTCCGGCCGCCTTCAGGACGGAGCAAGTACGACTCAACGGGGTTAGAGATTCGGGGCTCGAGTCGTTGGACGGTTCCTGGTGACCGGGATCCCTGGAGTGGGGCCTCGATGTCATCAGGAAGGAGCTTCTCATGCACCCGCCTCGGTCGTCCCCGAGCCCATGGATGCCTGCGTCTCCAGGTTGAGAGGCAGGGTCCCTGCTCCTGACCCTTGTGGTTCCCCAGCCGTGCGGATGGACGGTTTCTATTTCCCACCCCCCCCTCGGAGAAACCTCCCCGAGACTCGAATTCCTGTCTCCTTTGTGAAGCCTTCCTACCTGCCCAGCGTGGGCAGAATGGTGGCTCCCTTCTCCGTGGCCCTAGGTTCCCTTGCGAATCCAGCAGAAGGGCCTGTCTCTGGAATGGCCAGTCCCTAGCATTTTTATGATTACCACGAGATCTAGAGCGGAGGCATTTTTAACTGCAACACGGCCCAGGGGCACTACACGTTTCTTTAGCTCGGGAGATATTTGCACACCGGTGTCTGTGCACAAATGCAATTTAACATTTAATTTCATTCGACATTTCCATTATTACCAAAACAGATCTTATAAATGTCAAACACCCACCATTCTTGCTGCTGAGGGGCCATCGCTGCCGTCTGTAGGCATTACAGACACTGAGCCTGTGACATCATGGACCTTTGTTTGTGGCTTCGCAGAATACACCATTATTATCTGGCTTCTCGCCAAAGCAAATCTCCTGTCTGTTTTGTTCCCTGATATCACAGGAGTGTGATTTACAACAAAAGAAGCTCTTCCCAGAATGTGGACGGAACCCCAGCGCGGAGGACAAAGGAGGGTCCCGACTCTCACATTCAAAAGACAAGAAGGACCTGCCCAGTGACCTAGCGATTCACGGGGGGGGGGGGGGGGGGGGGGAGGGTCAGTGGGTTAGACGGTGGGCGATCAAGAGAGCGGGGCTCCAGGAAAACTTGTGTAGAGACCAGGGAGGGAAGCATGCAAGGAGAGGAGAGAGGCAGTGGCCATCAAGACAGAGCTTGAGAAACTCAGCGGCTTATAGAGCACAAGAACCCGCCGCTTCCACTATTTCACCGCTGGTTCCCACGTCAGCCCTGATGGATGGCACTGGAGAAGGATGGAAGTTTACCTATTACTCCGGGACCACCGTTATTCCTGAAAGTGACCTTCAAGCTTATGGTTCTACCTGAGGTGGCATTCAGGGATGGGGGAAGGTAGAAATGATAGACGATGTCTGAGGCAGGCTATTTTGTAATTGTGTCCTACCGAATTTAGCTGTTCAAGAAATACTGTAATTACCCCCCAAAAAGCGACAATCCGAGAGCACGCACCCAGAGAGATTCTCTGTATGCTTCCAGTTTTAGACTCTGGGCTGTTCAATCTTCTACTGTATTGCTATGTAGCGTGCGTCATTTTGCAAAGTCGCAAAGTGTTTCACTCTTTCCTGAACCGTGACTTCAGTGCCCACGGTTTCCAGGCGCTACGTTAGGCTCTGAGGGTGCCCAGATGAAAGGACGTGTCCCAGTGAGTTCACGCCAGCACGGGGGATGCGTAATCCAACAGTGGCCAAGCACCTGGACACCTGTAAGGGCGGAGTGTTTCAAGACAAGTCCTGAACCAGATGGGCAGGGTAGGTTTCTTGGAAAAGTATATTTCTCTATTTAAATTAAAAAATATATTTTAACATTTATTTTTGAGAGAGAGAGAGAGAGAGAGAGACAGAGAGTGAGCTGGGGAGGGGCAGAGAGAGAGGGAGACATGGAATCTGAAGCAGGCTCCAGGCTCCGAGCTGTCCGCACAGAGCCCAACACGGGACTCGAACTTGTGAACCATGAGATCGTGACTTGAGCCAAAGTCAGACGCTCAACCGACCGAGCCACCCAGGCGCCCTGGAAAAGTATATTTCTAAACTGATTCCCCTTCAACAAGTAAGCGATGTCGGGGAAGAGAACAGAGCATGCGCACGGACCTGGAGGTGTGGACGCCACGGAGATTTGGGGGGAACGGGCACCATATGGCTGAAACAGGCAGTGCAAGGGGAAGAAGTGAGAGGCTGTGGGATGTTGGGTTGTGGGCAGGCGCCATGTCTTCCCTTCGGACTTGCTCCAGAGTTCCTTCTCGTGGAGGCCAGTTAGTCCTGTCTACTATAGACAGAACTATGAAGGCACTTGGCATGAGAGATGGCATTGCTGAAATGCATGCGAGCAACAGCTCGGAGAACGGATGGCGTGAGCTGGGGAGGAGAGCAAGGATGCTGACTCTCAAGGCTGGGAAATAAGATGGACTCCAGCTGCTTGAATCCCGCGGGAGAACAAACCTGAGCTGCTCACGGCACGAAATGGTTGAGGTCCGGAAGGAGGCATTACTGATCCCATTCAGAGAACGAAAGTGGTTTTCAGAGTGGAGGAAACTTACTCACAATCTCCGAATTAAGTTAAATCATTTCATTCTAATTCCTGTGCTCTTTGGTCCAGGGGAGATGGAGAAATGGTCCAAGGAGGCAGAAAAGCACAGAACTGAAAGGAAGACCAAGTATAATTTCATCAACACGAGCATGGACCGATTCGTCAGTGAACGAACCGAGAACGTTCCTTGTGTTTAAAATGGAGGAGACTGCGCGTGTAAAACTGGACCCTGCCTTCGATTATTCTCATTGGTGACCTGACCTTTCCGACTCCCTATATTTGACAATTTTCATGTTATCAAATCTCTACCCCCATGAGAATGGCCGTATAGCCTGGGCAGTCTTAGTGTAAATGTGTTACCTGCTTATACAGATCACGCATCGCCTCCGTGGTCTTCAAATGATCCTGAACTGTAAAATCTTAATGATGGTCCCTTGACCCCACAAATATGGTGGTTTTTTTTTTTTTCTTAATCTTCATAGAGAGTTAGGTATTCAGAAATGAGCACCAAGCAAGCTGCGTGTCAGGAGGGGAAATCCACTGTTCACTTTGCTAGTCATTACTTTTTAATCTCAGTGTACTTGCACCTCTAATTGGCATCATAAAATGTCTCTGGAGAGAGAGAAGCTCAAAACACTTAATAGCTATAATGGTCCTGGATAAAAATAATGAGCCGAAAAAAACAAAAACCTGAGTTTAAAAAATATGTTTTGCCTTAAATGGTAAAATCCATTAGAAATAAATGGAAGGAAGCTCACAGTCTGTGCAGACTTTTTACGGGCCAGACGCATTGCGTGCGTCGCTCTCAAAAAAATAGTCAAATCGGGATTCTGAGGTAGATAATATTTGTAAAAGGGGCAAATCGAGGCTGGGGAGATTTTATTTATTTTTATTTTTTATTTTTATTAAAAAAAATTTTTTTTTCAACGTTTATTTATTTATTTGGGACAGAGAGAGACAGAGCATGAACGGGGGAGGGGCAGAGAGAGAGGGAGACACAGAATCGGAAACAGGCTCCAGGGCTCCAGGCTCCGAGCCATCAGCCCAGAGCCCGACGCGGGGCTCGAACTCACGGACCGCGAGATCGTGACCTGGCTGAAGTCGGACGCTTAACCGACTGCGCCACCCAGGCGCCCCTAAGGCTGGGGAGATTTTAGTGGCATGTCCAGGGCGGAGCTGAGGTGAGGCAGACCTGTGTGACTGTATCGTAAATGCTCTTTCCGTGACACAGACTGATTCCAGGCCAACACTGTAACGTGGTACCATTTTGGTTTGTGGGTTTAAGCTGCAGTGGAGAAATTAGGTAGGACTCCAAGAAGAACTTCCTGATTATTAAATGGTGGAATTGATAGAAAAATTATACATGGCTTTTCTTAGTATTTTGATTATGTCTATAGGGGTTTGCTAGAGCCATTTCTATACACAATGGTTTGGATCATTACGTTGTGGTACCCATAGAACTCTATCATTATAATAGTTACTAATTATGTGCTAGGCATTGTCATATTAGATATTTTCAAAGACGACTCTTTCTATTCTTACAGACTCTATGAAGTAAGTGTTATAATTTCCACTTACGTTATAAGGAGCCTGACTCTCAGGGACCCCAGAGACCCCCTTGCTCAAGATCAGTCTATTTGAATACAAGTCTGCCCTGAGAACTTGTATCCTTTGCCAAGTCAGGAGGATCTGAATATGTACTTTTCTCCCATGGTGACAGGAAAATGAATGAAATGACCCCGCCAGTTGTCCATCACACCTTCGTTTGCCAAAAGCAAGATGGCGTCAGGTCAGTGGCAGTTTCCAAATATGAACACAACATCAGAAGATTGGGTGTTGACCTACTTACCAGGGCAGAGCCTGGGTAGGATACTGACGTTGGGAGTGAGGGTTCAAGGACGCACCTTCTTCTGAGTTTTCTGCATCCAAGGATGATACCTACAGCCTTCTCACAGGGACGCATTCTCTTCTTCTGCAGGTCAGCAGGGTCTCCACATCCCTCGGTAGCTGTTCAACAGAGGCCTCCCTCCCCACCTCTTGGGGCCACCAGTCTTATCAAGTCTTAGGTAATACGACTGAGGGTCCCCATGGCCCCTGCCTGCTTCAGCTTCATTTCACAGGGTGTCTCCAGTGGAAATGGTCTTCCATTTTGCTGCCAGGCTAATCGTTATATATATATATATTTTTTTAATATAAATATATATAATATTAATTAATTAATATAATAATAATTATATAATATATATAATTTCTTATTTAATAAATATGTTCACATTCTGGAAAAGCTGGGCAATACAAAAAAAAAAAACTATCTCAGAGGAAAACCAAAATTAGATTTTAGGCTATTTCCTTCTAATTTTCATGATGTGAACATTTTTATGACAGCTGGAATTAAATATCCGTTGTTACTAGAGCTGCTGGCATCCAAGGAGATAAACACCAGAGGCCAGAGCCGAATGGAGAAACGAAGCTGTTCTTCCCGTTTCCCCCACCCGGAGGGAATCAGGACCTGAGACATGAAGGTTCAATGTTTTCCTGAATGCCCAGCCAGAGCGTCCCTAAACCCGGCGGAGAACCTTGCAGTGAAAGACTATTATTTGTTCAAAATATTTGCTCGAATTTATCCATACAAGAACATCTTATTTCCCTCTGATAGCAGATTTGGCCACCGGGTTTGCTCCGGCCAATAACATGTAAGTGGGAATGGTGCGCACCAACTCCGTTGCGTGTGGCAAGATGGGTCCCTGTCTCTGTTTTCCCTCTGATGTGAGTCGGGTTTGTCCCAAATAGGGGCTGCTCCTCAGCTCTGGAAAGAAGAGGCGTGGAGTAGAGGTGGACCCCACGTGCAGCTTGACATGAACATGACTTGTGAGCAAGAAATGAACCTTTGTTGTTGGAATGCACGGGAATTTGGGGGAGAGCGTTTGTTCCTGTAGCCTAAACCCAGGGCATGTTCTTGTAAAGGGGACATTACTCTAAAGGAGGAACCAAAAAGATGACATACATCGTTGACAATGCGAGCCATCATTTCTCTCCCGCTTCCCGTGTGCCAGGAACCCTGCTGAGGGAAAGTACAAGATCTGTGTCCATTGGATTTCCCCTCAAGTTCTAGAAGGCAGTTGTCCATTACTAGCAACATTGGATTTTATTTATTTATTTATTTTGAGAGAGAGAGAGAGAGAGAGAGAGAGAGAATCCCAAGCAGGCTCTACGCTGACAGCACAGAGCCCGACGTGGGGCTGGAATGTGCAGCAATTTGAATATGTAATCATTTGCTCAAGACTTTTTTTTTTTTTTCTGAATTTAACAGCAAAGCAGGGGCGCCTGGGTGGCTCAGCCAGGTGAGCGCCCGGCTTCGGCTTGGGTCGTGATCTCATGGTCTCTGAGTTCCAGCCCCGCGTCGGGCTCTGTGCTGACAGCTCAGAGCCTGGAGCCTGCTTCAGATTCTGTGTCTTCCCCTCTCTCTGCCCCTCCCCTGCTCACTCTGTGTGCGTGTGTGTGTGTGTGTGCCCTCTCTCTTAAAAATAAATAAACATTAAAAAAAATTTAAAGCAAATCCTATTAATTTCAATTAGTTCGAGGGCAGCTGTAAGAAATCCAACTGGATCTAGCTTAGGCAAGAGGGACAATTGTCGAGAAGATCCTGGGGTAATTCCCAGAACCAGGAGGCAGGAATACGGTGGGGCCTCACGAGTGTTGGAAGCCAGAGCCTGAAACACAGCAGGATTCTTTCTGGCCTGCTCTTGGCCCTGCTTCGCTTTGGGAAACGGTTCTTTCTTCTCTGTTCCAGCCTCGTCCAGCTGCCCTCAGCTCTCAAGCTCTCATAGCTTCTGTTTCAGCCGCCTGGAGAGAGACGGCTTAGTTTCGTTTCCAAAAAGCTGGGGAAGGACTTTGATTTGATGCATTTTATTCAGGTGTCCACATCTATCAACTGCAGCCCGGGCTGTGGTCATGTTGTGCCGACACGGCAGCTGGGTTGATGAGGTGGAAAGTTCCAAGAGAAGTGCTGAGGGGCAGGGCAGGCGACTCCGTAAAGGTTGAGTACGCACGTGCGCTAGAGAAAATTTGGACGAAACACAAAATAATGAAAGTGGGGAACACAAAGGGTTCTGCCTTTCAGGGGCAACCAGTCGAGCCAGTATATTTCTTTAGTCTATTTTTTGAAATTTGTCAAATACCTGTTCTACTACGTGGTTGAAACCGGGGTCACGTGCACTGAAGTGAAAGCACGGTCAACAGAAGCAAATCGTCGAAGGCTTGGTGGAAGATGATGCAAAGAGAAGTTTCAAGTCAAACAACATTCGGCATCGACGGGTTCATTGGTTTTTCCAACTGAAGGCCAAAGCCAAAGCAAAACACAAGAATTCAGAGCACTGGTTATGAATTTAAACGTTGCGATACCTAGCGGCGTCCGGGTGGCTCAGTCGGTTAAATGTCCGACCTCGGCCCAGGTCATGATCTCGTGGTTCGTGGGTTCGAGCCCCGCGTCGGGCTCTGTGCTGACGGCTCGGAGCCTGGAGCCTTCTTTGGATTCTGTGTCTCCCTCTCTCCCTCTGCCCCTCCCCTGCTCACGCTCTGTCTCTGTCTCTGTCTCTGAAAAATGAATAAACGTTAAATTTTTTTTTTTTTAAGTTGTAAGACATATACAAAAGAATCTCTTTGAAACACTCAACAGGCCACCCCGCCCCCGGTCAACTCTTCGTGACCTCTCGGGTAAAACCCAAACCCTGAGACAGCAAACATGGCCTCCTGACAGCTGACCCCTGCCCTTTGGCCCCGCCTCCTCCTGAAACTCTAGGTGGATTCTTCATTGATTCATTTACTTACTTATTCATCCATCACACGGTTACTAAGACAGGCACTGGAGATACAGAAATGAGTAAGACACCTTCTCTTGGCTCGGAAGCTTACAGCCTAGCAGCAGGGGAGAATGAGTAATCAGGAAATATCTACAGGACGGTAAATGCCGTGATAAAGCGACGCCCCACGGGCCTGCGGCACAGCCTTAACAGCCTGGTGGATTTTTACAGGGCAACAGTGGGGAAGGCCGGTTGAGACTTGATTTGGGTCACAGAGCCAAGAGCTGCTAAACTCCAGCCTCTTCCTATTCCAATCTTTCCAGGAAACTGGCGCCGAGGACTCGGGTCCCTGCTCCCCTTTGCTGTCCAGGGCTTTAGACTCCTCCAGCTCCAGAAGAGAGAGCGGCGTGGAAGGACGAATGGCCTCATGGCCACGTCCACCCCCTGCCCCCCCCTGCACCTGTTCCGGCTCGTGCTGCCCACAGGGCCGGCCCCCACCCCCATTTCCTGCGGCCCCTCCCCTCCATGTCGTTGATGAGACAGTCCTGCTTGCGAACGCTCCTGGGCCGTAATGCCATTGTCAAATTGACATCTCACTTTTCCGGTGGTTGAGTTGCCTTCTGCGTGTGTAATTGCAAAAAGGATCTTTTTCCTGTTGGGTCCACTGCTTATTAAATAATGGAGCCACAGTAGGAAAATGTGTCTAGTCAGTGAAATTAATTACGGAGAGCACTTAATGCCTCTGCCGAGGTGTCTGCACCCAGGTCACTCTGATTGTAGCAGAGAAAAGAGGCGTCTGATCCTCAGAAGGACAAGGCGGGCGGTGTGGGGGGGGTGGATGATCAGGTTGGGAGTCAGGCAGGTCCCCGGAATCTAGCCAGCATTCGATGGGAGCGTATGTGTGTATACGCATGTGTATGTGTGCGTGCGTGCCTGCCTGGATGCGTGCTCATCTGTGTATCTGTGCCTGCGTGTGCACATCCGTTTACACAGATACTTGTGAGGCCGAGGATGTGCCTGCCTGAAGGTGATCGTGCATCACAGATGCTTAGGGGGGCAAGAATTCATTCATTCATACCTCTGTTCACCAATAGCAAAGTATATTGGATTCCGGCTCTGCCAGGTTCTGAGCTAGCCCCGGGGATCAAAAATGAGGAAGCTGAGATTTCTGCCCTCAGGCAGCCAAGAACAAGGTTTCCCAACTTTGATACAATTGACGTTCGGGACCAGTTAATTCTTTGTTGGAGGGTGGAGATGTCTGGAATAGTATCAGGTGTTTAGCCACATTCCTGGCCTCACCCAATAGATGCTAGTAGAAACCTCCACTCCCAGCAGGGACAATGAAGACTGTCTCCCAGCCCATGGCAAATGTCAACTCGGGGGCAAAATCGCCCCCCCCGCTGAGAAACACTGTTCTAAAAAACGAAGCAGGTACTTTTGCCAGAGTAAAAGGAGTCTGGAACCGAGATTTACAGCGATGCTTTGGAGCAGGGGAGGGAATGAGGTGCTCCCTTCTTGTCTCTGAGGGGGTGAGGAAGGGAGAGGAGAAGGAACAGGGGGTTGAGATCCCAGGTGACTTTGACTGGCAAGCCGTGCTCGGGTTACAGACTCTTCCCTAGAAGGCGACCCTGGATAGGCCGTGGAGAGCCTGGGTACAAACCCAGCTCCCAGCCAGCTCACTACTTGGTGCCAAGTGCGGGGAGAATCTCACGAGTGACTCAGAGAACCAGTGCTCCCTGCTAGGGCGGAGCCCGGGGCGGGGGCCCCGGGGCAGGGGGAGAGAAGATCAACATCACCGGGGTCCTGGGAGAGGGAGCAAGGGAGGAAGGTCAGGGAGGGGAGGAAAGCTTGGGTGGCCCGAAACGGATTCAAATACGGATGAGTTCACAGGAAGGGGAGGGCTGCTTTGGGCCATGGTCTGGACGGTGTTTTCAGATAGTGGGCTGAGCCCGTGCCCCCTCCTGTAAATTGCAGACGAGTGGAAAACGGGAGGCTCGTAGCAGGTGGCCGTTAAATCAAAGGAGGGCCGCGTACATCCCAGCCCTCTCAAGCCCGCTCTGGGTCTGGTGGAGGCTCTCCACTTCTGTGAACCCTGAGATGAAGTTGCCCGATGACGGCCACACCTGCCCTCCATTCCTTCTATTCCAGGCTCTCTGTCTGCCTCACATCCGGTTTCCACCATTAAGGCCCAGGCGGCTTCCCCTCCCCACCCCCCAGCCCCCCGCCGTTCCTTTGCTCTGGTGACTCCCATTTTCTGAATTCTTTGCTAATGATGTCGCACCAGGAAAGGCCTCTCAGGCCAGGAGAGGGAAGGTCACGCACTGGCAGACCTGGTCTGTGCCTGGCAGGAGATCGTGGCTTCCTGTCTGTGCCCTGCAGGGACCAGCACCCTGTCGGCCACCCACCAGGCGCTCAGATAACACCGCCATAAACGGACCAAGCTCATCTAGCCCCCCTCACGCCCCTGACTCCCTTCGTGATCTTGGGAACAGCCCACGGCTCCCATCTCTGAAACGGGGGTCTTAATATCAACCTTGGAGCGTTGTGAAGAGTCGAACTTTAAAGGGACACACAAAGGAAAGAAGGGAAGGAAGGTTAGGAGGCTGCCTCTCTGTTGCTGCTTCTCGAATATTCCAGACGTGAACGCGGAGGCCCTGAGTGCCGGTTTTCCCTCGGGCATGGTTCGGTTCTAATCGTCAGCTACGCTGCACAAACACGCATGGTCCCCCTGGGGCCCAGGAGACCTATTTGCATCTTGAGTGAACAAAAAAATGCAGCTTGTAAATAAATATCTTAATTTTCCCTGAACCGGCCTTTGTGTCAGGGAAGGTTGTTCAGAACTTCCTGGGATGTCGAGACTTGGAGACGGTGTTGGGAAAGAGGACACACTGGCCGTGGAACAGAACTTCGTCGTTTGCAAATCAGGTGTTTCCCAACATCTTGTTTTCCGGGCCCGGCCTCCGTGTCCCGGGAAGGTTCTCAGCGACCAGGCCCCTCTCATCCCACCCGTCTGGGTGGGGGTCATGCACAGGCCTAATTTGGAATCTTGGGACTGGCTACTCTCATTCTCAACCCCTGCCTGTCCCCCCCACCCCCGCCTGGCCCTTGGCAGTTTCCCATATACTCATCTATTCATATATTTATACAATGAATACTTAGGACGTGCACTGTTCTGGGGGGAGTATGTTAGTCAACAGAGCAGGTGAATGATAAATATCTCTACAAGGAGTGTGCGTATTGGTGACAGGCCACCCGGAGAGTCCTTCATTCTCCATAATTTCTTTCCCACGGGGCCACACATCCTCTCCTGCACAAACTCAGCTGTCTCCCGTCTAGCCTGCCCACAGAGCTGGCGGAGAGCTCCTTCTGGACCATTAATCTGATCCCCCCCCTCGGGCCTTGCTTCCCATATTCCGAAAGCTCCCCATAGGGGATGATACACAGTCTGCGTTCCTGGTATGCCATTCAGGGTCACGCATCCCTGGATCTCTGGGTCCGTCCTTATCTCCTCAGTCACGGCTCCTTCCTCTCTGTTCCCGAGACACCCCACATGCGTCTCTGTTCCTGGGTCCACTCCCAACCGCTGATCTATACAGAGGGCTCCAGGACTGATACGAGTATCTTTGCTGACTTCTGGAGGCAGGTCTCTCCTACCCAGCTGCTGGGCTGTGGGAGGTCTCTTGGGGTTCCGGAACTACATCATGGGCTGGGTTTGTTGGGGAGAAGTAACTGATGCGGTGGGGTCTGGAGGCAGTGACCTGATACGTAGGACAGATTCCATCGCCTACTAGCTCTGGTGTGACTATGGAAAAGTCCTTCAACTGCTTCATCTAGAACAAGGGGCTAACGAGTCCCCCACCCCCTGGAATGAACCTCAGGGACACCGAATCCAATGGCTTTTCCAGTCGACGGGCAAAAGGGCTCAGTTTCGTCATCACTTCAGAGAAAATTTAGTAGGGTTTTGGGGACACATAGAGTCAATATGTGGTCTTTGGCTCACGGACGGTGCTCGAAAAATAGGAATTAGCATTGCACGGCTTTATGTGTTGGTCTCATTGACATGTTGTATTCTGCTATTTGTCTGAGCCTCTACAAGCAACAGGACTCTTTGGGGATCTTCCAGTGGGTCTGACACTCACAAGATCTACCCCGAAAATTGTGTCTGAGGTAACAAGTCTTGGTCCTCATATGCCACAAGTCAGCCCGGGTCGGAGCTAGGCACATGCACCTTCTTATATTCTGCAAACTTTGGGTAAAGGGCCGCATTGCTTTCTCTGGCTATATTGAAACCATCACACGGCCCCCAGAATTCGCCCCATCCGAGCTCCTTCCGTAAACGCATTCATCCTCAAGTTCCATGTTAATGTGAACTCAGCTGTGACTCACAGACCCCCTCCAGGGCCTTGGGCTCTGTGGTGGGCTTTGCATGCCGTGTGGCTGTAGAGGTCCCGGTCCCGGTCACGACCACTCACTCACGATCACCCGTGGGTCAGATGTTACCGTCCTCGGCTGAGAAGAAATGCGGCCTCCACCAAGCCGCGCTCCTCAGGGAGGATGCGGGGCCGACACAAGTCGTGGGGACAGTGTGGCGGCCAATCTCTGGGGCAGTCCTGCTCCTGCCCTTGGTCCACAAGCCAGGAGCACACAGAAGGCTGGAGCAGGAGGCAAACTGAGCGTATTTTCTGGGTGGGAATGACTTGGGTCTCTTCATTCCTGTAACCGAATAAAATGCATTGGGTTCCTCAGCCTGGTGATCACGGTTTTCATTTTTTTCTTTGAAAATGCTTCTGGAGCAATAGGCACTTGAAAAGATTTATTGCCTGAAATGAAAACTCCAAGAAGGTGAAATGAGAACATATCTGTTGAGGTAGAACAGAGTTTCTTGCCGCGGAGCAGGTCTGCTGTTGGGGGGCCGCAGGGGCTGGTGGGTAGAGATGTGGAAGGAGGCGTGGCGGAGACCCCAGCTCCAATGACCCCAGTTTTTGGCAGAGTCTTGGGGCTTTTCCCGGCCTCTCACACCACCTCCTACGCACACACGTGGCAGGTGACCCATTTTCTTACCCCTCTCCTCACGTCTTGTCTTGAGAGGGAATGGAAGGCTTGTACAAAGCCAGCAGCTGTCTTGAAACAGATACGCCATATAATCCTGAAAGGAGGAATGTGGTTGACCTGTAGGAGAAGGGGAAAGGCATGAGCAGAGAGAGGCTTCTGGAAAGGGGGGTGGGGTTGGGGGGGGTGGATTGGTGAGTAGGAAACAAGGATGGGGGATGTGGTCTCGAGGTGAAAGGTTCAGGCTCTGGAACCAGGCTACCAGATGGGACTGCTCTCCCCTCCTTCCTGGAGGCCTGGCCTCAGGAATGTCACCTGCCGGGCCTCGGTTGACGTACCTGTGAAATGGGGAAGCCATAATAGGCTCCGGTTCACCAAGTCATTCTGAGGACTCAGGAAGAAGATGTTTCAAAAACATAACCTGTTAGAGAGAGACAGAGGGGTGGGGGAAGGAGAGACAGAATCCCAAGCAGGCTCCGCACTGTCAGCGCAGAGCCCAATGCGGGGCTCAAACTCACGACGTGTGAGATCACGGCATGAGCCAAAACCAAGAGTCAGACGCTGAGTCTGTTGACTGAGCCACCCAGGTGCCCTGAAGTTGGGGGGGGTTTAACTACCATGATTGTGCTTTATTACACAACCCCACCTAGTCTATGCTGACTGATACCCAGATTCCAGTCGGTCATTTTGTGTGTCTGGCTCTCGACCGCATCTTCATTGACCTCGATGATGTCTCTCCTTCTCTCCCCCCCAGGAAGCAGTCCCAGCTCAGGGCCTTAAGGTGCTTTACGCACATTTTCCTCCTGTTGCCATCCTAGACGCTGAGGAGAAGCAGGCCCTAAGCTTGGATGTGCTTCCCGTCAGTTCCTTGCCAAGGTCATGGCAAATATCTCTGCTCCGATCCCGTCAGCCCAGACCTCAGTTGCTCCATGGTTATTGCTGACAGTTTTATAGGTGTTGTAAGCATATTCCTGTCAATACACTTGACCTCTAGCATTGAACACAGAGAAGTAAAGGTGCATTATAATTTCCCACATGGGAGGTTGCGTTTGTAAAGGGGTTACTGTGGTTTTTTAACTCCCCGGACACGTGGATTTTCCAGGGACGTGTTGTGTTTCCATAGGCAAGGGTATTCACGCATCTTTTTCAGCATCAAGGTTGCTCTGGCTGAGTCTGGGGCATAGAGAGTTAGCCCAGACAGTGCAGGAAGGGTTAGACCAACACTCGGGATTTTTTTTTTTTTATGTGTATTTATTTTTGAGAGACAGAGAGAGCATGAGCCGGGGAAGGGAAGAGAGAGACGGAGACACAGAATCCGAGGTAGGCTCCAGGCTCTGAGCTGTCAGCACAGAGCCCGACTTGTGGGGCTCAAACCCACAAGTTGTGAGATCATGACCTGAGCCGAACTGAGACGCTTAACCCATTGAGCCACCCAGGCGCCCCAACACTCGGGACCTTTAACGAGAGGACCTTTAACGAGTTGGTTCTAGAGAGGCTGTCCTAGCTAGGATCCCCCTGAAACCAGAAGGAGCTGGGATGCGGTTTCTTCGGAAGGTGATCTCAGGGAGCACTCAAGGAGTGAGGACACAGGGGGTAGTGAGACAGGTCAGAAGGAAAAGCCGTTGGGGGGGGGTGTTCAGAGGTTGCTCCGTGGGCAAAGGGGGCCCCGTTCCTCCGGGACCTTTTGAAGACGTACAGGGAGGGCACGAGTGTTTTGCTTCCCACCTCTCCCCTACCCGAAGGTGCGGCCCTCAGGGCTGCTCACATGTCCTGTACTCCAGCCAGGGGAGGGTCACTGTCGGCAAAGTGCGCTGACAAAGCAGGGACTCTACATGTTCGAGGCCAGATCCTTGGAGTGAGCTGATGGCCCCCAGGAACGACCACACCAGCTGCAGCGGAGATCTGGGGCGGACGGGGGCTGAGACTGAGAGGCAGAGTGACAGCTGTGTCTGCGACAACGCTTGGATGCCATTCGCAATAAAAACATAGTGTGCCTCGTGTTTTTGTTACTGTTGCTTTTTGAGAGGGAGAGAGAGAGCGAGCAGGGGAGGGGCGGCGAGGGGGCGGGAACAGAGGGTCTGAAGTAGGCTTCCCGCTGACAGCAGAGAGCCTGACACGGGGCTTGAACTCGCGACCCAGGAGATCATGACCCGAGCCCAAGTCAGACACTCAACCAGCTGAGCTGCCCAGGTGCCCCCAGTGCCCAGTATTTTTATCCAACGCCGTCTTCCTGGAAAGGCAGGCTCATTGCCAGCCCTGTCTCTGATGGGGCCGAATGTGGGTGAAGAGGGCAGTGCGCATACGGCCTAGAAGCTGACAACCCATCAGATCCCAGCCGTTCTCCGTGACTGGGGAAACTGAGGCAATATGGCAGCCTTCCCCGGCACTATCTCCCCAGCCTTTTCCTACCTCCTCACTCCAGCCCCCTCAGACCAATGCCAGCATCTGGTTTCACCCTGGCTTGGAGCCCCTTGCTCCCGCACGACCCCCCGCAGACCGCGTTCTCGCTCAGCACAACCTGGAGGTGAGACCCAGAGGGAGACGGTCTGCTCAGGGGACGCCCCCGGGGCCCTGGGGCCCAAGTCCTCAGGCTCCCTGAGATGCGCACGCGCTCCCGCGGAATGTGCCGCAGCCACGCGGAGACGGATGATCACGACCGCCGCTGGCAGGGGTGACGCTGTGTTCTCGTTCCTTCTCGCAATATGCCATCTGTAGGAGAGAAATTGATTTTTAAAACAAACAGGCTTTGTGTAAAATGTGTACGTAGGTAAGGTGCCATTATTAAGCTTTGCAGATGACTTTCTCCCCCCCCCCCCAAAGTGCCATCATAGCTTCTCGGCCGCTGAGATGCAGAGCTCGCGACCGGGGTTCCACGTGAGGGTCACGCCGGGGGCCTGCCAAGCCCCTCTCAGACCTCGAACTCCTCCAGCTCAGGGAGGGCACGGCTCTGGATGCCAGTCCTCCTTCCGAAGCGCTTAATCGGGTTTTCCAGGTGGGGGGAGGGCTGTAAGCGCTTTTCTGCTCTTGGGCAAAGGCAGGGATAACGTTAGACGTGCATTTTTTAATGTTTTATTTTTTTTTTTACTTTTTTATTTTTTTATTTGAGAGAGAGAGAGCGAGCGAGCACGAGTCGGGGAGGGGCAGAGAGAGGGGGAGACACAGAATCCGAATCAGGCTCCAGGCTCCGAGCTGTCGGCACAGAGACTGACGCGGGGCTCGAACCTGCGAACTATGAGATCGTGACCCGAGCCGACGTCGGACGCTTCAGGGACTGAGCCCCCCAGGTGCCCTTAGTTGTGCGTTTTGAAGTGTGTACTTGTGGTATAGACAGCAACAGTACAGGACCCACGGGGGTCTTAGGTTTCCCGAGAAGAAGAAAGTCTGCCTCAAGACTGAAGTGTCAACTTACCTGATTTTCCAGCCTGCTGGCCTGTCCTACAGATCTCAGACTTGACGGCCTCTGCAGCTGTGTGAGCCATTTCCTTATACTAAATCTCTTAACATCTATATATGTATATGTCCAGTTATATCTCAGTCTCTCTCTCTCTATTAATATCATCTATTGCTTTGCCTTCTCTGCAGAACTTCGACTGATCCAACCTCAATAATCCTTACTCTTCTATAATCTCCTCCCCTTGAGTTTGGGTGGGAGCCTGTGGATACAATGGTACATCACTCCTACGATTACGGCACGAGGCTTTTGCAAATGTAATTAGAGTTCCAAAGTAGTGGACTTTAACCTAGGGAGATTTCTGGAGGGGCCTGACTCAATCCCACAGCTCTCTAAAACTTGATCTGAAGGTCAGACACAGGAAGTCAGAGATTTGAGAAGGATTCAATGTGCCCTCACTGGCCCGAAGAAGGAAGGGGGGTCATACGGCGAGGAATGTGGGTGGCCTCTTGGAGTCGAGAATGACCCTTGGCCGACAGCTGGCAAGATGGTGGGACCTCAGCCCTACAATGGCAAGCTACTGAGTTGTGCCCACAAGATCGAATTTAGAGGCACATTTTCCCCAGAGCCTCCAGAAAGGATTCAATCTGACCATCACCTTTGTCTTAGCCTTGTGATACCCCGAGCAGAGAAGCCAGACACACTGGGCCCAGCTGGTGACCTACAGAACTGGGAGGTGTTGGGCGAGGCCCTAAGGTCGTGGTTCTTTGTCACATCATCAGCAGAAAGCTCATACCAAAGCTAATACCATCCCGGGTGGCATTCATAGAAGCCGGCCACAAGTCAAGCGCGGTGAGAGCCACCTGGGAACTTGGTTTCAGCTCCGGGATCTACGTTTCTGGAGGGTCGTGTCCAGATGAGAGAGTGAAGGGGGGGGGGTGGCACGTGCCAGGAGGGGCTAGCTGGGGGATAGTGACTGTTCGTGGTTGAGAGGGGGTACTCAGGGGCACGGTCACGGGCTCACAACGTACGTAGAACTACCCAGTGCAGAAGCCATCCTGTCTTGCGTGCCAGGGCTAATAGCTGCCCGGAGGAGCTATCTATGGGCCGGAGCAGAACCCACCAAGTTTCTTCAGGCCTGACCCAAAGGCACTGCTTCACTACGCAGGACCACAGCCCTTATAAAGTGGACCCACATGCTTCTGGAAGCTTCTGGGAATCTCGCAAGCCATTCTGTGGCCCGTGTGTTTGCCATTGTTTGGGCATCTCTAGAAAAATGTCCTCTCGCTCTATCTGGATTTAATGCCCACCAGGCACTGCAAACCCCTGCCGTTTCCGAGGCACGGGCATTCTTACTGTGCTGGAGTGGACCGAGGGATGGGTGGGTCTTCAAGCCCCTTCCTCTCTGACTCTCCCCTGTCCTCCCGTCCTACCCTCTCTTCCTCTCCCTCTTTAATCGGTAGGCGGCACCAAAGTGTGTTGTCCCCTTACCATACAGCCTTCTGTAATTTATGTCTGCCTCAAGAAGTCTAACTCAACTCAATACCCACAGCGAGCCCCCCGCTGCCCTTGTCAAGCCTCGCATGTATCAGGCATGTGCGAAACAGGGGACATGTATCGTCCGACCAAGTTCACAGCCTTCCTTTGAAGTGGGTATTATCATTTACAGGTGAGCACATGAGTCACGGGCAATTTGGTGGGTGCGAGACCCTGTGGAGAGAGAGAAGGAACGATTAAATGCACGGTCGACTGCTCTCAAAGGCACATAACCCAACGAGAGTTAAACAAACAAACAAAAAGTCCGGAGAGTAAGGCGGACGCTCAGGACAGGGACATAATGTGCCTTAAGCACATGTCCTGCTGTTCCGTCCCCATCCCACTTCCTCTATGGTGTCTCCTTAGGGACATCGTGGGTCTTGCCACTCGGGCGGCCGGTGCTCAAAGAAACCTTCAGTGCCCGTCCTGTACCAGACACATTTGGTAACACAACTGGCTTTCTATCCAGTCTCATTTGGTCCCCGTAAGGCTTTTGAAACCGGGGGCAGACAGAAGTTAATAAATGATTAAACCAATCATCCTGGCATATCCAGTGGCCAGGCATGACCCCTGGCCCATAAAGTGCTCTGGTTCAGTTGAAAAGGCTGGGCCAGAGGACAGAAGTCCGTGCCTGTCACTTCTCAAGGCGGAGGCCTGACAGGTCATTTCACGTTTGCCAGAGGGAGCTGGCACTATTTCCCCAGCCCCGGTCAGGTGCCTCCCACCGTCTGGAATGTGGCTCGTTTTCCGGTAGGGTTACGGCCCCCGCAATGATCGTTTCGTTCCTAGTTTTCACGGAGCCTTGCTCCCCTGGAAAACCTCAGCCCATCGAAGCTCGACGTTAAGTTAATGAAAACGTGATCGTATTGTAACATTCCCCCCCCCCCCCTTTCCAGCAAACATCCTATCGAGGGCGAACCGACTCTGAGCTGTGCGGTAGGAAGCAGCAGCTTCGGTCCCTGCCTGCTGGGTCTCTTTTCTACATCAGACAGACAGACTAAATCAGCAATTAGCTGCTGAGGGTGGCTTTCGATTAGCAAGCAGCTGCTACACTCCCATTAGTTAATGTCACCGTCCCTGCATTCCTTCTGAATGATAATTGCAGTAGGTAGCAATGCATATTTTTAACGGTTCCCCTTTTTTGTTTAAAACGGAAAGGATGCCCTTCTCTTTCTACAAAAGCTCAGCTACAGTATTGTTGCTCCTGTAAAGAAAAAAAAAAATAAAATAAACCCAACCTGGGACCATTCTATCCCAACGAGTAGCCCCATGAAACCCCAGGCCGTCAGCCTGAAAAGAGGATGTTGCTCGGAACCAGTTTTGTTTGGAACCAGCTTCAGCCGAAGGCAGCGCGTGCGCGTGCGTGCGTAGGGGACGGTGTTTGTGAGGGCCCACACGTTTCGGGAATGACAGCTGTAAATTGTCCACGGTGAGGCGTTCCCTGAATATTCTTCTGGACCGCTCTTATCGGTGGGGGGCACCGTAAGCGGCAAGGGAATTCGGAGGCGTGAGTTGACGAAACCTGTTTATCTTTGTTTTTATTTCGCTCTAAACTTCTGATCTGGGGAAATTTTGGATTTACGAAAACGTTGCAAAGATAGTGAAGTGCGTTCCTCACCCGGCTTCCCTGAAGGCACGGACAACTAGGCATACGTAACCATCGTGCAGTTAGCAGAACTAAGAAACTGATACGGGTGCCGCGCTCTTAACGGACAGACTAGATTTGGAGGGTGCCTGTTTTTCCACTCATGTCCCTTTTCTGCCCCGGGATCCAGTCCAGACCCCCACATGGCATTTAGCTGTTGTGACTCTTCAGGGTCCCGTGATCTAAGACAGGTTCCTGAGTTTTTTCTCTCGTGCCCTGGATAGTTTTGAAGAACACGAAGCAGGCATCCACCTAAATCCAGCTGATTAGGGGCGCCTGGGTGGCGCGGTCGGTTGGGCGTCCGACTTCAGCCAGGTCACGATCTCGCGGTCCGTGAGTTCGAACCCCGCGTCAGGCTCTGGGCTGATGGCTCGGAGCCTGGAGCCTGTTTCCGATTCTGTGTCTCCCTCTCTCTCTGCCCCTCCCCCGTTCATGCTCTGTCTCTCTCTGTCCCAAAAATAAATAAACATTGAAAAAAAAATTTTTTTTTAAATAGATAAAATAAATCCAGCTGATTAGGTTGGGGTTGTAGGATTTTGAGACGCTGTCACCGAGATGAAGGGCTGCGTGATATCAGAGGGTATGTGATATCAGCATACGTTATCGGGGGTGATGGGAACGTTGGTCAGGACGCTGTCCGCCAGCTTTCTTCAACAGAAAGATACAACATTCCCTTTCCCTTACCTTACTCTTCGGGAACAAATCGCTAAATGAAGCACCAAATCAAGAGGAGAGGAGTTAAGTCCCACCTCCCAGTGATACATCATTTGGAATTCTTCTGGAGTGAGGATTTGGGGAATGTGCCTTATTTTAAATTTATATTTATTTGAGAGAGAGACAGAGAGGGAGCACTAGTAGGGGAGAGGGGCTGAGGGAAAGAGAGAATCCCAAGCAGGCTCCACGCTGAGCGGACATGGGACTCGGTGCCGTGTCCCTGGGATCGTGACGTGAACCCAAATTAAGAGTCAGACACTCAACTGACTGGGCCACCCAGGCACCCTGGGGATTGTGGCTTTAATGGAAGACCTGTCACTATGCGCTTTTGGTCCAGTAACCCAAGCTCTCTCAGCCTCAGAATTTCTTTCCATGAAACGAGAGGCTGCACAAGACCGGCTGAGGGGTTCCAGCTAGCTCCACCCTACCAATAAGGCCTTAGATAAGTTTCTTAAACTCCATAACCTTCAGTTGTCTTGTCTATAAACTGCTGTGGTTGGGAGACTGAGACAGCAGCCGTAAGGCATTTTGCACAGAGCTTGTGCACGGGGACATGTTATGAATTTCAGCTCTTGTTTGGACCACATGGAGACTCAGTAACAGGCTAGTCAAAGTTACTCAGTAATGGCATCAGAAAGGGTTCGTAGAATTAGTTCCCTGGCACGTGCTTGAAAAGAATGTGTCCCATCCTTCCCGGCTTTGTTGAAACACGAGACCTATAACGGCAGCTTGAGGACATTGCACACATCCAGCCTTGCCGTGCAATTGTGCACAAGTACAGTTTCGGTGAAGAAAATAGAGCGCTGAATGTCAGGTGGAAAACGGTCCCGGACCGTCTTGCCCACTACGTGGCGAACCGTCAGCCGGTGCCTCCGTTTCCCTATCTGTTAAAGAAACACAGCCATCACGGCTCCCGGCCCAGGGAAAACCACATGGCAGACGTTCGGTTCCGAAGCTAGGTAGATGGCTTACCCATCATAAACTGTTTACTTCAACGGAATAGACGGGCAGAAAGCCATTGATTAAGTCTTCAGAGGCATGAAGCGGCATGGCCTTCAAAATGGGTAGCTGAGATCATAGCGGTGGTTTGATTTCAGGTGATAGAGTTGGGCCCCATACTAGTGATAGTGAACGTTTTATTTATTTATTTGTGTCAGTTTCAGAGGTACAATATAGGGACTCGACGGCTCCTTACGTCACCCGGTGCTCATCACGACAAGGGCACCCCTTAATCCCCATCACCCGTTTCACCCGTCTCCCTCCCCGCCTCCCCTCTGGTAACCTTCAGTTTGTTCTCTATAGTTGAAGAGTTTGTTTCTTGGGTTGTCTCTCTTGTTTTCCTTTGCTCGCCGTTCTGTTTCTTGGATTCCACATAGGAGTGAAATCGTACAGTATTTGTCTCTCTCTGACTGATTTCGCATAGCGTTGTGCTCTCTAGGTCCACACGGGCGGTTGCGAATGGAAAGATTTCATTCTTTTTTATGGCCAAATAATATTCCGTCGTGTATACATCTTCTTTATCCATTCATCTGTCATTGGATGTTTGGGTTGCTTCCATAGTTTGGCTATTGCAAATAATGCTCCAATGAACATAGGGGTGCGTATATCCCTTTGAATTGATATTCTCCTATTCTTTGGGCAAATAGCCAGTAGTGCGATTTCTGGACCATCGGGTGCTTCTATTTTTAATTTTTTGAGGAACCTTCATACTGTCTTCCACAGTGGCTAAAACTGTTACACTCTCACACGCTGATGTGTTATAAATGGCTAAGCTCTATTTAGAAAAAAAAAAAGCACACACTTGCATATAGACAGAAGTCATGAGACTGCTCTCAGACTTTGACCCAGTGAGCCCGTCCAGGGGGCTCAAACCTAAAACAGCTGAACTGAAGAAAATAGCAACATGCACGGAGATACCTATTGGTGCCTTCTAGATGGTTGTGAGGAGAAAGGCCATCATCTAACGGGGACGGATAAGAAGTGGGAGTACCCTACCTCACTCAGTAACAAGAAGTTAATTACAAGAAATTGGGGCGCCTGGGTGGCGCAGTCGGTTGAGCGTCCGACTTCAGCCAGGTCACGATCTCGCGGTCTGTGAGTTCGAGCCCCGCGTCGGGCTCTGGGCTGATGGCTCAGAGCCTGGAGCCTGTTTCCAATTCTGTGTCTCCCTCTCTCTCTGCCCCTCGCCCGTTCATGCTCTGTCTCTCTCTGTCCCAAAAATAAATAAACGTTGAAAAAAAAAATTAAAAAAAAAAAGAAACGAAGCAACACAGGAAGTACTTATGGTGGATTGTGTAGTGAAAATAATAGTAAGAACGCGACGCACACACCGCGTTGGAGCTGTGAAAATACTTGAGCGTGTGGACAGATGCTAGAAGGAAATGTGCAAAAGTGAAAACGTGGTTCTGGTAAGAGAAAAAAAAGCAGTTAGGGGCGCCTGCGTGGCTCAGTCACTTATGCATCTGACTCCAGCTCAAGTCATGATCTCATACTTCATGTGTTCGAGCCCTGCATTGGTGTCTCTGCTGTTAGCACAGACCCTGCTTTGGATCCTCTGTCTCCCTCTCTCTCTCTCTCTCTGTCCCTCCCCCGCTCATTCTCTCTCTCTCTCTCTCTCTCAAAATAAATCAACTTATAAAAAAGCCATTAGGTAAGAGTTAAACAAATATTCTTTTATGTTAAGCGTCCCAGCAAATATTTCAAGTTCAGCAAAACAGAGGTGCTCAAATTGGTCAATGGTTTGGAATAAATACACATGGGCTCCCATGAACACCTTTTGCTGCACATAAATATTTCCCCAACCTCCCCTTTCCCTTATGTGCCCCTTAAAGCTCCTAAATAAAATTAATAGAGTCAACAGAATCATTTTTAAAGGATGAAGAGAAACAATTTCAGGACTCTATCTAAAGAGGGAAAGAAAGCTTTTTTCTCTTCATTCTTCAGTGGCTTGTTAGAGGTGCTCAGAGCCTGTGTTATTGAAACCCGAGGGTGACAGGCATTAAGGTGAATCTATTGCCGAGCCTGGGTCTTTAATGAGTGCATTGATCAGAGAAGAGACGCAAGAAAGCACAGTCCGGTGACACATGAATGAATATAAATTTAGCCTCGACTGAAGATCTTCCACAGTCGGCCTGTTCCCCGCTGACAGTGTGAACAGGAGGAGAGGAAAGCGATTTCGGTCCTCAGTCTTGATTCTCTTCATGCTGTTGGCAGTTTTTAAGAGCAAGTTATGACTATTTTACCTTTAAAAGCAACGGGAACTTGTCAAAGATTCCCTCCCTGGAAGTGATGATCGAGCACGACTCTACTTGGTACCGATTTTGAATCTGAAATCAATCCGTTTGCCTGGAGGAGAAACTACTTTTCAACCACTGGATTTGTCCAGAAATTGGGACTGGCTGCCTTGGCAGAGAGCGAGTGCCCCGTCCTCGGAAGAATGCAAAGGAGGGCAGGTTGGCCGGTTGGTGAGGAGTTTCAGAGGGGCTCAGACGGGGAAGAGAGACCTGGGGAGAGGAGGAGAGCTTGATATTGGGTCACCTTTCAGATTAATCCAACGTTGGCTGTCTACCCTTCTAGGAAAGTGGGGATGCGAATAGGACCTGAGTCACAGGTTTGCCACGAGTTCGATAATGCACAAGCATCATGGGTAGTGTGTTCCCCACAGTGGCCACGGTGTAACACGTTCTCAGTAAGTGTCATCACTATTACAATTAATTTTTCATTACATTCAGTGACGACACATCGAACCCTTCCTAGGTGCTTGATCTTTTTACCCGTGACATCTCACCTAGACTCCTGAGAAGGGGTGAATCGCGTCCCCCAGATTGACGTGCGGAAGCCCTAACCTCCAGGAGCTCAGAATGTGACAGCGTCTGGAGACAGAGACTTTCAAGAGATAATTCAGATAAAATGAGGTCGCGTGGGTGAGACCCGATCCAATACGAGTGGTGTCCTCGTAAGAAGATATTAAGACACAGATAATATGCAGAGGGAAGGCCATGTGAGGGTACAGGAAGGGGGCCGTCTTGCAAGCCCAGGAGAGAGACGCCAGGAGACCCCAGCCCTGGTGACTCCCTGCTCTCAGACTTCCAACTTCTAGAACTGTGAGAAAATTAAGGTCTGCTGTTACAGCTACCCACTCTGTGGCACTCTTACCACAGACCTGGCAAACCGACCTACGTCTCAACCACCCTGGGACGTATGGATGATTACCTACGTTTTCCAGAAGAAGACACTGAGGTTCAGAGAGGGGCGATGACATCTTCGGGGTTACACAGCCCCCTCAAGCAACTATCGTTTTTGCCTGAGAGTCAAGGGAAGGTGACAGGGTCGGTATTTAGCACATCGTAGGAGCTCCATAAAAGGGAGGGCCTCCCTCGCGACCGAGCGGGGACACGCACGTTGCCGCCATGAGCCCCCTTCTTCCCGCCATCGGTCCCTCTCCCAACTTACTCCGAAGGGCACTCTTGCTTACCTGTTGGCCCTTACGTGCTAAGACTCCCAACTTTTCTTTCTCCCCTTTATCAGTCTCCCGACTGTGGCACATCAGCACCTTTTGATTTCTGCAGCCTCTTCAGAAGTATTTTTGACACAAACAATAGTCCCGGTTTTTGCCTTTTCAAGAGGCATCAGCACAATCCGAGCAGACACTGGTGACTCATTTTGATCATCGCCTTAAAGCAATCCCCTCTGTGAGCCGGGACCTGACAGGCCTCACTGTGCCGTGGAATCTTACACTATTTTTATGCCTTTTAATCTATCTTTTAACAGCCTCCTTGTTTAGAACTCTGGGCCCTGGAGTCTCAGAAAGCACGTTTTCCAGAGCGGGGAGAACAAACCTGGCCTGTCTTAATCAAAGGCTCAGGGAGCCCCAGTCTGGGGTCCGTATCCAATCTTTAGCTTTTCTAGTGCATTCCCCCATGGTTTCCTTTTATAATAGCCTCAGCGGGGACTCCCTGCCCGCTTGGCAGGGCTGCTGGCTGCCGTCTTAATAACTGCTGAGCTTCTCCAAGGCAGGAGACTGTCAAAACGTTTCTAAAGGGCCTGAGTTGCTCAACTGAGTCACTGTTATTGGAAGGTCATTACGAAAGTGACATGTCAGGGTGAACATCAGGGATGGGGTCAGTCGTTACCTTCGGAACGCCTCCCCGTTACCCTGGGGCCACGTAGAGCCGTGGGCTTCTCCCCGGGCTTCTTAAGAACTTGGTACGTCTCCTTGTTTTGTGTTCCATTTGATGTAACAAGCACTCATGAAGATTTGACAGGATGCACGCCAATGTAGTGACGTCAGCATCTTTCTATTGACTTATACGGTGAGTTCCTGCACCTCAGGAAGAGTTTAAGGTGGGGACACAGTAATCTGACCCTAAGACTCATTTCTGCTGCCCTCTGAAGATCCAGGCCAAGAGAACCGCATATGAATGAAAGAGAGCCAGGTGGGAGACAAACCCGTTTTATTCACAGAATAGTCGGGCAAACAACTTGTATCCTTTACTGCTGGGTCATTGGGAAAATTGAGCTGGAGAAAGGGAAGGGGTCTGGGTCTCCTGTGGACCCCCGGTACGCTATTCTGGAAACCAAATGCTTCATCCAAGCCCCAAGACTGGCCCTGAGACCTGAACACCACCAGCAGTGTGGATGAAGGTTCAACAGGGCCCCACAGGACAATCCTACCCCAAATGGCCGCAGCAGAGGGGAGAATATGAAAGAGAGACAAATCCTGGCTTTGGGGCTTGATGGCCTTGAGCTCGTGGCCTATCAGCTCAGCATGAACTCCTCCTGGTGCTTTGGGAGGTTGTCAGGAAAATCTCCTTTCCCCTACAATACAAAAATAGTCGGAGTAGGGGAAGCTGAGGCAGAGACGGTAAAAAAGCTCAAAACCCATCAGAGACCCCACAGGTGGATGGATCCTCCAAGGGCACCAGGCCCAAGTCACCATCGCTCAGCTGGAAACACAAGAGTGAAGGGACCTGCCGAAAGCCACGTGGTCACTGCTGAGCAGAGGAGTGGTTCGAGAGTGAGTGTCTTGATTCCCTCTCCATCCTCTCTGCCCTGCAAGAGTTTGGGGACGGAGGTTCCTTGGCTGGTGATTATGGTCCAGCCACTTTGCAGCTCGCGCCGTAATGAGGAGGGAGCTGTGCTCTTCCTGAGTTCCTTTTTGTCCCTCTGACTTTCAAATGAAAACGCGTCTTAGAGGAACAGGAGGTCTCTGAATGCTGTGCAGGAACCTCCTTCCTTAGCAGGTCTTTCTGCCTCCACCACAGGGTTACTGCTAACAAACTGTGTTCTTGCAATGTCTCAAAACATTGAATTTCCCTTCCCTCCACTGGCCCTGTCTTTACAGCCTGGGGTCAAGCTGAGAAATGCAGTGGAATGTTGCCTTCCAGTCGAACAAATGGAAAGATAGCAGATGAATTTGATGTGACGAACTAACTACATATGGGGCTTTGTGTGGATTATTTAATATAGCAATCTTATGAGAGAGTATCCCTTTTGCAGAGAGGAAAACCGAGGCATAGAGAGTTTAAATAAGCTGCCCAAGTTGACCCAGTAGGGTGGTGGTGAAGGCAGTACTTGAGCCAGACCTATCTGAATGTGCAACCCATACTCTTGGCTTTATACAATAGCTCCCTTACATACTTTTCCATACTCACATCCCTTAATAAGATTTATCCACAATTTTTGGTTAAGCTGATAAGTAACGTTTACAGAATTATGACTATGTAAATATTGATCCCCACCAGGCAAAAGAGTATGCAGTTATGTAGACTTCAACATTTTGTTTCACCTGGAGTTAATAATTGCCTTGATTTGGGGCGCCTGGGTGGCTCAGTCGGTTAAGCGGCCGGCTTCGGCTCAGGTCACGATCTCGCGGTCCGTGAGTTCAAGCCCCGCTTCGGGCTCTGTGCTGACAGCTCAGAGCCTGGAGCCTGTTTCAGATTCTGTGTCTCCCTCTCTCTCTGCCCCTCCCCCGTTCATGCTCTGTCTCTCTCTGCCTCAAAAATAAATAAACGTTAAAAAAAATTTTTTTTTAATTATTGCCTTGATTTTCTGTGGTTTATTTTCTGTGTACCCACTGCTTTCTTCTCCGGTGTTCTTACCTTCTGTCATACGCTTGTCAGTAGTTCTCCAAAAACTTAAACAGTTCTACACTCTCAGTTTTATATTTTTTTATAGTTACTGGAAACCTGTCTCCTGCATCCCCAGAGCGTTTTCTTTCAATCTCAACAGATCACTTTCTCAGGCTGGCACACAATGGCCGTCCTGGGACTTCCAGTTGATCATCTTACGCTTCTGCGTTGAATTCTCTGTCCTTTGGATCCTGTGTTTTCTTTGTCTATTTTTTTTTTTTTTCATTTTACTAAGCGCCTCTTCCAGCATTTTTCGAGGAAAGGACTGTAGATGTAGTCCTACTGAGCTAAAGAAATAGAGATCAGAGCTCAGTGCTTGAGGCAGGTGGAATCCCCAGGGTGGGGATTTGGAGAGCAACCTATGTAGAAAACGAGTCCTGTCAGTTGATGTACGAGTGCCTGAGAGTCTCAGGGTGAACTTGGGCTGTACGTGCACAGGGCAAAGCACTCAAACCTTATCACGGAGCAGCTGTTATGGCGCTGAGAACAGAGCAGAGCTACTAGAGGTCAAGCAGGGCTAGAGAAATTGGAGTTCTCGCCCTGCAGGGTAGGGAAATCCCCTTGACATCCTAGCCTCTAGCCGTGATGTCAGAAAGACCACGATTTAAGAGTACGGACCATGCCATGGACCTGCCTTGTCTGAGTCCCGCCAAGTTAGAGGGGCTTGGAAAATGCCTTGAGCTTTCCACAGCTCTGAGCAAACAAGGTGTGAAAACAAGCCTTTGCAAGTTCAAATGATTAACCCGTAGTTGCATGGTTTGGGATTTCAGAGGGCGATAACTGAAGCCAGAGCTTGTACAATGTCCTTTGCGCGATGTTCAATATTCAACAAAATTTTCAGTGGACCTTAAAAAAAAAAAACAACCCAGGAAAATGTAAGCCATAGTAAAAAACGAAACAAAGCAAAACACAGTTAAGAGATACCCAAACCCAAGATAGTGTATGCGGTATGCTTAGCGAAGACTTTCAAATGATCCCTGTAAATACGTTGACGTAAAGGAAAAGTAGATTTTAATGAGTGAGCAGGCGGAAAGTTTTAACAAAAAAACGTAAACTCTGACGAATTGAGTGGAAATTCTAGAACTGAAAAGAATGAATAGAAAGCAAAAGTTCCCTGAAGAGACTAATTTTCTTTATCTTTTTTTTTTTTTAACGTTTTATTTATTTTTGAGACAGAGAGAGACAGAGCATGAACGGGGCAGGGGCAGAGAGAGAGGGAGACACAGAATCGGAAGCAGGCTCCAGGCTCTGAGCCATCAGCCCAGAGCCCGACGCGGGGCTCGAACTCACGGACCGCAAGATCGTGACCTGAGCCAAAGTCAGACGCTTCACCGACTGAGCCACCCAGGCGCCCCTCTTTATCGTTTTAAAGTGTATTTATTTTGAGAGAGAGAGCGAGTGGGGGAGGGTCAGAGAGAGAGAGAGAGAGAGAGAGAATCCCAAGCAGTCTCCGTGCTGTCAGCCCAGAGCCCGAGGCAGGGCTCGAACTCACAAACCGTGAGATCATGACCTGAGCTGAGATTAAGAGCCCGATGCTCAACAGAGCCACCCAGGCACCCCAAAAGTTCACTGGATAGAGTTACCAACAGACTGGAGATGGCAGAAGAAAGCATCAGTGAACTAGAAGATAGACGGACACAAATGGCCCAAGTGGAGGACACAGAGAGGAAGGTCCAAAGACCCAAGGCTCTGGTGGTCTGTGGGGCTGTGCAGGGGTGGACGGGGCATCGGGCGGGTCGGCGCCGGTCTGCGTGTGCAGACTTCCCAGAAGTCCCAACGTGCAGCCTTGCTCCCGCCTCGCAAGTCCCCGGTGCTCCGCGTGAGGCACCTTTTGGAGGCTCTGCAGGGTACTTTGACTCACGTCTCAGAGTTCTGCTCCGCTGCTGGCCCGTTTTCCCGCTGTTCACCTCGCTCTCCCCTCTATAACCCCGAGTTCACGACAAGCTTGCTTCACGGGAAGCCCAAATGGATTAAGTGGGCTGGAGCCGGTGAGGGGCTGGGCTCGATGTTCGGCACACAGATCACTGATGCCAAATGCTATCCATTTTCACTCTCTCCCGCCTTCCCGCCCCCTCTTCCTCTTCCTTTTCCCTTCCCCTCCCGAGCATTATGCATTCATGTATTTCAGCCCCGTCAGGCTGCTTTCAGGACAGCGGGTTTGTAATTACTGCAGCATGGTGTATAATGTCTGTGGCAAATTTATTTCGTCTCATATTTCTTGTAAGTGTTGCTGATGCAGAGTGAACGCCTCAAATCACTCGGAGGCAAACAAATGAGACAGAAAACCCACCGGTAATAAGGCTGGACCGGGAGGCACGTATATTTTTCAGAAACGGCTCTCTTCTCTTTCACCGTGTGGCCAGTTACAGTCTCATCTGGGGAGACGACAGTCTGGCCCTGTCCTTGCCAGCAGGCCTGACCCTGAGCTCAGAGGGAAGGTGGGGGTTTCACAGCCTGACCTTAGTCGACGCAACGGCCTTTGTACACGGAGTGCGTCAGATGCGAGCTTGGAATGATCCGGGGCAGCCCTACGCAGGGGAGGGAGGCCGTGATCCAGGCCAAGGTGCGGGGCTGCCTTCTGCGAGGGCCAAGCGGTGGGAGGCTGGGCCCGGGCTGGAACGCAGGCGTCCCCTGGTCCCGGGTTCCTCCCGGCCTACCAGGTCCAGGAAATCGTCCGCTTCCTGTTCCCTCTCCTTCCTGCGTCAGTCCATGACTGTCCTGAACCCCCGGCCCGTTGGCGATGATTCTGTTTTTAGTTGTAAGTAATTAGCTCGGCAAATATGTGCGGCACACTTTGTGGTTTCAGGAGTCGGTCCAGACACTGGAGACACAGACGAATAAACCCCTGTCCCTCCCTTCCAGGGGCCCACAGGTGGTCAGGAAGACGGACATTGAACAGGCCCTTTCACTTCTGTGTGGCTGGTGGCCGTTTGGGTACAGCAGAGAAAGTAGCCCTCCGGCCTGCTTGGAGGGGTCTCCATGAGTTTCTGGGTGAAGCTGCTTGAACTGGATTCTTTAAAACAGAGGGAGGGGCGCCTGGGTGGCTCAGTCGGTCGGGCGCCTTAGTCTTGATTTCAGCTCAGGTCATGGTCCCAGGGCTGCGGGATCGAGCCCCATGTTGGCCGATCGCAGAGCCTGCTTGACATGCTCTCTTTGACTCCCTCTGCCCCCCTGCCCCACTTGTGAGTGCTCTCTCTCTCTAAACGAAACCTATATATATAAAGAGAGGGACACAGAACTCATCAAAGAAGAATCAGAGATGAGGAGATAGAAGGAGCCCATCCAAGTGGGAAAAGAACCTGAGTCTTGTGGTGGGACTTGAATTTGAACTTGGGTCTGCTTGGGTCCAAAGGCCAAGCCGACGGGCTTCTTGGTGTGAGATGCAGCCCGAAAGCTCACACCTCAAGTCCCAATGCCCTTCACCTTTGGAAGCGCCTGCGTGCAACACTAGGCATGAGCACAAAACCACGTAGCTCTCTCAGTGTCCCCACGGACTCCGTCGCGGGTGGCTCACCGGGGCCCGGGGTCCAAGCTCCTCGCCTTCCCCCCGCTCACTTTCCTCAGGGAGACCACGCTGGGGCAGCGGCGTCCAGAAGCGCAAGGCTTACGGAGCTTGGCGAAGTATTTTCACATGCCCGCAATCCTCTCCAGGAGATCACACACGGGATAATGACAGCCTTTGGGTGGTCACTCGCCCCGAGCCCGGCGAGGCGGAAAGTCCTTCAGAGACTGTGCCTCCATTGGCCGAATCCTCAGAGCGTTCACAAAACAAGTAGGTGTTAAGTTGAGGAAATGGAGGCTCAGACAGTTGAAGAAAGCTGCCCGAGGCCACCCAGCCGCTAAACCGCAACAAGGCGTAAAGCCAGGTCCGTCTGACTCCCGCCGCACGCGGCACCACGGGAGTGGGGTGGCCATTCTCTTTGGGAATCCCAAACCCTCTCTCTGCGGTCTCCGTCTGTCAACGGACAGCCCCAAAGAAGAGCAAAAACAAACTCCGTGAACAAGAATGTCCCCGGGGATCAGTGTCAAACCCCATGTGCAGGCTTAAAAAAAAAAAAGCCTATTGCCCTTATAACAGACGGGAGAGGCCTGGCTGGGAGACGGATCAGGCGCCCGCCGTCTGAGGCTTTGTTTGTGGAAGGACAGGCGTGACCCGGGCCCTCGCAGCCGCGCTAGGAGCCCTCGGGGAAGAGGTGGCCGTGGAGGGAATGGAAGTCGCACTGTGCCGACCTCTGCTCAGCGTGCACCCCTGGAGGCCGCAGTTTTAGAGACCTCCCGTGATGGAACAGGCCGTCGGCGAGCAAGCGAGCGCCCTGTCCCTGCGTGTGCGCAAGCAGAGGGCAGAAGGGGCGCGTGCCGGGGCAATTGTGGACAGGACGCCTACCTTGGATAGGAAGTGGCTGGGCAGGTAAAGAGAAACCCAGGGGGAGGAAGAGACTGTCCGGAGGCCTCACAGAGCTCCGAGGTCAGCATCCGGGTTAGGTGTCCACGTGCAGGGTCCGAGTGGCACAAGGAACTTGGAGGGAGGTGGCACGCGGGACGCTTCGAGTCCAGAGGGCACAAGGCAGAGCCGCCGCTCAGACCAAGAAGCTTCGCTGGTGGGCCTTCTGCACGCTGGGCCGCAGGGCCCTCGAGCGTTTGCCTCAGAAAACCTGGATCTCCAGCGACAATGAGCCCTGAGCTTAGAAACAGAAGGGCGCGAGGCCCACGGCTCGTCCGCTTCTCCTGGGGGATCGCACCAGACCCTGGTTATCCAGGAAAGCCGCTGCTGCTGTTAGCCTTGACTGATGGACAGGGCGGCGATAAGAGGCACATTCCTGGGACTAGGAATGTGCACGGCCTGGCAGGAATAGCTGGAGGGCATTGCCAGAAAGGGGACTCAGATATGAAGCAGACGCTGTTTGCACAGGGAGACTCAGCAGATAAGTCCACAGACGCCTCTGTGTCCAAGCTGAGAGGGGGCAAAGATTGGCTGTACCTACTGCAGGGAAGGGCAGTCTGGAAGGGTCAGAGTGGAAACCAGATTTGTCCATTCTGTTGCAATCATTAAAAAAAATTCTCTTGAAATGTTTACTCATTTTTGAGAGAGAGAGAGAGAGAGAGAGAGACAGAGCACAAATCGGGGAGGGGCGGAGAGAGAGGGAGACACACAACCGAAAGCAGGCTCCAGGCTCCTAGCTGTCAGCACAGAGCCCGACGCGGGCCTCGAACTCACGGACCGCGAGACCGTGACCCGAGCCGAAGTCGGACGCTCAACCGACAGAGCCACTCAGGCGCGCCTTTAGTAATCTTTTTATTTTAACGGTCACGTTGGCTGACAGCGAACTGAATTCCTTTTTGGAAAACACTTCCTCATTTGGAGACTGTACATTGAGATGCCCTCCGTCCCCCCCTGCAAAGCGTGGGCTCATACCTAACACTGGTCCTATGGGGTCATCACTCAGGGCTGCATCTCACAGAGTAAGACGAGGTCAAAGGCAACAGCAAGGAGACAATCAACCAACAGTCGGTCTCATCCAGGTGCGAAGCGTCCGCCTGCCGCCTCGGAGCCGGTTCGGGCTGCAAGAAACAGAAAACACAACTCTTCTCTGGCTTGAAAAAGAAGTGTATTGACTCAAATGACTGAAGAGCCCAGGTATAGATCCTGACTGCTGGGGTTTGGCTTGTGGGCAGCTTGAGTCAAATGACTTAAGAGTACGGGATTTGGGGGCGCCCGGGTGGCTGTCAATGGAGCGTCTGATTTTGATTTGGGCTTGGGTCATCGTCCCAGGATTGTGGGATCAAGCCCCATGGCGAGGTCCACGCTGATCATAGAGCCTGCTTGAGATTCTCTCTCTCTCTCTGCCCCTCCCTTCCACTCGTGCACGCTCTCACTCTCTTAAAAAAATAAATAAATAAGAAAAGAATATGGGATGTCAATCTTTTACACCAGTAACCACTACGTTTCATTCACCGACGGTCACTCGTTCCCTGTCCTCCCCCACGCTGCTCCCCATCTGTCCTGCACACGCATCATCGTCCTCAGTCGCGTGGCTCCCGGGGGACTCGGGCCGTGGGACTGGACGCGAGTCGGCCTGCGTTTGTCCAGCTCAGCTGAAGTGAGGGGCGCTGCAGCTGGGAACCCCATCCCGAGGCCCGTCTCCTCGGGGATGTCGGACAGAATCCGGGAGCGTCACAAACGTGCTCGATGCTGGGAAAACACAGATTCTGGTCCGGACGAAGCCAGCGTTTTCTCAGGAAAGACGGAGCCTCCAAGCTGCCTCCCGGAGGAGGTTGGGAGGTTTTCACAGCTGCGGGGAAGGAACGCTACCTTCCCGGGCCGTGCCGCTTTGGTCCTGCTCGGGGATTCCCTTCCTCATGGCTGGAACCTCCGGCAGAGCAGAAGGTAGTTTCCCGCCATTCGTTCCACAAAGGCCCATCGAGTGCCAAATACGCTGTGCTTCTTGTTCTAGGGCCCCAGGGATACGAGGGGGACAAAGCAGCCAAAATCTCTACCCACAGGGGCATATGTTCCAGAATCCTCTCTTTGGCGATAATCTGCTGGTCTTGCGAGACCCGCCTCGGAAATGCGTCCTTCGTGCGGGCAGCGTTCTGTCAGTGAGAACGTGGAGGAGCTCTTCATCCATTTGTCTCAGGACAGCAAGCGAGGGACAAGGACGCAAACACGCCTGGCAAATACTCTCTGCAAAAGACCTTCTCCGGGGCTACACGCTACGGTCTCCTGAAAAGGACATGGCGGGGTTGTGTCTGGGACTCTAGCCCTTGATTCAGAGCTCGGACTCACGCAGGAAGTCAATGTGGGATTTTGAATTATGGAACCGGTGGGCAATACATGAATAAATTAAAGGGGGACCCACATGTGAATGAACCTCGTTGCGTTCTTCTCCTCTGACTGCTGATCTCATCCTCCTCCACGGCTCTCACCCTCATCTTTGTGGAGGAAACGCTTCTACCCGTGGTTGCCAGGTACGGTTGCTCGGTCTGCACGCTGCGCAAGGTTGCCAGCCCTAAAGGGGCACCATTCACACTGCAGACGTGCGCTAGCTGATATGAGAGTGTGGGCAGGGGTAGAGCTTGTGGGTCTCACCGCCGAGCCTGGAGCAGCGGGAAAGAGACTCCTCGTACACGCGGCCACGTACATGCTGGAGCCGCGTCCTGCTTTGAGCATGTTCTGGGGTTCCTCTGAAGTCCCTGCTCCCACCAAGGCCCACATCTCATCCTTGCCAAAGGATCCTGCCTCTGATGAGGGTGGCCTCATCAGGGAGGCAGTGGGACGTGCAGGGGGTGCGTGCTGCTGGCGTTGGAGTAGATGGGATCTGATGCGCGTTCACTGCTGCTTCCAATGGCCTCTGGACGCCCCCCCCCCACCCCTCCCCCACCAGCCGAGCTAAGCTGAGGCCACAGGGAGTCTTTGCTACTGAGAAGAACTCTTGCCCGGCCCCTCCCCTTTACAGGAGTTATCTGATGTGGCCAGAAAGGGTATCTATTCACATTCCTGCTTTGCCCCAGGCCAGCTTGTGCCATAATGTATTCCAACTTGCCAAAAGGCAGTGAAGAAAGGGATGCCTTGAGAAATCACTTCCCAAACGTTTAGTGCCAACCTGTATAGGCCTCAAGGAACGGATCTGAATGCCCGCAGCCCCCTTCTGGCATCCTGCGTGCAGTTAGGAAAGATTCTGCAGAGCACCTGTGACTGCTCTGGGCCAGCGACATGGCCGAGGTCACCCCCGCCTCCTCCCCCGCGGAGTGTCCCGGGGTGGAGGAGTGACCTTGTTCTATGGGAGACCGTGCGGTTACAAAGCGGCCGAGCGGGAACCAGGGGAGAGCGGTGACGGCTGAGGCTGGTGAGAAGCTGCCTGCCACCGTCACCCCCGTGAGGACAATGGTCACAGTTTAACCGCAAAGCAGCTCCCCGTCGACCCCCCCGCTTGTTCCAGAAACCGCTCCCACAGGACCCCGTCTCCAGCATTCAGCAGATCCTGCCTCGTTTGGAGCATCGCCCACTGCTTGCTTGCCGCTCACAGCTGGGGACGGCCGCATCTCCCTGCAGACCCGCGACCGAGTCTCTCCCACCCCCAAACCCGCCTTAGCGGGGTGCTGGTCCACGCGAGAGTGTTCGGCGTTTCCTCTGTTTGCCAACCGTCTCCTTTCCAGCACCTTAGCCCTGATGGAGCAAACGTGATCACAGGTGGGTTCGCCGCTGCAGGTTTATGAATAAACGGCCTGCATGCATTATGATTTTACGTGCGTGTTGATTTCATTCGCTCAAAATATCTTACGAACGGGTAGTACCACCTTCATCATCGTCTTCTTTTTAAAATTTCATTAAAATTTTTTTCCTTTATTTATTTTTTTTTAATTTTTTTTTTCAACGTTTATTTATTTTTGGGACAGAGAGAGACAGAGCATGAACGGGGGAGGGGCAGAGAGAGAGGGAGACACAGAATCGGAAACAGGCTCCAGGCTCTGAGCCATCAGCCCAGAGCCCGACGCGGGGCTCGAACTCACGGACCGTGAGATCGTGACCTGGCTGAAGTCGGACGCTTAACCGACTGCGCCACCCAGGTGCCCCATCCTTTATTTATTTTTGAGAGAGCGAGAGCGAGAGCAGGGGAAGGGCAGAGAGAGAGGGAGACGCAGAATCGGAAACAGGCTCCAGGCTCCGAGCCGTCAGCACAGAGCCCGACGCGGGGCTCGAACTCACGAACCGCGAGATCACGACCTGAGCCGAAGTCGGACGCTTAACGGACTGAGCCCCCCAGGCGCCCCCGTCACCGTCATCTTATAGGTGCGTAAACTGAGACACAGCGAGGCTGATAAACTTGCCCCGAATCACACTGCGGGCGGGCAACGGAGCTGGGATTTGAACCCCGGGCAGTCTGGCTCCAAATCCTGTCGTTTTACCCCTCGGGCTATGTGCTTCTAACATCGAGGAGGGGTCCTCGTTCCGATTCTGAGAGCAAGGGGGGCTGGTGGCATTTTTGAGTGGAAAATGAGGGATGTGCTGGAAATTCACGCTCCGTGGCGTTCCTGAGGGGGTCCGGGCGGAGACTTTGGGAAGGGGTGGTCTGGACCCTGAGCCCTGACAAGCGTCCCTGGACCAGACCGTGGCGGCTGGAAGGGAAGCAAGCGTCAGCCTCAGGAGACCTCAGGAAGCTGGCGGCCACCTCTCCAGGCTCGAGTCCTTGACTGCAACCACGGACCTTGCAGGCACACAGGCCAGACAGCTTTCGTTCTGTGGGGGAAGAAGCCACCAGCTGGAGGGAAGGAAAGTCGTCTACCGGGAGTCGGGCAGCAAGCCTGTGGCAGAACCAGATTCCGGGAAGGCTGGATCGCACTCGCTTCTGGACACAGAGAGATGTCAGCTGCAGCACGAAGCCCGGATCCCCGGCCTGTGCCGTGTTAGGACAGCTCACGTCCTGTCTCTCCTGCGGCTCTTACAGAAAGGGACGCCCTGCTTAGAGTCCGGGAGGCACACGTATGCCCAGCGTCCCTTTGTCCTCAGGACAGATGTGAGCCGGAGTTGTCGCCTCCGTTCTGTGGCCGTGACTCAGGAGGTTGGGTGACTCACCCAAGGCGACGCAGCCAGCAGGCGGAGAGGCGGGCTCGTCGCGCCTAAGGCGACGGTGAAAGGACAGCACAAGGTGCCTCTGACCTCCGAGAGCCTCGCAAGAACCCGAGCGAGACGGTGACACCGACCCTAAGCATGCGTGTGTTGTCTGAAAAGAGGAATCAAGGAATGAGTTGGAAGAATCAAGATGTTCTGGAAAGCGGAGGCGAGCTCTGACATGGCCTTTCTCGGGGACTGCTTAACCCCCATCTGCCCTGCTTCCAGGCTCTTCGAGGCACCGGCTCGTGCCCACTAGCTGCCCTCGAGTTTATGACAACGACAGCATTTCTGGGATCCACTAGCCATCGCTGGGTGGACTGGAATCCGAAATGTGTGGAGAATGTTGTTTCTCCTTGGAGAAGGTGCCTCAGGCCCCTGGAGGGTGTTATCTGCGAAAGAGAAAGAAATCACCAAGGCCCGGTTATCGGTCTCCAGGTGATTTTTTATCAAAGGGGTCGAAAGGAGAGGCTGATCAGCACAATTCCTCGGACACAGCTAATTGCACGCAGAGAAGGGGCCTTGCCTTGGGAAGCTCTGAGCATCAGATTGTGGAGCAAAATATTATATTATGGCCTGAGGAGGAGAGGGGGAAGGAATTATTTTCAGGAAGCGAGGCACTTAAACCGGCTTGGTCTCCAGCCTGCTGTGTGATATCAGAAAAGCTCATTGCCCTCTCTGAGCCTTATTTTCCACACACGTGAAGCTGTTAAGCCCAAAGTCCTTGCTGCGGTGTCTGAGCCTCCCGCAGAAGCAAGTCACTGGTCCCCCAGCTGCCGGGAGTGCTGGCAGCTTGTGGCTCAGCCGTGGCCACACTCCCCTCCCTGGGATCAGTCAGCAGCTGGCAGCTGGTCCGTGCAGGACATCAGCCCTGGCCACCTGGCCTGGAGACACAACAACTCGGCGGGTGCGTCCCAGCTCCAGAGCTCCCTACAGGGCCCACTGTGGCCTTTTGGGATTTAGGCCCCTCTCCTAAAATCTCGCTTCGCTTCCAAGCTGTGGTCCCAGTAACCCTGCCGTGCGCTAATCCCCACGTCAGCATCCGTTAGGACCCAGACTAAGGCCCAGTGATCTTCCCCTCCCCCGCTCTCCAGCCCAGCTGTTCAGTCCTTCTCCTCATTAAACTTACCAAGCTTGTCCCAGCCTCAGGGCCTTTGCACATTCCTTCTGTGGGAACGTGCCTCCCTCCACCTTTGTCGTTGGCTTCTTATCATTTAAATCTCGGCTGAATTGTCATCTTTTTAGCAAGGCCTCCCCCGACCACCCAGTCTAGAGTGCTTCCTTAGTTACTCTTCATGCATCACCCTGTTTCATTTTCTCCAAGGCTCTTATAACTCGCCGGCATTATGTTTATTAAATATTTAATTGTTTATTTTCTGGGGCCCACTGTGCTTCCCACTTCGGAATGCAAGCTCCCTGAGGGCAGGGACTGAGGCAGTGTTAACCGGTGTGCCTGTCCCACGGGAATGTGTTAGATGAATGCATGCCGGAGCTATATGAGAGAGGGGGTCCTTCTAGAAACCGGATGTCCATGACCTTAGACGGCGTCTCAGTTTCCTAGAACTGCGGTAACAGACTACCACGCACTGGCTGGCACACAACTTCTCACACGGTCCTGGGCCAAGAAGCCTGGAATCCGGCTGCGGTGTGCCCGTGGCTCTCCCCCCAAGGGCCTGGTGGCTCCGATGTTCCCTGGCTGGCGGCCACACCACTTCCCTCGCCGTCACACCGCCTCCCTCTTGACGCGGTCGCCCCCTTTCTCCACTGTTGTCCTCTGCCTCTCTCAACGACACATGTCACTGGGTCTAGGGCCCCACCCACGTGATCCCGGACGGTCTCATCTTGAGATCCTTAGCTTAACTGCGTCTGCAAAGACTCTTTATCCAAACAAGTTCACCGGCAGCGGGTCCCGACATTGGGACGTGGATGTATCTCTTTGGGGGTCACCGCTCAGCCCATACAGATGGGAACAGAAATGCAGCTTTATTTTCATTTTATAAATGCATTTCATGCATTTTATATTTCATCTTTATTTTATTTCAATGCATCTTTTATTTCCGCGGGCAGTGCCCGCGACTCTCTCACCGCTTGGTAATCCAGTCCTTCAAGGAGGCGGTCCTTCCCAGACCCGCCCCCCGCCGGCCCTGGTTGTAGAATACGGTGCCAGGGGAGCCCCTGTGTTACTATTTGTTGGCAAACTACTTTGACAGCTGTATTGCAATATAATTGGCCTCTCCTTGATCCTGTGCATCCTATTTTACGGGAAGGGGTCCACAGGTGTTTCAGGCAGTGGACGGGGGTCCATGGCACGCACGGGGGCCGAGAGCCTCTGGACGAATGGTTTCTGAGGTGTCTGTTGTCTTTGACCTTCACCGGCTGGCCGTATGTTTTGGTCACGTGTGTAACAAGGTAAAGAAAGTGAGCTCCCGACACTCTCCCCTGAGGGTCTGAGACCCAAGAGGGAGAGCAGGTGCGGAGAGAGAGAAAGTGCTCGGCCCCTGTGGTGGTTTTCATTTCCTGGTCACGCATGGTGGTGACGGAGGGGAGGGCAGTGGCTGGTGTGGGAAGGGGCTCAGGGCTTGGGGATCCTCCAGAAGAGGACGCTCAGATTCTCCATCAGAGCCCGGAACGCACAGCTGGCCGGTGAATGCCCACAGAACGAGCGGACGCATTAAGGATGGTCCATTTAATGGGCCGACATTGGCAGAGCTCCTGTTCAAGAACTGCCCCCCCCCCCCCCCCCCCCCCAGTGGACAACTTAAATCTGTCCTCCGAAAAGCGTCTTCCCTAATTCCAGGTGCAAGTCAGGGCTGAGCCAACTCTTCAGACGCAGAATTGTTTTTCTTGGAACCAGATCGCCTTGGGCAGCTCCGGGGCTCCCTGGATCCGACAGCCGTGGTCCATTAACGGGGGAGATGAATATTCCACAATCCGAGCTGGAGGGAGCCACGGGCTCCTGCTTGATTTCCCAGCCACCGGCCGCTGCGATGGGCTCGCCTCACCACTGACTGTGCAGATTACGTCGAGCCGCAGAACAGGTCAGATGACTCTCACCACCTATGCCCATCCGCCCAGAACGTATTGCTCACCCTAAATGGTTGGAAGTCAGATGACGTGAAGCCTAAACGCAGAGATGAACGCACACAATTTCAGATAAGAATCTGATACCTGTTGTCCTGGCGGGTGCACACAAGCCTGACTCAGAACACCTTGTGTTTCGGGTGTGCCTGCCTGCCCGAAGCCGCCCCCTTTCCAGCATCGGGCCCCGGGGCGAGCTGCCTCTGGCCGGGTAGGACCCCGCTAAAATCGCACGGAGTCTCAGCTTGCTCGTGTGGGGTGGGCGGCAAGAATCCCTGATTCTTCCTACCTTACGGGGTCCTGAGGGGCTGGAAGGAGACGGTGACTGAGTCCCCATGTGAGGCTGAAGGGGTGGGGATGTGGGAGAGATGGTTTCTACGGTGCTTCTGGTGGATCGGAGCTTATAAACTGTGAAACCCAAGAGCGACGTTGCAGTCCCGGGCAGGGCCGGTCGGATGGTGCTCCTGGACGGGTCTTCCCCAAAATGCTGTCATGTGGCTGTTACTGTGCTCATTGGATAGGAAATGAGAACGAATTCAGGTGCCCGAAGGCCCACATTCTGATCGGAAATCAACACAGGCAGGACATAACCTCTGGAATCCTCCCTGGTCTAACGGCTTCGAATGGAGCTTTGCGGACGGAATCATCCATTTTGGGTTTACTCCAGTCCTTGGATTAGTCTGGTACAAGAAAGAAACATCAGGGGCGCCTCGGTGGCTCAGTCGGTTAAGCGGCCGACTTCGGCTCAGGTCATGATCTCACGGTCCGTGAGTTCGAGCCCTACGTCGGGCTCTGTGCTGACAGCTTGGAGCCCGGAGCCTGTTTCAGATTCTGTGTCTCCCTCTCTCTCTGACCCTCCCCTGCTCATGCTCTGTCTCTCTCTGTCTCAAAAATAAATAAACGTTAAAAAATTTTTTTTTTAAATAAAGAAAGAAAGAAACATCAATCTTGGTGTCGAGGACCCGGGATCGAATACTAATAATCTTTCCACCGAGGTGGGGGGGTGGGATGGTTGTCATGACTTTGGGCGATTTTCTTTCCTCAGTCTGTTTTTTTTCTCTCTCTCTCTCTCTCTCTTTTTTTTCATCTCTGAACGGGATGCTCGCGCTTAACCTTCATGCAGTTAATTGTCAAGGGGAGTGACAAATGTGAAATCGTCCAGGCCGTAAGAGTTGCCAACTAATTATTTTTAGCTTCTTCGCTCGCTCGCCCGTTCGCTCACTCACTCACCCATTAGATGGGCTTCTGGTCTGCAAGATGGGTTAAAACCATAGTATTGTAGCCGAGCAGAAATGTAGGCTTCGCCACCTGCCCACTATGAAACGGCGGCAATTCAATCAGCCCTTGTCAGGCTCGCTTTCCCCTCCGTGACAAAAACCCGCCCTTTGTACCTGCCGCGCGTGCCTTAACTCACTAGATCTTTGCAGTAGTCTTCAGCGTTGGCGTGTTATTATTCCCTTGCTACAGATGAGACAACCGAGGCACGGGGAGGTTGCAAACTTGGCCAGCGGTACATGCCTCGTGAGTGCTGGAACTGGGAACTGGTCCCGTGAAGCAGGACCGCCACTCACGAGGCTGTGTTGCTACTCTCCCTCCTAGAGGGACCTTGAAGACGGAACGGGTTTAAAGTACGTGCAGAAGTGTGGTTGGCACAGAACGAGCATTCTGTAAACGTGAACGTCAGCTTGCCATGTAGTGGGAGAGTCCACTGATCACAGAAACAGGTCCCGGGGCTGGGTTCCCTGGGTCCCACCTCAGCTCCATCACCGAGACCTCCAAAATCTCAAGATAAGAGCCTCATTTTCCTGAGCAGCAAAAGAAGGGTGAAAATAACATTCCGCTGCACGCTGGTGCGAGGCCAAGCGTCAGAACAGGAACTGAATCCTTTTACGCCCCTTACGAGCATTGGCTTTTGTTAGGAAACCGCTTGCCGCTTCCTTCCCGTGTCCTAGTTATGAGTGCACGCATTCCAGATCTTCGACTGGACTGCGGGATCCGGGAGGATAGGGGAGATGTTTTATTCACCACCGCCTCCCTGCAGCCCCCAGCCTGACAGTCAGCACAGAGTCGGGCCGGGGTGTTCCTTAGAAACAGGTCGATTTGAATACGTGCGTGGCCCGGGATGCTTCGGGTCGCGTTATCTCTTCGTGGGACGGGAAGGTCAGAGGACCTATGCGTTAATAAAACCCCTTCTAGGCAGTTTGCTCACACAACGGGCTCCCGGGCAACAGATAAATGCCAAGCTGCCGGGTGTGAGCAGGCAAGGGGGCGCGGTGGGGAAGCCTGCGACCTGGTGCCCTTTAATGTCTTTTTTAGCTCTGACACTGAAGCACCTGTAACTCGTCTCTCCATTCATGCAGTCACCCACGCTTGGGTGTGTCCATTTCTCTTGATTTCCGAGAGAGAGAGAGAGAGAGAGAGAGAGAGGCAAAGCTGCACGTTTGATTACTCCTTTCTTCCTTCCTTTCCAAAAGCAGAGAACCCCAGTCACATGGGCACAGAGCACGCGGCCTTTGCCTCCAGGAGAGACCAGGCTGCTTGCCCTCCGACCCCCAGAGATCTCTCTAAAGCAGCCCTGCCCTTGTGCACACCCACTGCCCAAGTCTGCCCCGACGAGCGGCACTTTCTCCGCCTGCCTCATTGCCGGCAGCGTGGACTCTTGTAACCCACCCTCCACCCTGTGGGCAGAGCCCCCTTTCCGGCTGCGACCGGTTCTCTTTCCCGCGTGACATGCTTCAGCGGCTGCTACCTGCTGCATGCCAGGCCTTGGAAAGGAAGCACCGGGCACACGACTGTGACCCTTTCCACCAGACGCCTGCGGGGCTTGGCGTGTGGGCCCGGGGGCCCCTGGCAGAGGCGAGGTGCAACCGCAAAGGGCCTGGGCACTGCCCCGCGAGCTGGAAGCTGGTGGGGAGGAAAGCCCTGACTCTGCTGGGCACGTGCTGGGACAGCGCGGGCGCACGGTCACCCTAGAAGATCGTCTCCTGCTGAGTTGTGGCGTCTGGGTCCCCATCGTCCCGAGAGCTCCCTGAGGGCAGGGGCTTTGTCTTCTCTTATTCTGCACCCCCAGGGTATGGTGGGCGTTCAACGAATATCGATGTAGGCAGAGGACTGCAGGGGTGAGCGGACGGCCACTTGTCTGTCCTGTGCATGCAGCTGCCCTCCCTTCCTGGCTCCCGCCTCCCCTGCTCAGAGACCGACTGAGCCCCTTCTTCTCCCCTGGCCCAGGACGCACCCATTTGGAGTCAGACACAGGGATTCAGAGGGGGAGCACCTATAGGTGAACGCAGAGGTCTGCAAACGCCACCGTTTAAACATGAGATGCCTGGACACCCTGTCCGGTCTGCCTCTCAAGAAGACGTGAGTTAGAGACTTCCAGGAAGCGACAGATGTGTGCGTGCATGTGCGAAGGTGAGGTATGCAGCGTGTGTGTATGTGGGGAGGGTGCGATGTGTGTCTGTGTGTGCATGTGATGTGTGGTGTGGGTGCCTACATAGTATATGGTGTGGTGTGTGTGTGTGTGCATGTGATTCAACGTGGTTTAGTGGTGGTTCTGTTATAGGCATTGGATTAAGGCTGTCGGTTCTAACTACCCACACTGTCATTTATTGTTATGGCGTCACCTGGCCTCCAGGATCCTCAGTTTTCTTATCAATAAAACGGTCATAAATGGCCCCACCGAAGGTTGCTTTGAGGACCAGCGATGCTGCATTTAAAGCACCTGGCATCTAAGGTTTGGATAAATTCCGCCTCCGAGCTTTCTTGCGGCCATGCTCAGGGGTCCATCCCTTCCCAGTGAAGGACACTGCAAGCATCAGGGTTGAGCCCATCAGCCAGCCCCTTTGAGCCAACACCAGGGCAGGCCAGAGCTAAGGGCTGTTGAGCCAGCAATGTCCTCACAAAGATGCAGTGCCCATCTCGGTTTTTTCTTAACAGGCCTTGGGGAGGACCTGGCAGAATTTGGCCTCAACGGAAAGCCACAGTGGGTGGTTGAATCCACTTGTCTCCACTGGGTCTGGAGTCATCCAGGGTCTGGAGTCATCTGGGCTAGCAGTGAGGCTTCTATAGCTGAAGGCACGAAGGAGCCCCCTCAGGCATCTGGGCAGCTCCTGATTAAACACCCACTTCCCTCCAGGCCCTGCCTAGCATCCCAGGGAAGGATAATGGTCAAAATAGCCCACTTTCCACTGTGTGTCTATTATGTCCCAGATGGTGGAGTAGACAGTGGGTGTCCTAACACTGAATTCTCGCCGTTGTCTTTGGAGGCACTGGTTCTCAGTTGGGGTTGATTTCTGCCCCCTGCCCCTCCGGGGACATTTGTCGACATCTGGAGACTATTTGATGGACAAAACCCACGCAGTCATCTTTAATAGATGCAGAAAAAGCATTTGACAAAAGCCCAAACCCCTTCATTATCAAAACACTCAACAAACTGGAAATAGAATTTTGTCATCTACAAAAAAACCCAGAGCTAACATACTTAATGGTGAAAGATGAAAGTGACCAGAAACAAGACCAGAAACAAGACAAGGGTGTCTATTTGTACCATTTCTATTCAACATAGTCTTGGAGGCTCTAGCAAGGATAATTAGGCAAAAAAAAAAAAAAAAGAAAAAGATTCAGATTGGAAAGAAAGATAGAAAACCATCTCTATTGGCAGATGACATGACTTGGAAATAAAAATCCTAATTAATCTACTAAAAAACTATAAGAAGTAATAAATGGCTTCAGGTTTGCCTAGTGTATGATTAATATAGAAGATTGATTGCACAGGTATCCCTCGCTTTTCAAAAGCTCACAGTACACCACTTCGCTTTCATGAAAGACCTACATTGGTACCGATTTTGGTAACGGAAAGAAAGCTCACAAGGATTTTCACTTTTATGAAAAAGCAGCAAGCCGCTCTGGAGGCAGGGCACCCCGAACTCTGAGAGTGGCACCAGCCAGCACTGTTCCCGGGAACTACACTAAGTACTTCTGCATCAAGCCCCAGAGCTTTGACCTGTGTCTGTATCGGTGCTTCATCTCCATTTACTTTGGGCATTCTTTAGCAACATGGGTCCTAAGCGATCAGAAAAGCCCAGGAGGGTTGTTTTTGGGGTCTGGGGATGCTCCGAAGTTTTTCCATATAAATTAATGGTTACTGAAGGTTTTCATTGGAACACTCTGCTTGCAGATAGTGGGGGAAGGCTGCGTTTCTCTACACTAGCCATGAGCATTCCAGAAATGAAATTAGGAAAGCAATTCTGCGTATGATAGCATCAAAAAGGATAAACTACCTAGGAATAAATTCGACAAAATCAGTACAAAACTTACACTCCGAGAACTACAAAATATTGTTGAAAGGAATAAAAGAAAACCTAAACGTATGGGAAGAGAACCTACGTTCAAGGATCAGAAGAGTTAATATTGTTAACATGGCAACGCACCTCAAATCAATCTATACATTCAACACAATCCCAGCTGACTTTGCTACAGACATTGACAAGCTGATGGTAAAATTGATATGGAAATTCAAGGGATCCAACACAGCCAAAACAAAGTAGAAAAAAAAAAAAGAGCAAAGTTAGATAACTCACATTTCTCAATTTCAAAGGTTGCTGCCGTTGAAAGATAAACTGAAGCACATTAAAATTTTCAAGAGTTTCTTTGAGCAAACATCAATTCCAATTGGGTGGGGCACCCCACAGAAAGTGGTTGGACAGAAGCTAGGGGAGGGTTTTTACAGAGAAAGCATGGAAGAGAGCAAGCAAGTTATGTGACCGGCAATAGCTTGAGCAGTTGCCGCATTTGGGAACGTCTAGTGGACTGCGATCAGTTGTTCTTTGGTTTCATTTTCTTGGACTTGAGTGTACTGGCTGTACCATAGGTTTTGGTTTGCACATCGGAGGCTCCCAAGTCATTTGAGACACCTCAGCCTACTGGGCTTGTCTAATTCCTCAACACTACAAACCTGTAGAATTTAAGACACAGTGGTACTGGTACAAGGATAAACAAGGATAGAAGTGAGAGCCCACAGTTAAATCCTCACATTTTTGGTCAATGGATTGTCAACAAGTGTTCTAAGATGGTTTGGTGAGGAAAGAATTTTCTTTTCAATGAAAGATGCTGGGGCAAGTGGATGTCGACACGCAAAGGTAGGAAGTTGTATCCCATTGTTCACATCCTACATAAGAATTGTCTCAAAGTGGATGACAGACTTAAATATAAGAGTTGGAACTCTAAAAGTCTTAGAATGAAATATAGGAGTAAATCTTCATGACCTTAGTTTAAGCAAAGCTTGCTTGCTTGCTTGCTTTCTCTTTTTCTCTCTCTCTTTCTCTCTCTCTGTCTCTTCCTTCCTTCCTTCCTTCTTTCCTTCCTTCCTTCCTTCCTTCCTTCCTTCCTTCCTTTCTTTTTTAAAATTTAAATCCAAGTTAGTTAATATATAGTATAATAATGATTTCAGGAGTAGAATTTAGTGATTCATCATGTACATTTGACACCCAGTGCTCATCCCCACAAGTGCCCTCGTTAATGCCCATCACCCATTTAGCCCATCCCCCCACCCAACACCCTGCCAGCAACCCTCAATTTGTTTTCTGTATTTAAGAGTCTCTGATGGTTTGTCCTCCTCTCTGTTTTTCTATTATTTTTGCTTCCCTTCCCTTATGTTCATCTGTTTTGTATCTTAATGCCACATATGAGTGAAATCATATGATTATTGGTCTTTCTCTGACTTATTTTGCTTAGCATAATACACTCTAGTTCCATCCATGTTGTTGCAAATGGCAAGATTTCATTTCATTTCATTTCATTTCATTTCATTTCATTTCATATATATATAATGAAGTGTGTGTGTATTCCATATATATACGCACACACCACATTTTCTTTATCCATTCATCAGTCGATGGACATTTGGGCTCTTTCCTTACTTTGGCTATTGTCAATAATGATGCTATAACATTGGGGTGCATGTGCCCCTTTGAATCAGCACTCCTGTATCCTTTGAATAAATACCTAGTAGTGCAATTGTTGGGTCATAGGGTAGTTCTATTTTTAATTTTTTGAGGAACCTCCATACTGTTTTCCAGAGTGGCCACACCAGTTTGCATTCCCACCAGCAGTGCAAAAGCATTGCTCTTTCTCTGCATCCTCACCAACATCTGTTGCCTGAGTTGTTAATTTTAGCCATTCTGACAGGTGTGAGGTGGTATTTCATTATGGTTTTGATTTGTATTTCTCTCATGATGAGTGATGTTGAGCATCTTTTCATGTATCTGTTAGTTATCTGGATATCTTCTTTGGAAAAGTGTCTATTCATGTCTTTTGCTCATTTCTTCACTGAACTATTTGTTTTCTTGGGTGTTGAGTTTGATAAGTTGTTTACAGGTTTTGGATACTAACCCTTTATCTGGTATTTCATTTGAAAATATACTCTCCCATTCTGTCAGTTGCCTTTTAGTTTTGCTGATTGTTTCCTTCATTGTGCAGAAGCTTTTTATCTTGATGAGGTCCCAATAGTTCATTTTTTGCTTTTGTTTCCCTAGGCAAAGCATTCTTAGATAGGAAACCAAAAGCACTTTGACTTCTTCAAAATTAAAAACTTTCGTGCTTGGTGAAGGTCATTAAGAAAGTGAAGATAGCCTATGAGATGGGAGAACAGATCTGCGAATCATATATATCTTAGAAAGTACTTGCATCTAGAATATATCAAGAACTCTTACAAGTCGACAATAAAAAGACATCTCGCTTTTGGAAGTGGGAAAATCATCCAAACAGATTTTTCTCCAAAGGAGATATACAAAGGCCAAGAAGCACACGAAAAGACAGTCAACATCTTTCATCATGAGGGAAATATAAAGCAAACCCTCAACGGGATACTGTGTCATGTCCAGTTGGATTATTATGATAGAAAATACAGACAGTGACAGGTGTGGGCCAGGATAAGGAGAAATGGACGGGGTCACGCACAGCCGGTGCGCGCAGCCACCATGGAAAACGGTGTGGCCGTTCTGCAAAAGGTGAAACAGAGTCACACGTGACTCAGCGATTCCACTCCTGGATGTACACCCAGGAGAAATGAAATTAATAGCCACTCAAGACTTGTTCTTGAGTGTTCCTAACAGCATTCTTCGTAATAGTCAAAATGTAAAAGTAACTGAAATGTCCATCGGCTGATGATGGATGCATAAAATGTGGCCCGTCCGTGCCGTGGAATATTATCAGGACACGAAGAGGGATGAGGTGCTGACGCCCGCTACAACTGTGTGCATGGCGCGTGCACACAAGGAAGAATCATGAAGACATGACTCGGAGTGGAAGGAGCCAGTCACGACGGACCACGTATCATATGAGGCCATTTTTATGAAGTGTCCAGAATGGGCAAATAAATAGGGATAAAAGTAGATGATCAGTTCCCTGAGGTGGGGAGAGATGGGTGGGTGGGGGTGGAGTGATAGCTAAAGCATACCAGTGCCTTTAGGGGTGGCAAAAGTGTTCTTAAAACTGATCGTGGTCTCACGATCTCACACTCCGTGAGTTCGAGCCCCGCGTCAGGCTCTGGGCTGACCGCTCAGAGCCTGGAGCCTGTTTCAGATTCTGTGTCTCCCTCTCTCTCTGACCCTCCCCCGTTCATGCTCTGTCTCTCTCTGTCTCAAAAATAAATAAACGTTAAAAAAAAAAAAACTGATCGTGGTCATGACTGCACAGCTCCGAATACGTTAAAACCTGCTGCGTCGCATAGTTTACCTGGGTGAAGTATATAGTATGAAAATTATGTCTTGGTCAAGCTGTTAGAACTAAAACTCAGCCCCCTAGGTTCTAAAGTGCATCCTTGGTGCTGGCTGTGGGTGGCTTCTGGGAGCTGGTTTCCCCCGAGACTGTGGTGGGCATCTGGGGACAGGGGCTCTGGGTTAAGTCCAAGTATGGCAACAGCATCTCTGGGGTCCCCTCCTCGGGTGTCCTGTGTCACTACATATCTGCCTCCTGAGTTCATTTGTGGTCAGATTCAGGTTTTTCCTGAGGGACTTGGGTTTTAGCACTTATTCTGTGCACACAGTGTGCTGTTCTGAACCCGGTGCTGGGCTTTGGAACGGCACAAAATGGCGGCTACCCCAAGTTGGCTTTGAGTTCAGCTCAGCCATGTGGAAGCTCTGAGACACTGGCAAGGCCCTGACTTCTGTGGGTTCTGTGGGATCTGATCATCTTCCTCTGTACGTTCAGGACACCAAGGTGCAGTGTCGGCGACTTTGAGAGGGTTCGGCAGGTGGGGCTTTAAAGCTGGAGCTCCACATCTGAGTCCGGAGTGAGTGGCTCGTGCCCTTCTCTTCATCCTTCCAGAAAATAGTGGCAAGGCTGGCGCGGATCTGGGGAGATCATTCTGAGCACTGAGGCAAGCTTACCCGTTCTTTTATAATAATGCTAATGATGAAAACAACTGCCTCTTATCGAGGGCTTTTTTGTTTTCAAGGAGGTTGCAAATCTGACTTGCTCAGCGCTGGCTCAGCCCTTGCAAGGAGACTGGGATGAGGAGGCAGGAGGCGGCAGGAGGTTTCGGAGGACTTCGGGACAGCTGAGCCGGCCTGAGACGGCCCAAGTCCTTGGTGCTGGCTGGACCCGGCCCGGGCAGGGTTCCACGTCCTCACTTTGATCTCTGACCTCCCACTGGGTCCAGGCTGCTTCCCCATCTTCCTTGGCACGTTACTCGGGCCGGAATAAGCAATTCTGATAAGTCTGATTGATGCTCAGGGTCCTTGGGAGGTCGAGGAGCCTGGGGCCCAATATCATCTGTCCAGTGATGGAAGCCAGATGCTGTGGAGGAGACAGAACCAGAGGGAAATCAAGGTCAGCGGAAGGGCCAGGCGCCCAGATCCCTCCCCCACCGCTGGGCAACAGGCAGAGGAAATGCCCTCGGCCCCTCCTGGACCTGCTGTATCTCCATCCCTTCCTTCAGGTCTGCATTCTGAGGAGAACCCTCAGTCAGCGCTAAGCACCTCCTGCATGCATCCCGGCTGTGCCCGGGAAGGACCTGGGGCAGGGCAGGCCGAGGACTAGGGGATCTGCATCTGGTGCAAGCCCCTTATCTTATTGCAGATGGGAAATGGAGTTTGGGGGTTGGTGGCAGCTCGCGGGCCCCACTGAGGAGCGCTCCTCTCAACCATCCCTGCCCCCAAGGACAGAGCAACAGCACGTTATGGTGAAGGCATATGGCACTCTCGTGTATTACTGACCGAGTGTTTTCTTTTTTAATTTTTTCACGTTTATTTATTATTTTTGAGGGAGAGAGGAGGAGAGGGGGTGGCAGGGGAGGGGCACAGAGAGAGGGAGACACAGAACCCGACGCGGGCTCCAGGCTCCGAGCTGTCAGCCCAGAGCCCGGCACGGGGCTCGAACCCACGAACCGCGAGATCATGACCTGAGCCGAAGTCGGATGCTTAGCCGACTGAGCCACCCAGGCGCCCCTGACCTAGTGTTTTCTGTACATGAACTCATTGAATCCTTAAGCCAAGCCAAAGTAATGTTAACTTTTTTTTTTTTCCCAAAGAGGACATTGAGGCTCTGTGTAACCAGTGACCCGTTAGCTAGTCACACAGCAGGAACTGGGGTTCGTCCTGGCCTCTCATTTTGATCCTGCCTACTGCCCACGGTAGCTGCTAATTGTCCCGTGGAGACAAAGCCCGGTCTTCTGTGAGGAGTAGGGCCGAGGGGTCAGCTTGGTAGCTCCAGTCCAGGAGGCTGAGCCCAGGGCCTCGAGGGTTAACCAGGGCAGGTGCGGGGAGCAGGGTCAGGCATGGCATCGAGGCATCGTGGTAACTGGGGGCCCGGAGCCTGTTCTGCGAGGCCTGTGTCAGCCTTCCCTTTGACCAGCGTCCAGTGTGGCTCGAGCTGCGGGTCACGGAGGTTTGGGGGTCGGACCCCAACTCCGTCCCTTGCGGGCCAGTGGTTTGACCTGGGGCGCGTCCTTTCTCCGCCTTGTGCTCTTTTGTCCGTCGGTAAATTGGAGTCTAGTCTCGTCCACTTCTCCAGGGTCGTGAGGGAGGCTGGGAAGTACAGTTATTTTATTTTATAAAACTTCTTACTGGGAAGGCAGGGTTTACCTGGGAGGGAACGGTCAAGGGGGTAGAGAGGGTGTAGAGAAGACCTTGGACAAGCACAAAAGATACAAATTGACAGCTGGGAAGTAACTAAGCAGGGTCAGGACCCACTTTCCCCTCCCTCCCACTCCCTGTCAACCCTCAGTTTGTTCTCAGTTTTTAAGAGTCTCTTATGGTTTGGCTCCCTCCCTCTCTAACTTTTTTTTTCCCCCTTCCCCTCCCCCCCACGGTTGTCTTTGGAGTTGCCAGACAGGGGAGGGGAAGCTCGGCTGGCTCCAGATCCCTTAGAAGCTCTCACACGTCTCCCTCCATCCCCGTCCCACCCAGGAGACTTTGGGGTACACGGGCCCGGCAAGCCAGTTGGGGAACCACTTACCTAAACATTCGTTCCTTTGATATGGAGACACTTGGCTCCGTCCTCTCTCCAGACTCTGTGCTGGGGCCTTTAGGGACGTGGTGCTTGCCCTGGAGGAGTGCCCTGAAGGAGAAAGGAACTGAACAAACCAGAGCAAGTCCATCGCTGTCCATGATGGAAGTGTGAATAAGGAAGGCTTCCTGGAGGAGAAGGCAGTTAAGAGGAGCCTAAAGATACACGTCTGTTTACCAGGCAGACAGCGATGACGAAGGTGTGGAAAATATTATAGCTGTGCATTCAAAGATTGCTGGCTGGCTGCTCTCTGGGCGAGGGCGGGGCATTCCCAGCCCCTTGACTTGCTCTGGCCTATGAGGTAAGAGCTGAATGGAAAAGCGTCAAGAGGCAATCGCGGTTTGCCACGTTCTCCGCCCCCTGCTGCTGTGGTCACAGGGGCGCAAGCTGAGACGAGGCCTCTGACAGCCTGGCTTGCAGACTCATGACAGCGAGCGGACGTTCCCCACCTCTCCTCCCGAGACAACGTTGAACGTGCGCAACGGGATCTAGGGGGTGCTTGTTACTGCGGAGTAACTTCACTCGCCTTGGCTGATGCCTACAGGCGCCAGTGGCCACAGGCAGAGAAAACAGCGCGGGAAAATGCCTGGAGGTGGAAAATAGCATCTCGTGTGTGGTGAACCCGAGAGGTTGAGTATGGCTGCTGTGTGAAGTATGACACAGAAGGGTGGAGACATGGGCAGGCTGAGCCCTGAAGGCTCTGCTGAGTTTTGATGCAGGAACTGAGTGGTTTTCTTCCTTGTGAGCAAAGGGGAGTCATTCAGAGTTGCATTAAAAAAAGCGCTAACTACAATGGGTTGGAGGCGGGTCCACCTTGATGCTGGGACACAAGGGAGGAGCCTGCTTGAATAGTACAGGTGAAAGGCGGGGTTGGCCCTGGTCAGACCATGGCACGGGGAAGGGAGAGAGGATTCGTTCAAGTGCAATCTGCAAGATGTGATGATGGCTGTGCCTGGGATGAGGGTCAAGAGGGCGGTCTCATCCCTCATGTTGCCTCATTGCCTTTTTTTTTAAAGTTTATTTATCTATTTTGAGAGAAACTGAGAGCATGCATGAGTGGAGGAGGGGCAGAGAGAGAGAGAGAGAGAGAGAGCATAAACAGGAGAAAGGCAGAGAGAGAGAGAGGGAGAGAGAGAATCCCAAGCAGGCTCTGCTGTCAGCACGGAGCCCGACGCGGGGCTCGATCCCACGAACCGTGAGATCGTGACCCGAGCCGACACCGAGAGCTGGAGGCTTAACTGACTGAGCCACCCAGGCGCCCCCGGCTCGTTGTCTTTTGATCAAGACTTTTGCATTTGCCATCTGTTTCGATCCTCAGCATTGCCCTCTAAATTCAGCTGAGCAAACAACATTTCCATGTGATAGATGAAGAAATGGAGGCTAAGAGAAAGAACAGGTTGAACTGCTTAAAAATCCAAGCGCTAGAATTCAGGTCTCCTGCCAGCCGATCCGGTCTCCTTTCTCAAAACCTCCCTGGCCTCTCTCACTTGGATATTTCCGGGGTGGAAGTAGACGTTTTGGGGGCAGGAACGGGGAGCACCTAGGGAAGAGGAAGCCGATCGCTGCTCTCCAGCCATACTTACCCAGCTGATTTATCTGTGAGTGTTCAAGCATATGCTACATACATAAAACACAATAGGCTCGAAGGAAGCCCCATATACCACAGTCTAGATTTATAAGACTCAAACGAGTGATTTTTATTCCATTGTTAAAGGCTTTTTTTTTCTTCTTACTCTATCAAACTATTCCTTATAGGGTTTCTTAAAAGAGCCATCTCCGTCTCCCATGATGCTTTTAAAATGCAATTTATTGCACACACTTTATTAGCATTCCACTGCTTAGTAATGCAGTCCATGATGAACACGACACACATCCACTCCTCGAGTTATGCCCGCTTGAGGCGTCATTAGTTTGGTATTTCCAGTGGTGTTCGTGGTTGTTTTGGACAGGGAGACAGCGAGCCCAGTCAACTGGGTGTTTTCAAAATGGCTTCACTTCTCCAACTCCAACTCGGGGTAAAATTGTGCATAAGACTTCATGGGCAGAGAGGCTGGGTGGGACTTCGAGGGATGGCAGCTGGGAGCCCGGGATCCGGGTGCTGTGCCTGATATCAAGCGTCAAGCAGCACTGAGACCCAGGCCAGCTCGTCTCTTCCCCGAGCCTCGATCTCCTCTTCTGTGAGGCAAGAAGGATAGGAGAGGCCAGTAGCTCTGCACCTATGTGTTTATTCCTTTAATCATTGGTTTGTTTGCTTAAACCTTTCCAGCTGCTGAACCCCTTCCCCCCAAAACAAAAAGCAAATCAAAGCAAGTAGTCTTACCCTCCTGGCCACTGTCTTCCTTCCCATGGGAGACCTCGTGAAAGCAGGCTGGGGGCAGGGGGCCGAGGCTTAGATGACCACTCAGGAACATTCTAGTTGTGGGGACGTCTGGAAGGTTCTCCAACCTACTTGAGCCACTCACTAGCTCGGAGAGCTCTGGAAGGTCACACGGATGCTTCGGGGGGTGGGGTGTCCCCAACTGTAAAGCAGGGCATTCAAATCGAACGGTTTTGACATAAGCAAAATACAGCACATGGTTCAGAGCACACGTGTATTGTGTGTGTGTGTGTGTGTGTGTGTGTGTGTGTGAATGCTAATCCTTCTTAAGCCCTAAATCCACGCTAGGACTAATGAAAGCATTTTCACGTATTTACTCATTTACACCTTACGACATGACAAACAAAGTACCTCTACTCCCGCTCAGTTTACAGATGCAGAAACTGAACCTCAGGCACACGGGGTAACTTGCTCAAGGTCAAAGAGCTGGGAAGTGATAGATAAAGACCTGGCAGTTTTATACAGATTTGGGTCAGATCTTGTCTGAACACCCAATCCAAACTCTTGATAATCTGGAAGCTCAATTTTGTGCTTGCTGCTTATGTAGTCTGACGCAGTGCCTGGCCAATATGGCGGCAGATTCTAGAGCGGCCCCCATGATTCCCACCTGCTGGTGTTCGTTCCCCAGGGGGGCCAAGACCTACGAGCTGCCTCAAATGATAGGGTACGGCAAAGGTGACAGGATGCACGTGACTACGTTACAGAATGTTACAGCTCCTGTCCCCCTCTCGCTTGACGAGCCAGCAGCTGGGTGGGGGTCCACGAGACAAGGAACTGAGGGCAACTGACGATGGTCTCAGGTTCCAGCTGACAGCCAGCAAGAAACAGGGCTGTGTCCCTCAGCCGCGAGGAGCTTAACGCTGTCCGAAACCATGTGAGCTTGGAAGCGAGTCTTTTCCCAGTTCAGTCTGCAGATGAGAACACAGTCCTGACCGACACCTGGTTCACAGAGGGTCCAGATAACCCGTGTCCAGACTCCGGATCCACAGATACTGGGAAATAATACGCGTGTGCCGCCTTGAGCCGGTCAGTTTGGGGTAACCTCATTGCACAGCGACAGATAACTAATTCTGCGAAGCTGAAATGCTGTGGCTGAATGCACCCTCCACAGAGTGGATGTTTCCTGATGACCCACATTTGTCCTTCATCTGTGAGCCGTAGCTCTAATTTCTTTGAGGACCTCCCCCACTCTCCGCTCCTGTGGGCTAAGTGGGGTCTAGAAGTCAGCACCAAGTCCTCATCATGCTGGACACTCTGTTTCTTCAGCCACAGGATGGGCCCAAGGTTGAACACCTGACCCAAGCAGACCAATGGGGTCCGTCTCCGGAACTCCCGCTGGGGCTACTTAGGAGAGTGATCTTTCTAGAAGGACCGCTGTCCTCTGTGAGGCTCTCGTCCGCTTAGGTGGGGTCTACTGTTTCCCCCACTTTGCAGAGGAGGAAATTGAAGCACACGGAGAAATTTAGTAATTTATCTCGAGTTTTCGTCTGGTCAGTGTGGAGCTGACATTTGAGCTCAGGTCTCTTGGGTTCTGAAGCCAGCTTGGGGCTAGCACTTGGCAGCACTAAGGGAAACAAAGCCGTCCGGTCATTGCTGCGATTGCTCGGCGGAAGGCAGAAGTCGTACCTACTGGGCCCCACTAAGGGTTCGTTACGGCGGAGGCAGAGGGGTGAGCCGGCACCGGTCGGACTCCCCGGAGCCTCCTGTCTAGCGGCAGAGACGGAATACACAGAATCGCAGCAGTGGTGTTAAATAGGGGCCTTTGGCGTTATGCAGAGGCCCACCTCCCCATTATACAGGTCGGGAAGTTGAGGTCCAGAAGGAGCTGCCTGAGGCCCGCAGACGGTGGGTCCCGAAAAGGTCATATGATAACCGGAACTGGGACAAGACTGAGGCAGCAGAGGGCCCTGGGCGCCAAGTTTAAGGACACTCCCAAACTCAGATGTGGCCGTGGGCTCGCACTCCCCTCACCCCTTGTAGCCTAGACCTCTCCCCCTGCCTCACCCGAGTCCTGGCCTGACTCCCGGCCAAGCCTCTGGCCTCAGGATTCCACCAGAAAGCCCGTCTTGCTGCCTGCCTGCAGCCTGAGCCCTTGCTGAATGTTTACTCCTTCTTATCGTGCTTTACCCAACAGACTTTTATAGGAATTTTATCAGGTGAGCTATAAAACACCTTATGGGATTTTAAAGTCAGTTATCCACCAGCTCAGAAGCTCTAGGATGGGGGCTCTAGGCTCACCCAGTTGTCCTGATATCCGAACCAATGGTATCTGAATCAATCTGAGACATCTGGGATTTTAAGACTGATTCTACTCTTGGAGAAATTAAAACAAAAAAAATTTAATGTTTATTTATTTTTGAGAGAGAGACAGAGACAGAGCAAGAATACACAAATGTGGAAGGGCAGGGGTGGGGGACAGAGGATCCAAAGCTGTCCGTGCTGATAGCACGGAGCCTGATGTGGGGCTCAAACTCATGAACCAAGAGATCATGACCTGAGTCAAAGTCAAGAATCAGCCTCTTTTAAAAAAAAAAAATTGTTTAATGTTTAATTATTTTTAAGAGAGAGAGAGAGACAGAGCATGAGCAGGGAAGGGGCAGAGAGAGAGGGAGACACAGAATCTGAAGCAGGCTCCAGGTTCCGAGCTGTCAACACACAGCCCGCTGCGGGGCCCGAACCTGTGAACCATGAGATCATGACCTGAGCCGAAGGCGGATGCTTAACCGACCGAGCCACCCACATGCTCCAAGAGTTGGACTCTTAATTGACTCAGCCACCCATGGGCCCCTCCCCCCCTTTTTTTCTAGCTTTGTCTTACTTTTGTTGTTTTCCTTCCCTTGGGGACTGTGGGGTTGTCTGTCACCAGGAGGACGAGGCTGCACAAGAAAGAAAGCACAACCAGGCCTCCCTCAGGCCCTCAGGCTCAGGTCACACAGCCGTCCCAGGGCAGCGTGCGGGCCGCTCGGCTCTCAGCCGTGCCTCAGTGGCCCCTGCCCTAGATTTATTTGCAGGATGAGCCCAAAAAGTAAACAAAAGGAAGCATTTACATGTGTCCTTAGGAGATGTATGTTCACAAGTCAGCAAAAATCAAATAAGTTGTGCAAATATTTGGTGAGGGACTCATCCCTGTCTTTAGAAATGGGCGAAGTCATAGCTGAGAGATGTGTGGTGACGTTTATTCTAAACTGTCCAAATATTCTCACTGTACTCCCGCTGAGGAGGGCAAAGAGATAAATAAATGCCCATTCCTATGGCCTTATCATTACAATGAACTGTGAACCTCCTGATGGAACGTTCTGGTCGATGTGGTGTAGGGGAGAGAACGTGGGGTGTGGAGTCAGGCAGAGGGCGGTTTGAGTCCTGTCCGAATCATCAGCCATCTGCAACTTGAATGAGGCGTTCCAGCCCTTGGGGCCTCAATTTCCTCCCCTATAAAATGGGGGTGTTAAATTTAGCCCGAAGCCATCTGGAATTCAACGAGCTGGCCTGCGTGATTGTTCCTGACGCAGCACAGGTCCCCTGGACAGCGGATTCCTCTTTCTTCCTCCTTCTTCTAGCTAAAACCCTGTTCCCACTCACCCCACCCACTTGGGCCCCGTGACAGTCCCCAGACGCAGTGACTGAGGGAAGCCCTGGGTGCCAAGAGTTCATTTTAGAGCTGGCTTCAGGAAGCAAGCGGGAGAGAACAGAAAAGGGGACAGAGGGAACAGGAGGCACCCAGGAGGGTCTGCCATGGAGGAGGCTTTGGTTTTGCCGGACCCCCTGAGATGCGTCCAGAATGCTTTCCAGAGGTGCCCCTCTGAGGACGGAAGGTCGGTGCACTGACGCCCGGATGGAGGGTCACTCCAGGGACGCATCCTCCACACCCACACCCCGTTTCGGACTCTGCACAGACAAGAGGAAATACAGCAGCTCTCTTGAGTTCGGTGGTTGTTGTCCCACCATCGGCCACCGCAGCTGTGGCTGCGATCGGACACGCGTCAGGGGAGGTCTGACACCAGGCACTCAAATCGTCTGCCCCGTGAGACCTGGGACTGCCTTCACACGGTGCATCCAGTGTCCCCTGGCGGTGGAGACTGAGGTTTGAACCCCGGCCGCGTTCGTCATCGGCTGAAATACCTGTCGTGACATTTCAAGCTTCAGTTTCCTCCATCCCCTGGAGGAAACTGGAAGGAGTTAGCGTAGAGACTCAATGAGTTCACAACCCTGCAAGCATCAGGACAGTGCCCGGGAGTGGTGAGAAGCGCCACGTGCCATTGTCGCCATCTCTGGGCCGCGGCGATGCGGCTGCAGCCCGTGGCGATGTCGGGAGCACTGGGGTTCCGGAGAGCACGGAGATTTGCCCACAGTGCAGCCTGGCTCTGCGAAGTGAGGGTCGCAGACCAGCAGCAGCAGCTTCACCTGGAGCTTGCTAACCATGCAGAATCTCCAGACCTGGGGGGGTTGGGGGTCAGGCTCTGCGAGGTAGCAAGATCCCCCGGTGACTGGCAGGTGCATTAGCGTTTGAGAAGCGCTGGGCTGGCGGGAGGACTCTCGGCTGGTGAGGATTAGAAATGAGGGCTTGACGATGCTTCGGTCCCGGGCGGTGGGGAGAAAAGAGGGAAGGCCGGAGGTGCTAGCCTGTCGTCATCTTTTCTCTTTCCTTCCGGGATCTGTGCAGCCAGGTGAAACTATTGAGGGACAGGTGAACTCGGTGCGTCCGGCACTCAGGTCAGGCCGGAGGCTGGGGGTTTGTGAGTCCTCGGCACACGGTGGTAGCAGCCAGCGTCTATGGAACACGCTTCTTTGATGTGGTGGTAACGGGCAGGCCCTTGGCATGCACCGGCTCCTTCAATCTGCAAAACACCCGTGAGCGTGGTACGATCATTACCCCATTTCACAGATGAGAAGACCGTGATGCGGGGAAGTTTTGTGTTGTTTTTTTTTTTTTAATTTTTTAAGTGTTTATTTATTTATGAAGGAGAGAGAGACAGAGCATGAGCGGGGGAGGCGCAGAGAGAGAGGGAGACACAGAATCGGAAGCGGGCTCCAGGCTCCGAGCGGTCAGCACAGAGCCCGATGCGGGGCTCGAACTCACGAACCGCCAGATCGTGACCTGATCTGAAGTCGGTCGCTTAACCGACTGAGCCACCCAGGCGCCCCTGGAGAAGTTATTTTGTGACCCTGATCGCTCAGGTAACAGGTGAGGGAGAGAGCATTCAAAGCCAAGGAGGTTGAGAGGAGAGCATCGGCTCTGCCCAGTGATGAGATATTCCTCTTTTTCTAACCTCCCTTTTAGATAGAAGTGCTTTGGTAATGGATGTGATAGCTGGACTGACAGCAGCCATTTTGCAACCATGAAGCAGCTGGCAAATATAGCAAAGAAAACAACTAGCAGAGCTTTGATCTTTCCTATGATCACCAAAGAGCCCAACCAACACTGGGAACTCTCTACCTCCAGACTTCTCATGCCCAACGAAAAACCTCCAATTTTTTAAAGCCACTCTTAGTCTATTTTTCTATGATTTGTCTGTGAACATATTCCTAACTAACACATCCTTCCAAAAGTAAGGGTAGTGGCTGTATTGATTCAATGGTGCTTATGTGAAAACAGTGCAGAGCATACACTCAGCGCTCAATAGCGGTGGCCATTATCACCTCCCTTGTGGCTCTGACTGAGGTCTGAGAAGCTTTTCCCATTCTGCAGGCTTATCACACCACAGGGCAATGGCCTTCTGCTTGGGTCTCCTCTAGTCAGAGTTTATCCCAAGCCAATTAGCCCTCAGCTTTTGAACCCATTTCTTTCCTGTCTGACATTCATCATCTCGTCAGCCTGTCCCCAAGGCTCTGCCAGATGAGGGTGGGAATGCCCTAGAAAGGTTCCCAGAGAATGCATAATGGATGTCTCTTTCCTTCACGGCCCTTCCTGGTGCCTCTGAATGGGCTGGTCCTGGTGAATCTCAGACCCAGAATCCATTTCCAGAGTGATGTCAACCCAGTCTTTCTCCTTTGGGTGAGGAGGGGGGCGGTGAGGAGGGGTCCCACACGGGCAGAGCTGGACAGAGGTCTCCACTTCCATACCCCCATCTACAGTGCAGAATGATAACCTGTTCCTCCGAATATCTGGTGACTGCTCGGTTTTGAAACCTCATTTGTACTCAAGACATGTTTACTATATGATTGAGGGAATGAAGGAGTGAATCTTCAACTGTCTTTTCAATTATCTATCCAAATCTCCCCACAGAACCCTCAGAAGCTTTTTACACACACCATGCCCAGATTCTACCTCATTATCCTTTTCCTTAAACTGCAGATGTTGGAAAAGAATGTTCTTCCTTGGGCTATAACATTGCCCAGGTTAGTACAGCGGCCAGTTAGGAGCACTACTGGTAACCGGAAGTGTAGCGGCTTGATGAATGGACACGCTGCACTTAAATTTCTGAATAGCGAGCCATTGTGAACAGATGGAATCAGCTTTCTCTGCAGCATATATATCACCCCTGTGCAGAGAGATCAACTATCCCTTCGAATATCGTTGGGAGATATAAAACAACAGCAGCAAAAAATAACATGGAATCAGGTAGGCAAAGAGAGAAGGAGAAGCCAGAAAGGAGAGATGGGACAATTTTCTCTAGTTCACCAGACTGACAGTGTTACCACCTCCCTAATGAGAGGAGATTTGAGTTAAGAAAAATAAAGTTTCAGGGGCGCCTGGGTGGCGCAGTCGGTTAAGCGTCCGACTTCAGCCAGGTCACGATCTCGCGGTCCGTGAGTTCGAGCCCCGCGTCGGGCTCCGGGCTGATGGCTCGGAGCCTGGAGCCTGTTTCCCATTCTGTGTCTCCCTCTCTCTCTGCCCCTCCCCCGTTCATGCTCTGTCTCTCTCTGTCCCAAAAAGAAATAAACGTTGAAAAAAAAAAGAAAAAGAAAATTTCAAAGGGTATTACATGCTGACTATACTGTGGGATTCAAGTAAACTTTGCATGGTTTATTTATTTATTTATTTATTTATTGTACAGTTTTAATCCAATCTCAACTCACCTTTTGATGTCTTTATAAAACCCTAAGTAAAAGGAGCCCCTAGGCGGTAGGTAATATGAATTGATTAACCTAACGCTGAATAATGCCTTAAAAATCCAAGGGCCTGTGTTTGGAGAACCCGCTAATAAATCCGTGCTACCCAAAGATGCCGGGGCAAGGTTTATTCAGGGAAGGGGTACCAGGACCATCTCCGCTATTCGTGCTGGGCCACACGCACAGCACGGTGGCTGGAAAGTGGGATAAACCCCAGACCTTGTCCTCAGCGAGATTCCAATCCGGGAGGGTAAGACAGACACACACCAGCATTAGCCCAGTGACATAAAGGTCACAGAAGCTTTGTGCCTGACTCTTTCAGTGGATCTGGAGATGACGACAGTTGGGAAAATCCCCATAGAGTTGGGCCCTTTTCAACGGAGTCTGGAAGGAGGGGAGCATGGTGGGGACCACTCTGTAGCCTTTGAAGGAGAATGAGCCTGTCATTTTAGTAGGTGGCCAGGCTGTCAAGTGCACGGGGACATCCTAGGTATTACATTAGAGGTTGTGCCCTTGAAGAGTTGAGTTTCCTTGGAGTGCAGGAGAGAAGGATTAGGGATGAGGCTCAGGAGAGGCTACAATGATTGTTCCTAAAAGGTCTAGTATGCCTCATGAAGGAGACCTTCTCTTGTTCCTAAAGGCTATCAACATGGCAAGATTTGTATTTGGACCTTCAGGCAGTCGACCTCATGGAGGGTGGACTGGAGGAAGAAGACCAGGGAGGCGGTCACGCTCTGATTGCCTTGGGGTTGATGAGCTTATGCTCCTTGACGTGGGGCTCGGATTCTCTAGGGCTGTCAATCCGGTGGATGGGGTTGACAAGACCTTCTCCACTCCAGCCTTTTAGAAGAGGTTGGGCTTCAGCCCCCATTGCGATGTGCCGTTCAGCCGATCATTACACGTTATCACGTGTAACGTTACACGTTATCATTACACGATCATCACACGTTAGCAATGTGTGTACAGCTCTGTGCCAGGGGCCCTGATATGGATTCTTGAGAAAGGGAAAGAGAAAACGGGTGCTCAAGGGTCACACGTAGGGGATAAAGAGCTGAGGAATAAATCAGGTCTTCTGACCTCAATGTTGCACGCTCTTTCCGCAGACAGACATTGCCTGATACGTTTTCCTTCCCTTCTTTCTCTCCTTCTCCCCCCTCCCCTTCCTTTTTTCCTCCCCTCTATTTTTTTTTTCATTCATTCATCCATCACACATTCACGGAACCACACGAGCCCCCGCCTTAGTCCTCCAGGGTATCAACTACCTGCTGCAAATCCTCCAACCTCTGAGTTGAGTCCAGCAAATATTTCTTGGGCAGCATCTATGTACCTGGCATCGTATAAGCCCTGGGGATCCCATGATTGACGAGGTATGGGTCTTGCTCCCAAGATCTCTGTCTAATGCAAGAAATAGATGCACAAACCAGAAGTTATAGTACGCCGAGATGTGTGTTAAAGCGAGCTCTGCACATACCCCCCGAGGACCTCTTTTCCCCCATATAGTCAAGTAGATCATTTATTTCCACACTCATTTCCAGTTCTGACACCCCCGTGCACCGTGCTGTCGGAATGAAGGGTCAGAACAAGCTGGGCTGAGTCTGTCCGCCTGTGTTAATGCCCAAGTTGGGCACTCCCTTTCTTCACTGTCCGCCTTCCGGAATTCCTCATTAAATAAGGGGGGGGAAACTGTGGAAAGTTTATGTTTTCAGTTGTAACGCCGTATGAAATAATAATGGACCCTGCACAGACAATTCCATTTGGAATTACAGAGCTCTCTGCACCAATGTATCAAAGGATGTTTCCCGGACGTGCTCAGTGCCTCGCAGGACTGAATAATAAAACATTTCGAGAGAGGTGGTGAGTATTTACACGAGGTAGTAAAAGTTTGATTCACTCGTGAAAGAATTTGAGGAAGAGAAAATTAAAATGTGTTGACGTATGCCTAGGAAAAAATAAAATAAACAGGAGATCAAATGAGATGTTATATGAGACGTTATAGTAGTTGTCTCCGGGAGGGGGAAGTTTTACCTGATATTTATTTCCTCTTCCGTATCTTTATGTATTTTCCAAAACTTCTGCAATGAACACGCGTTGCTTATATTTTTATAAAATATGCATTACTTAAAAACAAAAACAAAAACAAAAAAACTCTGGGCGATTTAAAGATAAAATTCTGTTAGTGGGGAATCTTCTGTCCAGACCTTTCCTGGAGGGGATTCTGAATTGTTTGGTTTGAAGCTCTATTGTTTCTCTAGTGAAAAGCAGATATATTTGAAATAATTTTCAAAAAATGTTTAATGTTTATTTTTGAGAGACAGAGAGAGAGGAGCAGAGAGAGAGGGAGACACAGAATCCAAAGCAGGCTCCAGGCTCTGAGCCGTCAGCACAGAGCCTGACGCGGGGTCCCAACCTACTAATGAGATCATGACCTGAGCTCAACCAACTGAGCCACCAGGCACCCCAGGTTTGAAATAAATGCATGAGCAGGCCTCCTAAGTAGACAGAGATGCTTTCGCCTGTGGTAGCCGAGCAGAGGGGCTGAAGGCTTCTGTAGAGGATTCCTGCCCAGGACCTGAGGTCCGCCAGCTGCGTAAGCCTTCACAGGGACTCTACACCCGCTTGGACCAAGTGGGTGAGAAGTCAGTCCACACTTGCTACCACGGGTACCAATAAGGAAAATGAACGGCGACAGGTGTCTATTTCCTCCCCCTGTTTGTTCCACACCCTGCTCTGGTCTATGTTCCTCGCAGGTCAATTTATCTTGATGATGGTGAGATGCAGGAACCGGGGGAATGGGCTCAGAAATCGTCGGGTCTCATCATTTCGGTTCTCTGGGCTCCCTTCTTTATTCCGTAACAGACACACACTGCTGTTTTGTGATGAGTTCACCAGAGGCGGCTCAGTGGGTGAACCGAACTCCCTCACCGACTCGTTTGTTCACGCCACAAACAGTACCTTGTATTCAGTTTCATCCTAACTTTAAAGAGCGTCTGGCACTCTTTTGGGGGGATGCTGACCTGTAGTTCCCCTCGTTCACAGCGATCCTGCAAGGATCCTGCAAGGCTCCCCCTGGCCGAGCCACGCCTGGCCGATCAGACACTTCTGGGAAGACCTTTGGGCCACGGTCTCCTCCCCTGGGATCACAGATGTGTGTCTGTGGCTCACCTCGCCCAGCCGACGTCTGGGCAGGAGGCACAGCAGGCTGGCAAATGTTGGCAAGGGAAAGAGACGCCGGGGGCCGACACTGTGGGGACCGGCGAGCTTGCGTGTCCTCCCTCCGGACTCTCGGGGCATTTGGTTTTGACCCCTGACCACTGGAACTGGAAGACACCAAAATAGGAGCGTTGGAGACAAGGTGATTTTCATTTCCTTCTTCATTTTTTCCCCTGCATTTTAAAAAGCGTTTTATAGACTGCATTCTCCTTTTATGATTAGAAGAAATAAAAGATCAGTGCTCTCAAGACCGCCCTAAAAAAGCCGCCTTGGGCAGTGCCATGCCTGGGTATTGCCAGCACCCCAGGGAAAGCGCTGCGGGCTTTGCCGCCTGGTCTGGTGTGGCACCAGCTGCGCGACTTCAGTGTGGCTCTTTCTCCCTCCCGATCCCACTTAGGGACTTGAGCTCTGCCCGTTCCATTCTCAGATCCCCCTGGCAGTCCCCAGTGTCCACGTTTGCACTGCCCTTCCCGTTTCTAACTCACTCGGTGCCTTGCGTTTGACTTGTTTGTGTCTTTCTTGCCTGAAACCTCCCAGGGTCTCCAGCCCACGGTGCAGGCCATCGGAGGCCGCCAGCCCCTGTCTGCTGAAATTCGGAAGGACAAATCCCACAGGATGGCTCACATGGCACCTTTCCACCTTTCCAACCGCCTTTTCCTTTGCCTTCTCTTGTATGGGCAGGAACGTTAACTGTTTTGTTTCCCAGCTTCCTGTGAAGCTGGGGGGGTCAGGATACACAACCCTAACCAGTCAGATGTTGGTGGAAATCCTGGGAAGGGCTGCGTTCCCAGGTGAAAGAGTAAAATCTGAAGAAGAGGAGATGATTTGCAGTTCTGCTCTGCCCCCCGTCTGCCGGCCAGGATTGCTAATCTTTGCCCACAGTGCGCGTGTGGCAGCCATCTTGAAAGGATGAGGCTCCACCTTGTCTTGTCCAAGGAGAAGAGTCAGCACACTGGAATGTCAGAGCATTAGTAGAGAGGAGACTGGGTCCTTGCTGGCATCACTGAGAACTCATACTGGCCCTAGCCGCCTACCACTGGGTTTATGGTGCTGAGACACACAGAAATTCTATTTGTTTTCACTGCCATGGTCAGATTTCTGTTACAGGCGCCTCTCCTATCAGATGCTATGAATGAATGCTCGCTTAAGCAAACAGATGGGCGTGCAGAAAGGGCATTGGGAGGGCATCTGTGCTGAATCTGGTCCAATGCCCTAGGTCAAAGCCAATATTCCTGGTGTTCTTGGACCTACTCCATGACAAGACCGACTGGGATTTCCTGTCAATTCAGTGTCTGACCTTTTCTCTACAAGACGCTTTTGTTTCTGTGTCAGCAAATGGTACTTCAAAAGGATGCGAAGGGTAAATCTTGATATCACCCTCACTGATGAGTGAAATGCTGGTATTTGGAATTGAAGAAATGACCCACATCCACTTGAACAAAATTACCCCAACTGTATCAGTGGGGAAATTGTAGCCCAGCGAAGGAATACTTACAGAGTTCCACAGCAACTCATGGTGGAGGGGAGCAGGGGTCCTGATGCTCGGATACCAAATGCTCTCTGACCCCATCTTTTGCCCCAACAGTCCACTGAGTAGTCAAGAGGGGCAGATAATGAATTGAGGAAGCAAAGAACTTACCAAAAAGATAACCTTTAGCTTTCAAGACAAGGAGAGTCTTTGTACATCTGTCAGTATATCTACGGATGGGAAGAAAGAAAGACAGCCATTTGGGTTGCAAATAATCAAAACAATTCCCCTTGCATGGCTAGATCTTGAGGGTTTCCTAAGTGCTGCCCCACTTCAAATGTCACTGGGTCCTCATACGACCATGTGTACTGAGGAGAATCAGGTCTCCTTCTTTACAGGCAGAGACAGCAGTGCTCCAAGGGTCACTGATCCAGTGTTCATTTGCACTGAGCCAACATACTGGGAAGAGCCCCAAGAATGGTGTAACAAGTCTTAGGATCCAACACAGAAAAGCCAGACAAACCAAGTGGCTTTTGAATGATGGTATACTCTGAAAAGTGTGTGATTAGGTTTTCTATACATTTATTTGTTGATTTATTTTGAAAGAGAGCGAGAGCATGAGTGGGGGGAGGAGCAGAGAGAGAGGGAGGGCGAGAATCCCAGGAAAGTGCAGCGCTGTTAGCACAGAGCCCGACACGGGGCTCAAGCCCATGAGTTGTGACATCGTGACCTGAGCCGAAACCAGGACTTGGACCCTCAACCGACTGAGCCACTCAAGTGTCCTTATGTGATTAGATTTTTTTTAAATCAAAATCTTTTTATCCTATTCAGCTATGGTTTAATTCCAGAGTGGCTCTGTCTGTCTTCCTTTCCAGTTGAACTTGAAAGAGCTGAGCGCTCTATTTCTGTTGTTCTTGTTATTTGTTCGTCCTCTCCTTCCTTTCCTCTCTCATCAAGGATAATATACTACAAACAGCCACTCGTCTAAGGGAAACTACAAAATCCCAAATCCTTTTTGTAAAATGGACAGAGTGTTTTGTGAAGGCTTCAACAACTAGGCCAAGGTGCTCTTTTGTCTAAATCTGAAACTCCAGAGGCTGAAGAGGGAGAAACAGAGACCGCTAATTGGGCACCGATAGGGGTTCATTACGTTTCTCCACAACGCCTCTTTTATGATTATGAATCTGGGCGATGTGCTGGCCCTACGGAACATATTAACTTCCTTGCCTGCTTACATAATTATAGCGGAAATCAAATAGGCATTGCTTTATTGGGAAGTTGCCTTTCTCTTTCTCTGGGTGGCCACCACACGATCTAATACACCCCAAGAGACTTTATCCAAATGCAACACATTCCCTTTCTTTCTGTCTCACCCTCTCGTTTCCTGGACACCACCAGGCTTATTGATTCTTGGACCAGTGCAAATGTTGATGGGGTGTGTCATTGGGGGAAACAGATCGATAAGGTTGATTAGTCACATTACAGAGAAACCTGGGATAGTGCACTGGAATAACTGGGCTTAGAGATGCCCGTAGCGAACGGACTATAGGGAGGTGATGTGGCAGGGAACCTTCCGGGCTTCTGTCTCACTGTTCGGGGGGATCTCTCCAGTCTCTTCTTGTGATAGAAATGGCAGGAGTAGGTGTGAGAGCAGGAATAGTAACAATGACAGTAACAATAATGATGGCATCAACTGAACCTTATGGAATTGTTTTGTGAACTATTTGAAATAAGTTTTTTTTTTTTTTTAAAAACCTAAACCTAGAGCACTGCTAGACCACTCCTCTTATGGAAGTAAGTGTTAGCTATTATGATTCTAGTGATGGGAGACTTTCAAACAAGAAGAAAGAGCAAGTGCTTTCAAGAATAGTTGGAGATGATCTGGAAAGAACTTCGTCTCTGGAGCAAGAGCAAGGAAACACTCAGCGAAGAGTACTGGGCTTGGAAACCTCTTGTCTGTAAGGTCAGACCCAGACTCTGCCCAACTTCACTCCCTTTGGACACTGTCCCTTTACCCCTTGCACAGGGCCTTTGAGTCATCCTGTTGTGGTCAGGGAAGGCTCTACTATTTTTTTTTTCTTTTTTTTCTCTACGTCCAAGTTAATTAACATATAGAGCAATAATGATTTCAGAAGTAGATTCCAGTGATCCATCCCCTACGTATAAGACCCAGTGCTCATCCCAACAAGTGTCCTCCTTAATGTCCCTTGCCCCTTTAGCCCCTTCCCCCACCCAAAACCCCTCTGGCAACCCTCAGATCGTTCTCTATTTGAGAGTCTCTTACGGTTTGTCTCCTTCTCTGTTTTTATATTATTTGGGGGGGAAGACTTTTCTTTTCTCAGGGACATGCAGAGGACATGCTGAGATTGTGGTTCTCTGAAAGTCTGGGGGGCCAAGGGGTATTTTGCATTGAATGAGCAGAGAGCCAACAGCACTCAAATATACTTCCTTCTTGGCGCATTTGGTCAGGAGGCCACTGAGAGTAAGGGCACTTGGAATGTCATTGTCGCAGGAGCAGGAACCACACCTGCATCCCCAGCAAAGTGGCTAACATGTAGATGTTGTTCAGGATTTATGGAAGAAATAGAGGGAGGAAGGAGGCCTGGAGGGAAGGAACTTCAGGTGGTTGGAACAGGAAATGACTGAGACCCCCAGACCCATTAACTACGTCGTGACCTTGGCCAAGTCACCTTCCTGTTCAGAATGCTGTTACTTTGGAATTGGCTCTGGGGCATAAAAAGAAGCAAAGTAGATGTGACAGATGAGCTCATTTTCTGTTCCAGGTACAGATGTCTCGTAATGTGACCTCACACTGATATCAACATTTTCTCTTAAGTGGCCTCTGAAATTGACAAAAGTTGACATGGAAAAAGGACACCCCCCCCCCCCCCCGCACCAAATCGTTCAGGGGCTAGACGCATAGACTTCCCAATCTTCCCTGATTAGCTCTCTGTCAGGAAAGTCAATGAAAGGCCTCGAACCAAAGCTCTCCCAGTTGGGGCAAGTGGGAAGGTAAGGAAATCCCTCCTTGTCCGAAGATCTGAGTGTAGAGCCTGAGAAGCCGGGCCTGGTCTGATCCAGATCCCTCTGGCTCTGGAGCCCACAGTGTGTGGCCCAGTCTGGAAACCCCAAGGGTGCGTGTCCCCCTGGGGAGCTGGGGACTGGACCGTCTCCTGCAGCCAGGGAGAGGTTTGCGGGACTTGGAGGAAGCTGCCCGGGGGTTGGCTGATACACATCCAGGCTACAGTCCTAGCTCAGCCCCTTAACGACTCAGAGACCCCGAGCACCCCATGTGGCCAATCTGAGCCTCCGTTCTCTCCTTTGTGAGGCGGGCTGAAAACCGTGCTCTCCCAGAGCGGCTGTAGTCTTGAGCAAGATAAAGCGGTTGAAGTTCATTGGCAAGGCGCCCGCAAAGGGCCAGAAGTCTTCCAGTGAGGCCCGCTGCCTCTCCCGCCTCTCCTGCTATCACTGCACGACGTCCCCACCGTCTCCTTGGTCCCTTCCCATGCCTTCCTGAAGGACCCAGCCACCTCTCAAGGCTGGGATGTTTTTCTATTTAACGTTTTTCTCTCCCACCGGAGTACCAGCTCTATGGGGTCAGGGACCACACCTGCAGGGCCTGGCGTGCCGTGAGCGCTCCATGCACTTTTCGTATAAAAGATATAAGTGAAGGCCCGTAGGCATGCATGCATGAATAAATAACTCCTTGTAGTATGCTGCAGGAAAGGTAAGATTAGGACAGTGGGGAGGAACAGGAAACAAGGAAAAGCAGAACGTAGATGGAGGAAGGATACAGAAGCTTCCTCGGGACTGGGGTGCCTGGCTGTGGAGGCTGCTGGTGGCACCGAGGAAGGCAGGGTCCCCACGTGGAGTGGCCGGCCGCAGTGGCTGATATCATCTTGGTTATGCGTCTTCTGCCCTGTTGAGAGACCCGTTCGCATTTATTCAGCGTGATGTCCGCGGGCCAGCGCCCAGGAACTGGCAGGGGGTTGGGGAGCCGGGCACAGAAGTACCTCCCAGCCGTGGGGAGATCGGCAGGAAGACGAGGGGGAGCCCAGGGTGCGGTCAGACCGGCCGTGGGGCACCCGACCCGTGACGCAAAGGTCAGGGGAGCTGGTCAGAAGAGAGTCACTGAACTGAGTCTTCAGGGTGGGTTGGAACGCTCTTGTTACAGAGGAAGTGACCCAGACTCAGGCTTGCTCAGGACCGGCCGGCACACTCCTCGCACCGTGGTCACCCCACTGTGCCCACACGGCCCAGCCAATGCAGTTTCTGCTTTGTGGGTCCCGCGGGAAGCCCAGCCCCGTTTCCCCAGCAGGGTGTGAGGGCTCCGAGTGAGCCTGGCCGGGTGTTGAGCCGGACAGACACTGGGTGGAATCTTGTCTACACCAGCACAGGTGTGTCCCTGAACATGACTTTACCCGTCTGCATTTGGTCTTCTCATTTGCTACACTGGACACACCCAAGTACTGCTGGGTTTTTCACGAGCCGTGAGCTGATAATGCACGAACGTGCCGTTGTGGCTGCTGCTGTTATCATTTTGGCTTTATTACAATGTTACGTTCGCTCTGCTTATGCCGCGGGCAGCTGTTGGACATCTCTCTTCCTCTCCGCGTTCCGCGTGTGTGTGCAGCTTTTTGTTTCCCAGCTCGCAGGGCAGAAACCAAACAGATGAGACCCCTTCTCTGTGAGGCCTCAGAGAGGTCGTCTGAGTTGCCCTCCTTGCCAGCTTCTTGCCCGGGCAGTGCCAGCTTCTAGAAGGACTGTGTAGTGGGCCCCTGGGCTCTGTGATTCTACAACAGCCGGTGATTATCAGCGGTCCCCACCGTGAGCAGGAAGCCCGAAGCAGGATAAGGCCTGGCCTGTCGGCTTGTTTACGGACTTGGCGGATTACATCTTCTAACTTGTTAGCCACCCTGCTGCACCCAGGAGCCTCCAGGACGCTGGCTCCGGTTGGGGGTTGGATACCTGGGGCTGCAGGAAGATGGGCTGGGGAACTGGGGGCCTCTGGGGGCCTTGCAAACTCAGGGGGCATCTGTGGAAAGAGAACTGGCCCCAGCAAATGGGGCACGGAGTGCCGGAGCTTTCTCTCACACACTTTATTGGAAGGGAAGCTCCTGCCACCTGGGCACGAGGCTATACAGTTTTCTTTTCTTCTCCGAGTCATGGCTTTTCCATCTACGAAGAGCAACTTCCCCCCCTGTTGTGATGTACATGCTCGTAGATGACGTACACGAGTGCAGTTCATGAACTCCAAAGTCAAATGCAGTGGGGATGGGCGGTGAAGGGGAGTGAAGCTCATTATGCCCCATCCCAGCCTCCTGAATCCATCCTGGGAAAGAGGACCGCAGTGCCACAATTTTCTGTGCCTCGGTTTATCCATCTACAAAATGGAGGGATAACATCTACTTCTACAGGTGCTGTGGGATGGGACACGTGCAAACCTTCGAGCACGTTCTCCGGCACCTGCAAGGTGCTTAGTCGTTGCCTCCCTCTCTGCGTCTCTGAGCCTTGGTTCTCCTCGTTTATCAAATGATGAGGTTGAATTATAAGGTAAGAAGAATAGAGAAAGTCACCTTTTCTTACACCTGATTTTATCAAGATAGTAGTCCAGAATAGCTTCCATTTGGCCTCTGCAAGGTTCTCCGGGGGCTGATCTTTAACGGGTATTGGGATGAGGTGAATGATAGCTAACACTTTTGAAGCACTTTGTAGAATCCAGGCCTCATGGGCTCAGTGTGATACCCGACTTGCTCCTATAAAGGTGAGGCAAGGTGGATGTTTGGTCATCCCATTTTACAGACAAGGAAATTGAGATGCAGAAAGGCGGAGTACCTTGCACACTTTCACATCTCTAGGAAGTGACTCAGTTGAGATCTGGTCTTTGAGGTCATGAGATCTCATGATGAATTGAGGTCATGCCCTCACGCTCTGCCCTGAATCGTCAGTAGAGGTTGACCTGGACCCGTGGTCCTACAAGTTCTTCCATGGAAAGCTCTTATCACTCAGAAACTCCTGAGGGCTGACCCTGTCCAGCAGTCTCCAGGCTGAGCACGCTTTCCTTTGGGGTACTCGGAAACATTCAAGGGCACAGGGCACTGAAGGAAGCTGCTTCCGCCTTCCCGATGTCTTCAGTGCTCTTTGAAGAGTGAGCCAACTGAAATGTGTCTAAGCTCTGTCACTTTCCCTTTCCCACATCACCTTTATAGCACTTCTGTTCCCATTCGTGAAAGAAAGCCATCTTTCTCCTTCATCCTGAAACTAGTATCTGGGGCATCAAACAAAGAAAGGAATTCTTTGAATGCCAAGAAAAAGAGTTTCTGTGAGAAATATTAGAGCAGCAGGCATCTTGTTCATTAAGGTAGCAAAAGTAAGGTAGAATTCTCATTCTCTTTTGTTTTTACCTATTTATCATCTATCTATCTACCTACCTATCATCTATCTTATCTATCATCTATCTATCTATCTATCTATCTATCTATCATCTATCAAATCTGTCTTTCTGTCCATCCATCCATCCATCCATCCATTCATCTGTCCATCCATACGTCCATCCGTCTGTCCATCCATCCTTCTATCCATCCATCCATCCATTCATCCACATATCCCATTTCCCATCTCTCTCAAAATTTGAGTTCAGGAATGAGAAGGTTAACAGGGCTTGTGCATTAACACACTATTTGAATTTTAAAATAAAATCAGACTTCCCCATTAAATGGCAAGTCAGATTTGGATGATGGGTTTGACAATAAGAACTGGCTTTGCCAGTTAGGCTACATGGCAGGTATGTCCCATAAATTAAATGAGTTAAATGAGAACCTCCAAGGTTTTGACAGATCAGATTTAAAGCTCTTGTACGATATTCCAGAACTGCACTGTTCAATTTGGTAGCCACTAGCGCCACGTGCTTACCGAGCACTTGAAAGGTAGGTAGTCCCAAACTGAGATGTGCTTGAGTATGAAATACACACTGAATTTCCAAGACTTGGTATGGAAAACAGCATGTAAAGTGTTGCATTCATAGTCTGTATATTGACTACATGTTCAAATGGTAATGTTTTGAGTATATGGAGCTAAATAAAATCTGTTGTTACAATTAATTTCACCTGCTTCTCTTTTCATTGTAGAATCTTGAAAATTTTAAATGGCATGTGAGGTTTTCATTATATTTCTGTTGGGCAGTGCTACTTTAGAAAATATATGCCTTGGCATTATTTTAATACAATACAAAACTTTTAGATGTCTATCTAAAATGTCAAATCGGTACATGGTAATGGTTTTCAAAATTCTCTTAAAATGTGCACAAAAACTTTTTTTAAAAGTTTATTTATTTATTTTGAGAGAGAGAGAGAGAGAGAGAGAGAGAGAGAGAGAGACACCCTAAGCAGGGGAAGGACAAAGAGAGAGGGAGAAAGTGAATCCCAAGCAGGCTCCGCACTGTCAGCACAGAGCTGGATGCGGGACTCAAGTTCGCAACCTGTGAGATCATGACCCGAGCCAAAATCTAGAGTCAGAAGCTCAACCAACTGAGCCACCCAGGCACCCTGAAATCTTTTTTTTTAACAGGTGGGAACATTATAACCCAGAGAAAGAACATGACTTGCCCAATTTTGTGGCTGTGTAAGTATCCTATAATGGTCACAGAAGATTCACTTGCAACCTATAGATCTTGATAAATACAAGGATATTGACCTTAATGAAGTTTCCACAAAGGTGGAAAGAAGGCTTTTCCTTGGAGAGCGCCTCTTCCGGGTGCACTCCGAGACCTTCCAGCATTTGCCAACTGGTGCCATTTCCAATTACTAACTTGCTGAGTGGCCTTGAGAAGTCCCTTCCCCACTGAATCATAGTTAGATTATCTGCAAAGGACAACATTAAGCCCCACTGATCAACAGGATCCCTAAGGACCCTTCCAGCAGTGACATTCTGTGACTTGTCTCCTCAGTTTCCTCATTTGTGTGATGGGCATGACACTCCCTCCCACCTCCTGGGGCTGTTGGGAGGACTGATTTGTCCACACTCCTTTTGCTTACAGTAGAAGGTGTCTCACAGTGTTAAAACATGTTGCTCTTTTGTGAGATCCTCTCAAGTCTGTGAAGGCACAATTGTCCCATTTCCTAGACGACGGTGCTGAGCTCAGCCTCGGGGAGATACACATCCACCCAGGATGTTAATACCCAAACTGGTCAGGTTTCAACCTTGGGACCAAAGCTCCACCCCACAGGATCTGTTCATGTTATTATTATTGTGGTGAAATATACACACTATAAAATTTGCCATTTTTACCCTTTTTAAATGTGCGGTTGAGTGGCATTAAGTGCATTCGTGCTGTTATGCAGGGCTCACCACCATCCATCTCCAGAGCTTTCTGTCTTCCCAAACTAAACTAAACTTTGCCCCATTAAACAATAAAGCCCCTCTTGCCCTCCCTCCCAGCCCCTGACAACCACCCTTCAACTCTCTGCCCCTGTGAGTCTGGCCACTCTAACTACCTCATAGGAGTAGAATCAGACATCACGTGTCTTTTTGTACCTGCTTCTTTCACTTAGCGTGTTGTCTTCAAGGTTCATCCATGTTTGAGCAGGTATCAGAATTTCCTCCCTTTTAAGGCTGGTGAACATTCCATTGTATGGATGGACCACGTTTTGTTTATGCATTCATTTCCTGATGGACATTTGGATCGTTTCCACCATCTAGCTACTGGGACTAATGCTGCTATGAACACGGGGTACAAGGACCTGTGGAAGCCATTGTCTTGGGATTCTTGTGTGTACACACAGAAATGGAATTCCTGGGTCCTACGGCAATTCTATGTTTAAGCCTTGGAGGAACTGCCATAGTATTTTCCATAAGAGGTGTGCCATTTTACTTTTCCACCAACAGGGCTCAAGGGCTCTTGTTCCTCCACATCCTCATCAATGATTTGTTCACAGGCTCCTTTTTAAACCCAGCCAAGCGCCTATCCATGTGAGTGCAAAGTATAAGCTCAACAAGCTGGCTGCCCAACAAGTGATGGATCATTATGGCCACTGAAGGGACCCAAGAGCCCCTGTGGTGGCCCATCCAGGCCACATGGATGACTGGTGCGCAGAGCCACATGTGACCATTGAGACTGCCAAGTCTGGAATCTCCAGACCCATTTATAAGGTCAAGTGAGTGCCTGCCTCTTCGGTTCACATGTAGAGGCTTTGGTCCTTCCTCCAGAAAGCCCTAGAAGCTGAGAGATTTAGCTTCAAGGCAACTTGGAAATTCATGACCTTTCCCCAAAGCCTCACATTTCCACAGCCTTCCCGTGTGGGTATGGCATCTTTATTTACCCAGGAGATCAGGTCAAAGTTTTAGAGTCTCCTTGACTTGTCTATTTTGCTCACTTTCTGTGCCTAATCCATTGACAACCCATAGGTTCCACCTTGAGCATCTACCAAGGATGCCATGGCTCTTAACCTCCTCCCCCAGGCTGCCTGGCCCAGGTAACCTTTCTTCCTCACCACCTTTTAGCAATCACTCCTGTCTCCCTAATTCAGCCCTTCGCATACCAGGCTAAAGGGGTCCTCTCAAACTCTGGGGCAGCTTAGAGTGTCTGTCTGTTCAGACCCGCCTCAGCTGTCCATGAAACTGGGGTAAATGGCAGAGGAAGCCCTTACCATGGCCCACAGTCATGCAGGGTCTCATCCCTGGCCTGGCAACTTCCCATAACTCAGCTTCCTCTGCTCTCTCTCTTGCCCTCCTCTGGGACCTTTGCAGTGGTTGTTTCTTCCACAAGAATGCCCTTTTCTGGGCCTGGCTCTCTCCTCTAGCAACTGCTTGGATGCACCTGGTGGGGAGGACTTCCCCACCTCCCTCCGTAACAGAGTACTACCCTGCCCTGCGCTCCAGTCACGGTACTACCCTCAGTTGTCAGTTCCTGTGGCCCCTCTAACAACTTACCGTAAGCTTGGTGACTTAAGAGACAAGATTTTTATTCTCTCTTTTATTCTCTCTCTTTTTTTTATTCTCTTTTACTCTCTCTTTATTCTCTCAGATTCTGGAGGCCTGAAGTCCAAAATCAAGGTGTCAGCAGGGCCCAGCACCCTGCAGAGGGGAAGACCCTCGCTCTCCTCTTCCAGGCTCTGGTACCTCCCAACGTTCCTTGGCTTGTGGCTGCATCACCATGGGCTCTGCCCCCATCCCCATGTGGCCTCCTCCTCTGTGTCACTGTGTGTCCTCTTCAGTATCATGTAAAGACATTGTCCTTACAGCTGGGGTTCACTTTCAACGAGTAAGACCTCATCTCGACTCTTACCTTAATTACGTCTCTAAAGATCCTATTTCCAAAGAAGGTTATGTTCTCTGCTTCCAGGTAGACATGAACTTTGGGGGCACATTTCACCCCATCCTTCTTTTTCTTTCTTGCATTGATGGCTGTCTGATAGACTCTCTTGTGGCGGTGCTTGTTTTTGGCCTCCAGGTATAAGAATGCAAGCTCCAAACGGCAGGGATTTGAGTCTGCTTCTCCCTGCTACTGCTCCCGGTGGGTCCTGGGACAGAGACTCAGTCATGACACGCCTGCTGGAAGATGGAGTCCAGGTGACCCTCAGGGGCTGCCTCTATGTCCGTGAGGGTCTCCGTGATATCAGCAGTGCCCCACTAGGATGGGGATTCCCTCGTTCCTTGGAGCCGGAGCCCCTGTCCCTGTGGACGCTGTCCCTGGAGAGCAGCTGAGAACCCCCTGTGTCCCTTACCTACCTCCTCTGTCCCCACCCCAGCCAGCCCAGCCCAGCAGGCAGAGTGGGACTCCTTCTGCACAGCAGTTTTAAATGAATTACCTTCTCACCAACTAAGGGTTGCTGGAGGGAGGTGGGTGGGGGATGGGCTAGATGGGTGATGGGTACTAAGGAGGGCACTTGTTGGGATGACCGCTGGGTATTTTACGTAAGTGAGAAATCACTGGGTTCTACTCCTGAAGCCAAGACTGCACTGTATGCTAATTAAATTTGAAATTAAAAAAAAATAATAAATGAATTGCCTTCTCTATGTTTGTTTGTTCTGATGAAAATAGGAAAGCATGGGGTGGATTGACCAGGCGGGTGGACAATTAGGAATGCCTTTGGCTGTATTATACGACTTGTTACTTGTTTTCGCATCCTTCTTGGGGTTGGAAGGAGCTATCCAAATTACGTGAAAAGGTGGTGCATGCTTACCGAGAAGAAGACAGCCACAGACGGAACGGCGAAATGTGAAGAAGGAAAAAAAGAAATCACCTGTTAGCCCATGACCCACAGACAACCGTCTTTGGCTTATTCTCGATCAGTTTTCCAAGCAGCATGAATCCTGGTTGAAATCATATCCTATATCCAATTTAAAACTCTGCTCTCTTTCCCTTAAAATTAGACCATGAGCATTTTCCACGTCATCAGAAACTAATAACAGTTCCCACGTGTGGACTGCTTCTGCTGCGGCAGGGCCAGGCCAAGCGCTGCTCTATTCCAGGGCCATGGTTGCCATTGCGACGAAGCGTTTCTTCCATCCTACCACCAGCCCAGCGAGGAAGTGGTGCCTGAGGAGTGCCGAGAGGTGCTTCAACCCAGAACAAACAGCTGCCGACATCTGGGGTTGCTGGAGAGATATCGGGGAGGCTGCAACGGACCGTGTACCCCTGAACTGCCCTGACAGAGTTAAGTCTGCAGAGAGGCGTGTAACCCATGGTGAAAGATTATTGGGGAAAACATCAGGATGCTTTGCTTCACGTGATGAAAATGTAGCCTAGGGAACATGACACGAAGGAGCCTGTGCTGTCACACAGTCACAAAGCGTATGGCCTCTGCCCTTGCTAACAAAGAGAGCGTCACTGCACACGTGGCTGAGATGTTTTGCAGACCTGGACCAGAGATAGGAACGGCTTCCCCACCACAGTCATGGTGAAACCAGACCAACCAGCACCCAGAAGACAAGTCCGTCTTGAAGTTTACCCAATCTCTGGCCAATCGGAAGAACTCACGACCCTTCACCCTTCACCCTTGATTTTTGCCCTTAAAAGCTCTCACTTGCAAGTCCCCGGGGGGGGGGGGGGAGGGCGGTTCTGGAACTTCCTGTTCTCTTGGGTGGAGCCACACCAGTAAACAGCCGTCTTTCTTCACGTCAAAGACCCATGTCAGTCTTTTCTTGGCTGGCCGCGCATCTGGTGGATGAATGTTGGACTACACCCCACAAATTTATACATTGAAATTGAACCCCCAATGCTAGAAAGTGGGGCCTTTGGGAGGAGACCAGGTCATGAAGGAGGAGCTCTCATTAATGGCATTGGAGGCCTTATAAAGAGACCCCCAGAGAGCCCCCTTGTCCCTTCTGTCATTCAAGTACACAGTGAGAGGACGCCATGTAGGCACCAGGAGAGGGCCTCATTAGACATGCACTCTGCTGGCATGTTGATCTTGGACTTCCAGCCTCCATGACAGTGAGAAACAAATTTCTGTTGTTTATGAGCCACCCAGTCTGTGGTATTTCTGTTACAGTAGCCTGAACCAACTAAGACAGAGGCGTTGCCTTTTTAGGAGATAGAATCAGAGAGTAATCAAGAGAAGAGGCTTTCACGCCAGGGCTGAGGACTCTTGACCGTAGCCCCCAGCTGTGTGGCCCCGAGTGGATCGCTTAAACTCTCTCTCAGGCTCCCTTTCGAGCTCTGCCATGGGCCTAGCCATGCCCATCTCACAGGGCAGTGGTGACGCTGAAGCAAGCCCACACGACGTTCCTAGCCCACTAGGAAGCACATAGAAAGTGTGCAGAAGGGGCGCCTGGGTGGCTCAGTCGGTTGAGCGTCCGCTTCGGCTCAGGTCATGATCTCACGGTCTGTGAGTTCGAACCCCGCGTCGGGCTCTGTGTTGACAGCTCAGCCTGGAGCCTGCTTCCGATTCTGTGTCTCCTTCTCTCTCTGCCCCCGCCCCACTCATGCTCTGTCTCTGTCTCAGAAATAAATAAAAATTAAAAAAAAAAAAAAGAAAGTGCACGGAAGATGACAGCTGCTTCTCTTCTGAATTTAAACCCAGTGTCCTGATTTGACATGTCCATTTTGTTTGCTTAAAAAATAGCCCTTGTTTTTCTTTCTGCGGAAGTCATATATGTTCATTATAGAATCGTTAGAACATAGAGATAAGCAAGGAGGAGGTATTAGTCATCGGTAATGTCACCATCCGGAAATAAAACCTACGAATTACCCTTTTAGTGTTGTGCATGTACATATGTAAATGCACACACACGTAAAACATACATTTTAATGGGATATTGCTATCTTCTCCTAGCTATATTCAGTGAGCGCTTTTTTCATGTAAATATATATTTTTCACTGCATCCAGCAGCTGTTTTGCAGGCTACTGACCGTATCTTTATTTGGACAGCAGGTGGCTTCCTATCTTGTCTTGGCTCCTCTCCATAACGCACCCCTTTCCACATTAGCGCCATGGGTCTGGGCTGCAGTGATGAGGCCTCTTCTGCATCCAGCCACGCGGGACAATGGAAATGTCATCAAGGATATGACCGTAAGGGTCGTCACGGTTCCTGGAGCATCTCCATCGCCTTATCCCAGTGGGTCCTCGCTCTGCCCCCTTGGGGTTCCCTTTTACAGGTCAGGGACCTGAGGGTTCTGAGAAGCCAAGAAAATACCCAAGAACATTGACCTCCATGCCTGGATCTGAGCGCAGGGCTTCGGTTTCACCACACGGGCGTGGAGGCTGAGTGGCAGGGCGTCTCTCGAACTCTCTCAACCGGGGCTGGCTCCTCTGCCCCTCTCCCCAGCCCGGGAAATAAACAGATGAACACTCACCGCGCTTCTGGGGGTCCCACCGTCTTCCATTAACGGAGAACATGAATGTTTGGAGCAGCACCTAGATAAAATGCCTCTTACCCCGCCTGGATGCCACTACCAGACCGACTTCCGTTGTAACAGTCCTGTCTCACTGTCTTCCCTCTTCTGTTAGCCTCCGAGCCTCTGAGGTGGGACTTCCGTGTTCTTCCACCTAAAATCTGCCTACCGCAGAGGGAATACGGTAGGAGCTAGACTTGCTGAGTCAAGTGAACGGAGAGACACGAATGGCAGAATCTCAGGGCAAAGCTACCTGCCTGGCTAGCACCTTGCGGCCACTGTATCCCAAAGGTCCCCACGCTTATACGCCATACAGACCACAAAGGGTGTTGCTTCTATCCATCATCTTGGAAGGTAGGCTGAGTTTCAACTCCAATGATGTGGTTGCACAGTGGGAATGATTTTTTCCTCTGTATTCACCTCTCTCCTCGATTTGATGCATTCCTGGTGACACCCTAGGCTGCACTATGAATTCTTATTTTTATTTAGTTTTTATTTTCTTTAATGTTTATTTATTTTTGAGAGAAAGATAGAGAGAGAGAAAGAGAGTGTGAGCAGGGGCAGGGGAGGGGTAGAGAGGGAGACACAGAACTCGAAGTAGGCTCCAGGCTCCGAGCTGTCAGCACAGAGCCCGATGTGGGGCTCGAACTCACAAACTGTGAGATCATGACCTGAGCCGAAGTCAGATGCTTAACCAACTGAGCCACCCGGGTGCTTTGAATTCTTATTTCTAAATATGAATTGAATGGGAGTAACTTGGTGCTTTTTTTATATTAGCTGATTTGGGGCAAGTTTCAACAGTTTTGGAAAGTGCTCATTTCTGTCCTTTGCTTGTTTATTTTTTGTGGCCTCAGTATACTATTTTTCTTATCGGTTTTCATGAGCACAGTGCATAGTAAAGAACATAATTAGTCACTGTAGGCCACGTTGTGACAATTTGTCCTCCAAATTCTTGGCTGTTTTAATTGTAGTTCAAGGTTTGTTTTCCCAAGTGTAGCCCTTTTACGTGTCTCTTGACACTGTGTCTCTTGAATATTTTCATTTGAGAGATTTCTTCAAACACTTTAAAGCTTAGAGTGCCTTCCCTGTTAAAGAGACCTGGTAAGAAGGTGATCTAATCTAGCACGTGTTGTTATGTTTTAAGTTCTCACAGTTTACTTCGTATCTGGAGGTCATTTTGATGCTGGTTATGAAGTGACGTTCCAAGCTCATTTTTCCTCCCAAATATTACAATCCATCTTTCAATTCCACTTATTGGCTTATCTTTGCCATCTGCACACACACACACACACACACACACAATCCTTTGTGTTATTTTACAGATGAGAACATTGAGACATAAAGAGGCAAATTAATAATTCTGAACTCAACTACTTAGTGGAAGATCTAAGAGGTATGCTCATTTCTGTGGATTCCCAATCCAGGGTTCCATCCATCTCATACTACACTATCCCTATTTCGTTAGACACCACAATTTATGAGATCACTTATTTCCACTATCTTTCCAATAAGAGCTACACTACCCAGTCTGGCAGCCATCCATTGATATGTGACTCTCGGGTGCTTGGAATGTGACGAGTCCCACAGGAGATACACTGCAGGCAGCAAACACGCTGGGTTTTAAAGATTTGGTGCAAGTTACGGAGAGGGAGGGAGGCAAACCATAAGAGACTCTTGGATACCGAGAACAAGCTGAGGGTTGATGCGGGGTGGGGGAGAGGGGAAAGTGGGTGATGGACACGGGGAAGGGCACCTGTGGGGATGAGCACTGGGTGTTGTATGGAAACCAAGTTGACAATAAATTATATCAAAAAATAAAAATAAAAACTTAGTGCAAAAAACAAGAAGGTAAATATCTCAATAATGTTCATATTGGTTACCTATTGAAACGATAGGTGGATATTTTGGACTGAATAAAGCGCAGCATTGACATTAACCGCAACTACTTTTTTTCGTTAGGTTTAATGTGAATATTAAAAAAATAACAATCATATATGTAGCTTGTATTATGTTCTGACTAGACGGTGTTGGAAACTAGATTCTCAACTCTCTGTGGGGCTGTGGTTGTTCTGTTTTCTTATCATTTGATCCCAGCAATGAACACTGTCCCCAGTACATAATAGATGCTAAACATTGGTCAAATGAATGAATGTGAAGATAGCTGAATGCCCAACTACAACCACACCCCCACCCCTTTTTTGAAAGTCGGTTTCATGCCCAACGCGGGCTTGGACTCAGGGCCCTGAGACCAAGACTTGAGACAAGATCGAGTGTCAGATGCGTAACCAACCGAGCCACTCAGGCACCCCAGTCACGCCCCCTTTTGAAAGGATCTGGTTTTCAAACACCACGCTTGCTAACTTGCCTTTTCTCCTTCAAGCTTGGTTAGGCTGCATGATGAGGATCCAAAAGGATCCTTGGTCACAGGGATCAATAGGAAGCAATCCAGGAGGGGACAGGAACTCAAACCACATGGGCAGCCTGTTTGAGAACCCTGATGTGTCAACAGAGGGAATAAGTCTGTGGTTCTGACGGTGCCTTGGCCGAGCACAGACAAATCTTAGATCTCAGGTTTCCACTTGCCTCAACGCCTCTCTCTCTCTCAAGCTCTCTCTCTCTCTCTATCCAAAGCATCCCAGTCCTCCTCATCGGGTGCTTCCTCAGCTTCTCTTTAAGCAAGTCCTGTGCACCTACATGTCCTTATTCAGCCTTCCACCACACGTGTAAGTGGACAGCACAGCGGTTAGGGGTGCGGGCTCTGAGCTGGAGGGCCCAGCCTCGAATCCCATCCTTCCCACGTGTCACCTTTTCAATCATTGGGAAGTTGCTTTACCTCTCTCTGCCTCTTCTTCTTCATTTGTGGAATCAGCACTGGACATAATAATTCTACGGTGTCTAGGGCACTCTCGGACACAGTCATTACTTAATAGATATTCATGAATCTTCCCCATCAGAAGATAGCAGGGCCACCTAGAACTCATTCTAATTTGTAAACTGCACTCACTTTTTTGTTTACCTGTGATCTTCTCTGGGTCCCGTGAGCCACAATCTGGGAGTTCAAGCATTCCATTTTCTCTGGACCTCCCTACGTTCCTGGTTGGCACGGAGGAGTCTAGGGGGAACAGGGACCACACGACCATGTCTCACGAGACAGGAAGCAGAGTTTGGCTGTGTGGGGTGATTGCAAAGTCCCTAGATGGGGAAGAGTGGCTTGAGATACTGCCAAGACTCTGCCACTAATTCATCACTTGGTATTTCCTCTCTCTGGAAATTCGTTTCCTTATCTATAAAAAGAAAGGTATCGAGGCGATACGTGTTTCCCAAAGTGTTTTCTGCAAAACTTGGGTCCTAGCGGATGGTCATTGAGAAATGACCTGTTTTAGTTTGGGTTCCCCCCAAAGCATAATCTGAGCAAAGGTTTTGGTGACAAGTGGATTAGTCAGGAATTGATCCCGAGAAGCACAGCAAGGGTCAAGAAGTTGGACAAGGGAGACGGGAAAACCACAGAGGGCGAATCGAGGGGCAAGCTGCCAACGTGGGGAGGAGGGGCTCTATCTTCCTGGGATCCCTTGAGACACCAAAGGCAACATGCCACGGATTGTCCTGCCAGGGGATGAGGCATCTGGGTATTTAACACCCAACTCCTGTGCCTCATTGTTTGAGGATTGATCCTGGAAGTGTGAACTCTACCTGGGCTGAGAAAGGTCTCAGGCAAAGACAGAGAAGCTTCATGAGGTCAGAAGCCACAAACTGTCCGCTGAGGGCCGGGTAACTCCAGGGGGACCAAGAAAGGGGTCAAGGGGCAGGGGGCAGTCAAGTAGAGGGACAAAGATCTTGAGGTTGGTCGAAACCTTGCCACTTTACGGTCGTGCGACTCAGAGTGAGTTCCTCAGTTGTGTGAAAGGTCAGCTTCATAAGCATAACAAGGTTGAGGTGAGGACTAAAAGTGACTCGAACATATAGAACATACAGAAGCCTCTTTCCGGTGCCCCCATCATAAATGCTGCCTGTTTTATTTTATCATTATTATACTAAATAATTATTACTTACTCGACCGGAGAGAAATTGGTCTAACTGGGTTGCGCGCAGCACCCCCACCATGCTTTTCCACCGATCCTTGGTTGATGCCGTGTGAGATGGGACCTCCATTTCCTCCCGCCTTTATGACCGTTTGTGAGTTGGGAAGAAGTCCCTTTACCCCCAGCAGGACACCTACGCGGCAACAAACCCAGAAACGGTGTTGGCTGGAAACGTGCGGATTTCTGGGGCATCTCTCTGACGTCTTTTCACAGACACACAGCTGTGCAGAGAACCCCCAGTGAGCGCACACCCATCTGGCCATGCCTGCATCATCGTCTGGTTTGGCCAAGGCGCACTGGGCCACCTCTGTGCCATCGCAGAATGAGAAGAAATACTCCCTGGTCCTCGAAGTCATTTGAGAACCAGGTAAGCGCACATTTCAATCCTCTTTGTAGAACTCTGAACTATCGGAGTAAATAAATAGCTAAAATACCGAATCGGTGCCCAGTTTGGCCACGTGTCCAGAGGAACAGAAACAGAGTTGGTGGGAGCATGTGAGAGGGAGCCTTTCAAAGCCTTCCACGTATGTTGTTCGTTTGAAAATGTATAGTGTGGGGGCGCCTGGGTGGCTCGGTCGGTCGGTTGGGCGGCCGACTTCGGCCCAGGTCACGATCTCGCGGTCCGGGAGTTCGAGCCCCGCGTTGGGCTCTGTGCAGACGGCTCAGAGCCTGGAGCCTGTTTCGGCTTCTGTGTCTCCTTCTATCTCTGCCCCTCCCCTGGTCATGCTCTGTCTCTCTCTGTCTCAAAAATAAATAAACGTGGGGCGCCTGGGTGGCTCAGTCGGTTAAGCGTCCGACTTCAGCCAGGTCACGATCTCGCGGTCCGTGAGTCCGAGCCCCACGTCGGGCTCTGGGCTGATGGTTTGGAGCCTGGAGCCTGTTTCCGATTCTGTGTCTCCCTCTCTCTCTGCCCCTCCCCCATTCATGCTCTGTCTCTCTCTGTCTCAAAAATAAATAAACGTTAAAAAAAATTAAAAAAAAAAAAGAAAATGTATAGTGTGGAACGGGGCTTGCCGGAGGCTGGAGTGCAGGGGAACAGGGAGTTAGTGTTTAACGGATACAGAGCGTCGGGGGCTCCGGCTGGGGAGGATGAGAAGGTTCTGGTGGTGACGGTGACAAGAACAATCGAATGTACTTACTGCCACTGAACGGCACACTTAAAATGGCTGAGATGGGATATTAAAATTATATTAAATAAAATCGATATTAAAACTATATGTAATTAAATGTAATTATTTATTTTATTATTATCTAATTATATCTATATTAATATATTATATTAAAATATAATATATAAATTGTATAATATATTAATTAATTAATATATTATATATAATAATTATATAATATATATTATACTATATTATTTATATAATATATAAATAATAATATAAAATATTATGTTAAAATATAAAACGGGTATTTTATACTACGGGTGTTTTACCAAAGTCTTAAAAATAAAATTTAAATTAATTTTATTCGTTTACTTTTGAGAGAGAAAGAGAGAGCTCACGAGCAGGGGAGGGATACAGAGAGAGAGAGAGAGAGAGAGACAGAGACAGAGAATCCCAAGCAGGCTCAGCGCAGTCAGCAGGAGCCCGACGTGGGGCTCGATCTCAGAAACCTTGAGCTGATAACCTGAGATGAAATCAAGAGTCGGACACTTAACCCACTGAGTCACCCAGGTGCCCCAATAAAATTTAAATTAAAAAAAAAAGAAGAAGAAGGGAAAGCATGTGTAGTGTGGGGTATCCACTCTGTCCCTCCAGATGGTAGGGGGTCAATCAAGGACAAAGACACACAAAATCCCTGGCAGGGTTATGCCCACCTTCTAGAGGGGAAGACAGGCCCAAGGAGGGAGCTTTATGATCCAGGAAGAGAGGTGTTCAAATCATAGACTCCGGGGGGCTGGGACGCACAGAGATTCTGGGAATGGTGGTTCTCTGGAAAGTCTTCCTGGGCGGCCGCAGGGTTAGAGGGGGTGGATGTGGCTCTGATAAAAGGAAAAGAGGTCTGGAAGCTGGAGACGGGGGCGGGAGGGGGTGGGGGGCGGAGAGCCCAGGGTCCAGGCATGAGCCAGAGGCAGGCCCAGTGCTGCAGGGGAGGAGGCGGTGAGGGGTGAGGAGGGAGGGCCTGGAGGATGGGACTGGAGAGCGAGAAGCTGCCAGATCAGGAGGCAGTGAATCATTTCCCCCCGGGGGGGCAGCGGAAAGCCACCTGAGGGTTTAGGAAGGGGAATGACACATTCACATGAGTCTTTCTGACAGCTCACAGTGGAGGAGTCTGGAAGGGCAGGTGAGAGTGACAGGGAGCAATGTGGCCACCAGAGAAACCCTTAATAGAGTGGCGGTCAGCTCTGCGGGGCAGCAGGGTCCCGGGATCCAAGCGTGCAGGGCGGGGTGTATCTGCAGGTCACGGAGGGAGGAGTCATGAGTGGGGCACGGATTCCCGGCTTGAGCGACGGAGCAGACGGAGAGCTTGACAAATGTTTGCTGCCTGCCTGTTCAGGCGGGTGGATGGATGCTGGGCTGCTTTTGAACCTCCGTGCCTGTTTTTTTACACGTCTGTTTATTCAGAGAAAGAGCAAGAGCGGGGGAGGGGCAGAGAGCGAGGGAGAGAGAGAATCCCAAGTAGGCTCCACACCCAGCACAGAGCCCGACGTGGGGCCCCATCGCACAACCATGAGATCGTGCGTGACCTGAGCAGAAATCACGGGTCAGACGCTCAACCAACTGAGCCGCCCAGGCGCCCCTGAGATTCTGTGCCTTGGAGCACACCGTTCACCTCGAGATGTTCTAGTTCCCCGAGTCCCTGAAAACGCATGCCAAGCCTCCTCTGAGCCTCCCCTTCCAAACTCGCTGGTTCAGTTTCCCACGGCATCCTGCCATTTCCTCTTTCTAAGCGCCCTTGACCTTGCCAGCTCACCCCTCTGCCTCTGCACGCTTTAATGAAAGGAGGGACTGTCTTCCCTCTGTGCTCCCAGCGTCTGCAGGATGGAGGGTGTTAAATTAGCGCTTGTCGAATGGACCGGCACGTTTAACCCGGACTTCCGATTCACCGGCTTATAAGCCCCAGAAGAGCGAGAGTCCCACTTGCCTCGTTCACCCCCCTGTGCACCGAGTCTGCCTGTCACATCCGAAGTGTCTGATCGGAAGCATTTGGCCTGGATTAACTGGCAGAGCCGGAATGGATTTTCTTACAGGGTCATATGTGAAAAGTATAGCTGAACGAATCTTCGCTCCTGCCAAACTTCCGGAGTACTGTGGGACAGCAAGCGTTAGCATTCTTTCTCCATCTTTCTCATAGGTACCTGGGAGAGGGAATTTAGCACACATACTCATGCACTTCACTCATTCGTTCATTCATTCATTCACGTCTCTATTCTTTCAACACTGTCTTTCGATCGGCTCCGGTCACAGAAACCCAGGTGTTCATTTGCTGGTTCTGGACACCGTCCTCCACCAACGAAACGGGGTGATGGCAAAGCTGGAGATTGTCGTGAGGGTATGGTCCTCCTCAGGATGTTCATTCGAAAGAACACAGAGGAGATGTGTGATCCCTCTTCCTCACACTTGTAAAGACCTACGTCTAAAGACCTACAGTCTCTGGGAAGCAGATGTCAGCTCCCCCAAGAGGCCTGACTAGGCAGGGAGAAACTTCTCTGTGAGTTGGGCCTCCTGTGTGAGAAGACTTTCTTGGTGGCTGGGTGTGGACACGGTTGACGAGTCGTCCGGCTTTCTTCCATACGGGGTACCGGTCGGGATGGGTGACCTCTACGTTTGTTCTAAGTTTCTGGCATCCTAAGGCTGAGTGAGTCTTTTGCAGGGTTACTTTCCTTCAGCCTAGCGTTCATAACTTTTCAACTGATTTGTTAGCATCTCGAACGGAGGGGCCACATCCCATCAAGCCAGGGTCATGGTCCAGAAATGTTAGATCTGAACCTTTGTTTGGCGTCTCATCCGCTGTGTGACCACAGGGTAGTGACATAACCTCTCTGAGCCTCATGTCCCCCTTCTAAAGAGAGGAGCCCCACACCTGCCTCCTGGGTTGCCACGGAAATTACCTGAGATAGCATATGTAACAACACGCAGGACCACCTCTGGTACAGGATGGGGGTGGCGTGGGGGGAGGAATATAATCATTTACGGTCACGTTTCGTCTCTCTGCTCTGTCAATTTTGGCAAGTGACTTCGGAGAAAACAACGGAACCCACCTTCATGATTCCATTAATTGATGTATGCAAAGCTCTCAGGACAACCTCTGCCAGGTAAAGCATTAACATATAAATGTTAGTAATAATTATTACCTTTAGGGTGCCCTTCTAACACCCTGCACATCCCCCAGCTTCGTTCTCCTGGATGTCTTGTGATTACCAACCTTCACCTGCCTTGCCCACCACCCGCCGCAGTGCCTCCTTGTTCGCCCCCAGCCCTTGCCCGGGCACCCACACAGAGCCCGGATCATAGCAAAGGTCTAAGTCATCCACCGTGATTGATTTCCCAGAAGCACTGTCTGAGGAGTCTTGCCTCGGGCCAGGGTCCCCACAGTGCACAGCTCTGGGGGTTAGCGGGCACTTTCGAGTCTCCTCAGATGCCCAAGCTGGGCGCCCTGTCCGCTGTGGGCATGCTGTCTCTGGGTGCCGCGCAGCCTCGAGGCCCTACCTGCAGGGCGGGGTCCAGTGTGCAGGGCGCTCCGGACCCCCAGGAACACCCCCGCGTGGGGTGCAGCGCCTGGGTAATTAGCACTTCTCTGTGCTATGTGAGGGATTCCTGGGAAGCCACACTAACCCTTTAAACTGAGTTTCCGTGGCAATAAAATATTCCCGGAAAACGTAAAGGGCTGGCAGTCACACCTCATTTCTGACTCTGCAGCTGGGGAGAGGCTGGTGTTGGCACAGATAAGAAAGAGAATGCCGGGGGAGTGTCTGGTATTCCAATTAGTTCTGTGTTTCTCCCAGGCTGGACTTCAGGGCTGACCCTGTTTTGAAATATTTGGGCAAAGGGGTGTTGACGTGAAGCTGCTTGTACACAGTTTTCCTGTGGGAACCGAGTCCCTAACACGGGTCACACAGGCACTTACTTCCTACCCCTCATGTGGATTCCCAGGCCCGGAAACTTGTGGCGGGGGCTCCGTCTCCCAGGAAGATGCTGTGAAATACAGCCAGGAGCGCGTTTGGGGAGCTGGAGGTGGGGTGCAGGGGAGAGCCATGTATTTTGAAATTATTCGGATTGTATGCAATGTTAAAGAGACCCCAATTTGCTTAATTAAGCCTCAAAAAGATTCATTTATTGGAAGGACGCTGGCTAGCAAGCGTTGAACACCAAAGATGCCCAAAGGGAGGGGACTAGAGAGGTTTGGGGAACCTGAGCAGCGGCGTCTGGGGCTCTCTGCAGCAGGGGCTGCCCAGGTTCCCCGTGACGTGCCCCAGCGGAAATCTCTTCCAATCCAGGGCCACGTTCAACTCGCATCTGGTAGTGCAAAAGCAGCCGTGGACCACAGCACAAAGGAGGAGCGTGTCTGCCCGATGTTATTTACAAAAGCAGGCAGTTGGCCAGTTCGGCCCTGGAGCAGGAGGTGCGGGGCCAAAGTTGCTCAGCAAGCAAGGTACGCCCCCCACCCCCGACTTCCCTCCCTGGGCGTGACTCCGCCCCCAGATCCTCTCAAAGGGGAATCCTGATTGGTGAGCGCTGGGCGGTGACTGGGTTAGGAGCCCAGCCCTAAGCCAATCAGTTCACTGTCACCACTGACCACAGTGATTGGCTCAAGTTGGTCCAATCAGAGTAAAGAAAGCCCTTTTGCGCCTTGAAAAGGCGGAAAAGGGACTTTCACCTTTCCCTCCCTCCCCCTCCTCTCTCCCTCACCCCTCTTTCTACGTTTTTACCCCCTCCCCTCTCAACCCTCTGTGTCTCCTGTCCTCCCTCCTTCCCTCTCCTGTACAGGTGTAGTTGATAGCTGGGAAGGAGTTCATGGAATCTGAGGGTTTCACTGACCAGGATCCAAGGCTCTCGCCCACATCCCTTTCCACTTCGAGTTACATCAGCCTGAGACAGATCGGTGTTCTCAGACTTTACTGTGTGCCAGGTGGCAGGGAGTCCTGGGCCCTGGGGGTATAGAGGTGAATCCGCCCCTCCCCATGTCCACAACAAACCCATGGTCGATGAGGAAGATGGACACACAAGAAAACCACGATACAGTGTGGTGCAGCAAACACTGAGAGAAGGGGGAGAAGGAGGAGGCCCCGGAACAGAAGCCTGGAGGAAAGAGACTGAACAGAGCCCCGGGAGAACTGAAGTATGAAGGGAGCACAGACAGGGACACGCAAATGTGGTGGCAGAAGGTGGGGAACTCTACCGTGTTCAGAGCTGGCTCTTCATGTCTTCGCTCCTGAGACCCGGGCTTCTTTAGAAGAACGGATCGGGATGGAGAGAGGAGCCTCGATGCTGCCACTCAGCAGCTGCTGGAAGCCTCAGCGGGCAGGTGCTGGGAGCAGCTGGCCCGGGCACAGCCCAGTGATGGCAGAGTAAAGAGCTGGCCCTCCAGGACGGATGTCTCCGGGCCACGTGGACAATCTTCAGGCCTCTGCCCGAGCGACTACCATGCAGCCCCCTGGACTCTGCAGCCCCCTGGATTTCTGCAGCCCCCTGGACTCTGTAATGGGAAGTCTGAGGCTAGACTGATGTCAATCGAATAGACTTGCCTCCCCATTGTGACTCAGAGACATCCCCTCTGTGTGACCTTGGGCAAGTCATTTTACCTCTCTCTAGGCAGTTAGCTCATTTGGCCAATGGGACTAGTCTCTAGGAAATGGCCCGTGGGTCTGGAAAGCATAAATACCGAGTGCCTGGCATATAGGACGTGTAGACACAAGACAGTACGATTATCAACTCAGCAAGACAGGCGCCAGGATGAGAAGGGGTCAATGGAATCAGAGGGTTTGGGGAGCCAGTGGGGTGGCTGACACACATGAAAACAGGTGGAGACTCCTGTCTATACCCTTGGGGTGCTTGAGTCATGGGCTGACCCAGACGTGCCCTCAATTGTGGATTTTCTCCTAACATGTCAAGGCCTACCCACATACTTAGCCTTGGAAGAGGACGTGACCTTTGACCCTTGGGCAGATGCCCAGATCTTTCTATTCACCCAAATGCCTGAACACTGGAGCTTCAAGCACTCACCATGTATATTTGTTTAAAAAGTAGGTCTGTTTAGGTGCACCTGGGATGGCTCAGTTGGTTGAGCATCTGACTCTTGATTTTGGCTCAGGTCATGATCTCACGGTTCATGAGTTCGAGCCCCACACTGGGCTCTGCGCAGACCGCGCAAAGCCTGCTTCTAATTTTAATTATTAATTATTAATATATTCATTGACCTGTTTCAACAATTAAGCCCAATACTATTTTTTAAAACCGCTTTAGCTGACCCAGAATGTCCTGTGCTTTGGAAGAAAGATCTGCCTTGCTTGGCCTAGTTGGCGGGTTTCCCAAAACCTTAATTTCCTTTTCTCCCGCTGCCTCCAAATCTTCAGCGAATAGCCCCCGGGAGAAGCCATTGTCTTCTGCATCTTGAGGCACTGATGGTTTTAGGATCCAGAGCCTATTTGATGTTTGGAAGGGGAGAACCCCCAGGGGGTGATTTGTTCCTCTTGTTGGGTCTGTCGCCAGCATTTGTGGGTGCTGTGTTTTCACAGCTGCAGCCACCTTTGCCAGTCCTGAAAGGGAGCAGAGCCTCAGCCGCCCAGATGGACCCAAGCAGAGAGCAACACTTTTCACTTGTGGACACACGCCCGGAAGGGGGATGGGCTCAGTGAGATGGGAATTCAAGGTCCAGAATGTTTGGATTTGTGGCTCCCAAAGGACTGCTTCCTGGAGCGGTGGTCTCCTTCCTCACGCTGTTCTGGCGGAAAGGGCACGAGCTCTGGAGGGAGGAGCCCCCAGGACATGCACACAACGTCTGAAGCTCAAGGTCACGGTTGGAGAAGCAGGGGTCATAGAAGTCACCTCCAGGAGTGCTCCCAGGAAGAAGTGCGACCTGGAACGGGGACATGGGTCAGACCGCCTGCCCTTCTGTCTACGGTGGCTTGGACAGAGCAACGACTGAGGGTGGGGTTCCAAGTGACAGCGGCCTGGCTATTTCCAGGACAGTGAGAAAAAGGCCTTCATTGCAGCAAAGTGTCTCACGCAGCACCTTAACCGCAGGACCCTGGACTGAGAATTGGGGCCTCTCTGGGGCACACGGATGACACGAACTTGAGGACCCCTGGCTCAGGGCCTGTGGGCGGCCTGCCTGGGAAAGCACGGAGAAGCTGCCTTGGGTGGCCTTGTAACCAGCCTTTCCACCTCAGGTATTTATTCAGGGTGCAGAGAGAGCCCTGGACAAGACCTTGGAGGCGCAGAGATGGGCCAGGCATGGCCCCCTCCTACAGACATCCCAGTTCAGTGGTTGCCTTCTTTTAGCTATTTGGGCCTCTGGGAAGTGGGGGAGGGATGTTCTCCTGTTCTAAATTGATAAGCCATGAGATGAATCCCCATGTGCAACGGATTCTGCTCAAGGCACTAGAGACACAGTAAATAAGGCCAGCTCCCTGCCCCGGGGGTGCTCCTGCTCTGGGGCACAGGTGGCTGCTAAGCCTTGTCAAAAATCAACTCTAAACCCTTTGGCACGATGGTCGAGATCTTTTAAAAAAAAATCTTTTTTTTTAATGTTTATTTATTTTTGAGAGAGACAGAGTGTGAACAGGGGAGGGGCAGAGAGAGGGAGACACAGAATCCGAAACAGGCTCCAGGCTCTGAGCCATCAGCCCAGAGCCCGACTCGGGGCTTGAACTCACAAGCCGTGAGATCGTGACCTGAGCCGAAGTCGGACCCTTAACCAACTGAGCCACCCCGGCGCCCCACAATGGTTGAGATCTTTAACAATTTGGCTGCACCTACCTTTCCCCGTCTTTCCTTTTCCAGTCTGCTCCAGTTCCCCCTGATAGGGCCATGTCACCCTCCAGGGCCTGGAATGTTCAGGCCTCAAAGCTCTGCCCCTCTGGCCTCTCCACAGGGAGACTGCTTTTCCCCAGACTCAATCCACTCGTATCATCCTTACCCTTGAAGGTCAACGGCAGACGTGAGGAGGCTACTATACGGGGCTCGGTCTTTTGGGAACCAATGAGAGGAGTTTTGAATTCCCACCAGTGTAGGGGAATATAGAAAAGTCTGCTCCTCTCCAGCTGGGGGGGGCGGGGGTTAGATTTAAAATTAGTCTGGAATGCTCATTGGTGGACTTTCTGCCAGGCCTGGAAGGGTGCTCTTCCCTTTCTATTTGTTACAGCCTGTCCAAGTTAAAATTCAAGCCTTGCCAGCTTCTGGCTACGTGACCTTGGGCAATTCCACAAATCTCTTTTCTTTGGTCTTCTTATCTGTAAAATGGCAAGAATAACAGCATAGTCCTTTGCTGTCGGGTTTAAATTACTTAAGGCATCTCTAGGATTCTGAGACGTGAGATAGGTGTTGGCTGTTATAAAATGACCCTCAGTGTCACAAGCGTTGCGTCTTAGTTTGCTCTCTCTAAAGATTTTTTTTTTTTTTTTTCTCCTCTCTGTTTCTCAGGTGGTAAAAGGCTCACGGAGGCCAGCCGAGCGTGTCCGGAGTCGCAAGGAGAGCTCGGCAGGGTCGGGTTTCAAAACCGGAGCTCTCTGTGCCTTGTGACGCACGCCATTCTGGCTGTCCGTTCCCACTGATTCCAACGCCTGCGCCCTCGGGCTCTGCCGGTGTCGGTGCCTGGTGTGCGCTGTGGTTCTTCGCTTCCGGTAATGAGTTCTCTGTCAATTACCCGCTCCTGCCCCCGCGGTCTCCAGGGCTGCGCTGGCCAATTGTTCCGTCAGGCCCAGGTCTGGGCAGGCGTCTCAATTTGGGCAGCTATTTCGTGGTCAATCACGATCTCAAACAGAGACAGCGAGGCAGCCTTACGCCCAGTGATTTCTGGAGACCAGCCAGCCCTGTCTCCCAATAAAGACACTCCATCTCTCAGCATGGAGTTTTCCAGTAGACGTGCCATGCTAAGCCCGGCCAGCGCTAATTATAATTGGTTCTGGCTAGTTCCCGCAGGAGCTGTTAAATTCTTTATTTGCCCACTTTCTGGGGGCGGTTTTCTACCTTTAAGAAAGGACCCCTTAAGAAAAAAATAAAAAATAAAGCAAGAACCCCTTGCATCCCTCAAAAAGAAAAAGCGTCTCCCCTGATCCACGCTAAAATATATCCTCTTACTACTACCCTTCTCATGCTAGCTATCAGTGGTCTCTGTAAGTGGACAGGTTTCGGATCAACTAGTTTCGGATCACTGGAATAGGAGTGCTGGTCGTTGGTGTGGTGGCCGGATGGCGTGTGCCCCGATTTCTCTGATAGACCTTAAGCTTGGGGTTCCAGACATCAGGTTCTCTGTAGGGAATGTTTGCTGGCGAACGACCTTCCCTGCAATGAGGACTAGCGAGTGGAAACCCTGCCCGGTTGTCCTTGCGGTTTATACAGATTGAATCAGAAGCTTATGGGGTTCAACACTTGCCATCACTAAGTTGAAATGTCCTGTTTATTTAGGACTTGCCTTTTAGCTGACTATGGCCTCAGATCATCCCGGGGTCTTCGTAACTGCATGGGGTAAGTGGCTGTCTACGGTCCTAAAATACTCGACTCATGGTTCTCCTCTTTGGTCCTGGGAGTAAGTCTTTGAAGTAAGGATTATTATTTTCTCCGTTTACCGGATGAGGAAATGGGGTTCCGAGTGGTTAAGTAATGTGTCCCAGGCCACACAGTTCTGACAGACCCAAGCATTGTTAATTGGATATCAAGCTTCTTGTTCTTCTCATTCTGTGTATTTTTCCTTGTTTATTCATTTATCCCAAAACTATTTATTGGGAGCTTACCAGACAGTAATCTCAGCACTTAAAAGTCCAACAGCAATGGACTGGTTTCTGCCATGGTGGGAGATAGACACCAACAGTCACTACTGGAAGGGGGTGTTTGGGAGCTCCTGGGTGACTCAGCCGGTCAAGCGTAGACCTCTTGGTTTTGCCTCAGTTCGGGATCGCACGGTCGCGAGTTCAAGCCCCGTGTCGGGCTCCACACTGACCGTGCAGAGCTGGCTTGGGATTCTCTCTCTCTGCCCCTCCCTTTCTCGCGCTTTCTCTCTCCCTCTCTCTCAAAATAAATAAATAAACATTAAAGAAAAAAAAAAAGAAAGTGATGTCTGTTCTGCAGAGGTTGGTGGAGCGTAAACTGGGACGGCCTCCGCGGAGGATGATTGGGCAATAGCTCTTGAAATCTAAAACACACTTCCACTTCAACCCAGCACTTTGACTCCCGGGTAATTTATCCCACAGGCGTATCAGCGCCTGCGTGAAGCCACGGATGCGTGTACAAGCATATTCGCGGCAGGAGTGGAAACGACCTGAACACCCACTGCGGGGGCTGATTACATAGGACATGACGTGGGCCTTCGGTGGAGGACGCCGTAGGCATTAAAAGGAGTAAAGCAGCCCATAAATGGATGATCGACAGCTGGCTAGATAGTTGGATACATAGATGAAAGGACAGCTAAGATATTTTGTCAAGTGAAAAAAGTTATTTAGTGTGCTGCTGTTTAATTTTGGGAAAACTCAGTAGAGTAGGTGTTCTTGGTTGCACAAACCACACAGGAAAAGGCTCTGTGAGAAAGTGGGAAGCACAGGCACCTGCAGGCCTCTTTCTCCTCTGCGGGGTCTCTTGTATCGCTTGGATGCACGTGCATCGTGTGTTCCAGAAGCTATAAGAAAGGGAAGAAAGGACAGCGTCAGAGTGACCGGCGGTGGGCCCGTTAAGGTTTCCTCGTCAAGTTGACATTTCAATGGAGATCCGAGTAAGAGAAGGGAGAGGGCCTCGTGACAAACCTTCAGAGGAGAGGGAGCAGCTGGTCAAAGTCCTGCCGGTGGGAGTGAGCAGGGGTGAGGGACTCCGGTGGAGGGGCCGAGTGGGTGAGGGGAAAGCCACACAGGATGCGTCCAGGGATGTAGGCACGTGCCAGATCACGTAGATATTCCATCAACCTGCAGAAGGAGTTGGGATGTTATCCGCGGGTGACGAGGGTGAGAAGTCACTGGCCAGGCAGGCGATTCCTCTGCTGGCGAGGAGGAGTCTCAAAGATAATTTCCAATGGTTTGATTGGGGCAACCAGGTATGATACACCGTGGTGAGGAATCCTGGGAAAGAGCAGGCTTGGAGGGGCATCAGTAGTTCTGTTTCTGTTTGTTTGTTTTGTTTTTAAAGAGAAAGAGTGAGTGGTGAAGAGGCACACACACACACACACACACACACACACACAGAAAGAGAAAATCCCTAGCAGGCTCTGCACTGTCAGCCCAGAGCCCAGCACAGGGCTTGAACTCACGAACCATGTGGTCATGACCTGAGCTGAAACGAAGAGTCAGACGCTTGAGCAACTGAGCCACCCAGGCGCCCCAGTAGTTCCGTTCTGACCACGTGACTTTTGACGTCCCTACTGAGATCATGTCAGGGTGCCCAGTAGACATTTGACTGTAAGTGCTTGCAGAATTTGGGAGAGGGAAGAGGGGCAAACAGAGCCCTGACCATTCTGAGTGATTAGATGACACTCACAGCTATACAACCACATCAGAGAGGGTGTAGTGAAGAAGACAGGACCCTAGGAGGCTCCCACGTCCCCGAGGGAAGCAGAAGAGCAAGAACAAGGAAATGATACTGAAGGCGGGGGAGGAACAACCCGTGAGCTGGGAGGAGAACTTGGGAAGTGTGGGCTCATAGAAGCCGAGAGAAGGAGGCGATGCAGGAAAGACACAGTGGTCGTGTGGGTCAACTTCGGCTGAGTGGTGTTTGGTGACCCTGCGGGAAACAGTCTTGACAGGGGAGCAGGGACAGAAACCCAACCAAATGACCTGAGGAGAGAACACTGGGTGAACAAATGGAGCTGGACATGGCACACAGTTGCCAAGTGTCCTTCAGAAAAGGAAACAGATGGGAGATACTATAGCATTTGGGATGCCGATGGGAACGATCCGGTAGAGAGGGGATAGTCGGGGAAGACGGAAAAGGAGGGTACAATGACAGGAGCAAAGTCCTTGAGTGGATCAGAGTCGGTGAGGTCTAGAACACAAGTGGGAGGCTCACCCGTGAGAGCCAGAGACACTTTTTTTTTTCATGAAAAGATAGAATAGGGAGAGTATGTGGGTAGGTGTTTGGTACGGGTAGAGGGAAGATGAATGAGAACTTATATGATTCTTTCCCTGTTCTCCATGAATCAAAATTGTATTCTACCCATAAGTGACGTATCTCATAATGGGAGGATGGCATGAAAGTAGGAGACGGAAGAGAGGTTCAAGAAGAGGGAAGGGACTCGTGGGTGGCTCAGTCGGTTAAGCGTCTGACTCTGGGTTTCGGCTCAGGTCATGATCTCACAGTTCGTGAGTTCAAGCCCCGCGTCGGGCTCTGTGCTGACAGTGCGGAACCTGCTTGGGATTCTCTCTCTCTCCTCCCTCCCGTCTGCCCCTCCCTGCTTGCTCCCTCTCTCTCTCTCTCTCTCTCTCTCAAAATAAATCAACTTTAAAAAAAGAAGAGGGAAAATGCAGACTTGTCACTTTGGAAAGTAGGAGCAACAGGCATGTTTTGCATATTGATTTGAAATATGATGCCCCAAAGTTAAAGTGGGGTCCCTGGGCGATGTGGTGTGTTTTTCATCAGCAATATTCAGCGTCTCTGGTGTAGGCCACTGCGTGAGGGAAGAAACGAATGAATGAGGTTTGGGCCTTGATGGGCCAAGAATGATGGAGAGAGGGGGGTGGGGCAAATGACGTAGGGGTGTTTTCCTGCAAGTGGCTCCAGCAATGAACCACGGTCTCCGACCAGGTTGCATTTTAAAACTTAAAATGATAACTTGGTAGGGCTAATGAATTCCCCCGCAAGTGTTGCGGTGGGTATCCTCATAGAAGAAGTGATTGGAGCATGTGATGCAGCTTGGAAGAGATGTCAGGTGGTTGCCGTTATTGGTAAGACAAGGTCAAGAGCATCCGCACGGACGTGTGTAGAGAAGATCATAGAAAAAGACCCAAGAAGTGGGGGAGGAAGAGAGAAACAGATTAGCGGAGGGGAAGCCAGGGTTGTCAGGTGGACCGTACACATGGATATTTAAATCTTCGTGAGTAACAATGAGATCGAAGGAAAGAAAGACAGTGATCCAGGAACCGAAGGTATCAATGAATAAGTGGAGTGACAGAGAGTCAGCCAGGTGATGTGTTTATTACCTACAGCAATATTCAACCGCTCAGCTGTAGGCCGGGGTGTACGGGAAGCAAGAAATTGATGAGGTCTGGGGCTTGACCAGGTAAGAATGACGGGGCGGAGGCAAGAGTTAAGGTCATTTTCAAGGAAGTGATTGCAGTGATAAGCCATGGTCCCCGAGGCAGGGAGGGAAGCAAGTGGGTGTGGGTGACAACGGAAGAGTGCCAGAGGACGGCCGGCTTCCAAGGAATTGAGGTTTGCGAAGATGGGGTTTAAAGATACTGAAGAGGGGAACCTGGGTGGCTCGGTCGGTTAAGCATCGGACTTTGGCTCAGGTCGCGATCTCACGGTTTGTGAGTTCGAGCCCCACGTCGGGCTCTGCACTGGTGGTGTGGAGCCTGCTTGGGATTCTCTCTCTCTCTCTCTCTCTCTCTCTCTCTCTCTCTCTCCCCCGTCTCTCTGCCTTGGGATTCTCTCTCTCTCTCCCATCTCTGTGCCCTTCCTCACTTCTCGCTTTCTCTCAAAATAAATAAACTTAAAAACAATAAATAAATATACTAAAGAAATAATCAGGGAGGAAGTGGACGCCTGCCCCACCTGTCAGGCCTGCACCAAGTGCCACAGAATGTGGCAAAAATATCACGGTTGGGGCTGACGGTCTCAGCAGCAGGGCTCACACAGACCAGTGACTGCCAGAGCGTTAACTGGTAAACAGGAGAGCGCAGGTTTGGGACGGGAGCCCTGGAGCCTGGCTCCGTTCTGGCCTTCGGTATTTGTCAAATGGATGACTTCTGGGCCTCTTATCGCACTCTCTCTCTCCCCTCTCCCCACCCCTTCTCATTGATTCATTCATATTCTTCTTCTTTCTCGGGTAGAGTAGAAAGCCCTTCAAGGGCAGCATGTGTGGACACGTGTTATGCTTTCCCTACAGAGCCAAGCACCACGAGGGCAGGTAGGAAGGCGTATTTTTTAATTCGCGTATTAGCGATGCTGTTGGCTGCCAATGACGGAAACCCACCTCAATCTGCCTCGGAGGAAGACATTGGAATAATGGCTTCAGAAGACCAGGAACTTCACAGGGCGCGTCCGGCTTCAGGGACGCCCCTCTCCTCTGAGTCCGTATCACTTTCACCGGGCATTCGTCTCCGCCACTCCTGCTCTGGCTCAGTGTCAGTCTCTCCCGAATGGGGTGGAGAAGGCCACCAGCAGCTGCAGGCTTCTGCACCTGTAAAATGGCGGCCCTGTGAGGGGACAGCCCTCTCCCGGTGGCCACGCGGCACTCCCGTGGCTGACGTGATTGGTCTTCCTCGGATCTTACGCCCACGCGTGAACCCGGGCTGGAGAGCTGGCTTCTCTGACGGACTGGGTTGTGAGCTCACCTTAGAGACAGAGAAGGGGTCAGCCCTGTCCGGCCTCACAACCAGAACACGGAAACGGGTGCCCGGGCGGCTCAGTCAGTTGGGCGTCTGACTTCGGCTCAGATCACGGTCTCGGGGTTCGTGAGTTCGAGCCCCACGTCGGGCTCTGTGCTGACAGCTCGGAGCCTGGAGCCTGCTTTGGATCCTCTGTCCTCTGTCTCTCTGCCCCTCCCCCACTTGTGTGCTCTCTCAAATAAATAAATAAGAACAGGGAAGAAGCAGGTTTTCTCGAAAGAATATTGGGGTGCTCTTACTAAAGAGACCTGCTGGGCCAACAGAAACTCCAGAGTCCATATACAGGCCAGGGAGGCGGGGGGTGGGGGGGGTGGACGGTAACAGAAGCTGCCAACACAGCTAGAGAAATGCCCTGGTACCCGGGACCCAGGAGGGTTAACAACATACAGCATCTTCTGTAACCCTCCTGTTGGCTTCTGGGCTCCCACCATGCCTTGCCGTGCGATGGTACGTAAGCCTCTGATGTTCTCTGGGGTCAGTGAGTTCCGAGGATATTGCTTTGTCTGGGGCCCCCTCCCATGGTAGATGTCAGCACAAATGGCCATGATTGTCCTCCCTGTAGCCACAGCCCTGGCCACGGGACCAGCCTGCCACCCCACGTCCTGAATTAAGGCTGGCGCACGGACTTGCTTCAGCCTGGAGCCGTCGGCAGCCGTGAGTGTCAGTTCTGTGTTGGACCTCGGAGTGTCCTGTGTGTTTCTGCTCACCGTGTCGGGAGCCTGTCCAGCGGCCACGTAAACAAGCCTGAGCTAGTCTGCTAACGCTTGAGCCCACAGGGAGACGGGGGTCTCGGCCTCCTCAGCTGGCCAGGTCCTCGAGCACCTGCTGGCGAGTGCAGACAGGGGACCCGACCCAGGTAAGCTCAGCAGAGCCCAGCCCGGACCCACAGAACTGCCCACCCGACCCACAGACAGGAGCTAAATAAACGCTTGTGGTTTTAAGATACTAAACCTGGGGGAGGTCCGTTCTGTACGGACAACCCTTGATGCACTCCTTCTGTAGCTCAGGGTTCTTGTATCTTCCATTCTTGTTAAATGCCACTTTCTGCCGCTCTCTGAACGTATTTGGTCAGATGAAGTCTCTCTCTTCCCCCACGAAGCTGGGCTCCCTGCATATTCAACAGCCTTCCTTAATGTATCAGCCCCAGCTCCGAGGATTTGGGTCTACAAGTGACGGGCAGCAGTCTCTACAATAAAAAGCAGGTTCAAGGATGCTTCCCTTGATCGACTGAGTCGCGTTGATTTTGTCTGTTTGTTTCCGGAAGTCCTGATGACTGTTGTCATGCTGAGGCCTTTCCCTTTCACTGGTTTTTAGCTGGTTCTTACCTGTGCTTCTAAAGTTTTGCTCTTTTGCACCTTCGTGTCTCAGTACTTCGCCTAATGAGTTTGGGAGCGGGACTTCAGAGGACACTGGCTGTGCCTCCTCGAGCAGATCTGCCTCGGAGGTTCCCGGCCCCACGGCATTAGAGCCCGTCAGCATTGGCCTCTCAGGATCTCGGAAAGGATGCAATGAAGCTGCACGTCTGCAGGTGTTAGTACAGTGCCCGGCAAACAGAACGAGCCTGATCCGTGCTGGTTCCTTTCTTTCCTAACCGTTGTCACCCTCACGAAGCCCCTACCATGTGACAGGTCCTGTGATGGTTGCTGGGGATGCAGAGATAAATAAGGCATCAAGCCTGTGATGTTGCGGGGCTCGAACTCACAAACCGGGATGTCACGACCTGAGCAGAAATCAGACTCCAAGAAGGTCTGTGACTCGCCTGAGGCTGCGTAAGTGTGCTTCCTAGGGCCAGGCCTCTGGGCTCCGGGATCAAGATTTTGTTTTCAAACGCCCCCGCATATTGTGCATCTTCATAAGTGTATTTGAGTTGCCATCTTCTGGGGTAGAAGATTACAGATTCTCAGCGGGGAGAGACGATCTCCTCCAATTTCCAAAGCAGACTACGGTTCTTCTAGCTTTGGAATAGAATTGGTTTTCTGAGTTTAAAAGAAAGATGACCAATGAAGCAAGTAAACCATGAGAGCAGCCGACCTGCTCGCCAGAGGGATGTTTCTGGTGCCCGAGGCGCACCAGGTCGTGGACCAGAGACATGGCAGGCGGGTGGGGGATGCAGGCCCCTGGAGGGGACTCTCAGCCAGCCAGGAGCTGCAGGTGAAATGGTCTCAGACAGACAGGGAGAGGTAACAGTGAAGAGACGGCAAGTTCTGAGTCCCAGGAAACTTCCACCGGAAGTTCATCAGCCTAGTGGCAGCCAGTCCTGGAAAGGCCAGGCTGAATTAGTAGGAAGGGAGAATTCTGGAACATTTCTTTAGAGTCATGTGGTATCATCGCTTCTACGTTAAACACTAAAACACAGACTGGGCTCGACTTAATGATAAGGAGAAGTTTAATGTTTACCTTTAAATGTTTCTGAAGGAGTATTTTAGTTGGTGGGTTGCCATCCTGCCAGGCACAGGAGGCCAAGGTGTGGTCCCTGCCGGCCACTTGCTCTGTCTAGAGTTGGACACAGAACGTGCCAAAGGGCTGCCCTGGAGACACAGGATGACTCAGGCAGGTGGGGGGCGGGGCAACGGGGACGGGGCAGGTGGGGACGAGAAGGAATATCGTTAGAAAGGTAAAAAGAAACTTGTGGGAAAGCCCTCGGGGGCCGCACCACAGCGTGGTGCGAGGAGGTCCGAGTACGCATGCGTACGGGGTGGCCCCAGCGAGGGGAGAAAACTGCGCCTGTGCAGTTGGACAGCTTTGTCTAACGGTTCGAAAAGATTAACTGTGTTGTTTGCTTCCGTGTCTCTTACAAACGACTATCAGGATGCCTCGTCCACGTCAAGATATTAAGTCTTTGATAAGGATGAATGAATGATGTGCCAACACCTTGAGCAGCATGGCTGGCAGAAGGGAGGGGCTTACCGCGGATGAAGGGGGAGCTGAGTGTTGAGTCAGCGGGGAGTTCCGAATGCATGGATGCCATGGAATCAGATGAACCAGAGACTGATCCCGGCCAAGGATCCTGTGTGTGGTCCTGGCCAGCGCGTGGAAACTCGCAGAGCCTTCTTTCCTGACTTTTTAACACAAGGATGTCAATACCAACCCGATTAGTCAGCACTCCATCAGCTGCAAGGGACAGAAAATCCAATTTGAGATGATTTAGGGAAAAGGGGAGATACTGGCTCCTGCAACCGAAACACTTACGTGTGGTTTGGTCCAGGGGCACAAAGACAGGTGTTCTGACCCGGTTTTTCTGCCATCTCTTAGCTCTGATCTCCCCCAGGCTGGTTTTCTTCCCACAAGCCGCATGCTGGCAAGTGAGGCACTCAGACTCCGTCCTAAATAGAACCTCATCGCATGTTCTACAAGTTCAAACACCAACTACAAAGTGATCATTAAGTGTTACTTCCGGAGGCAAACAGGGCGACCCCTCTCCGGGTCTTGGGCTGTACGCCCACGGACCAATTTTGGGATACCTTCGCAGCTCCTTAGTTTTTAGCGGATGAATATGATGACGTCCTTCAAGGGTACGTAAGCGCCATACCTCTCCAGCAGTCTTTTGTGCAAGTTGTCCCCTAACGTTCTCCTTACGGCATCTGTAAGCCTTGCCTTTTTGACCGACTGCATGAGACCCCTTGTCCCCTGCTAACCTCAAGGTGATTAGTAAGGGGCTGCCTCAGGTTTCACTTACTGCTAAAATAAAGCCAGGGATCATAGTATGTAAAGGAACACTCCCCTCCCCTCCTTCCTTCCTGCAATACAACTCTCAGAATGGCCAAGTTTTATTTTTACATGTCATTTCGGAGTCTTATTTTTGGTAGTGGTTCCAGGCCGCCATTCCTAGATTCAAGTCGGATAGAAAAAAGATCTGTTATCTTTCCTTCAGTTCGAACATGGGCCTTGGGCCTAAATTTCTTTGCTCTGACTCAGGCCTTGTGCCCATGCTTCACCCAGTCCCCAGGGCCCGTGGGGAGGGCTGCAAGAATTGAATTGGCGTATGCTTGGATCACATGTGCCCCTGCAGTGGGAGTGAGGTCAGCCACCCCAGATGACATTTACCAAGCGGGATAGTACAGTGATTTACCCCAAAGCGATTCAAGGTGCCGTAACTGTAATGAAGAAATGGCTGCTGGGCCACAGCCAACAAATATCCAACATACTTTCCCATTTGGTGATGTGACGATGGAATAAAATGAAATATGCAGGGGGCGCCCAGGTGACTCAGTCATTTAAGCGTCCGACTTTGGCTCGGGTCATGATCTCATAGCTCGTGAGTTCAAGCCCTGCGTCGGGCTCTGTGCTGACAGCTTGGAGCCTGGAGCCTGCTTCCGATTCTGTGTCTCCTTCTCTCTCTAACCCTCCCTCGCTCACGCTCTGTCTCTCTCTCTCTCAAAATTAAATGATAAACATTAAAAAAAATTTTTTAAGGATGAAATACGCAAAGGTCTTGGCACATGGTACGTATCCAATAGATAAGTATGACCTCCTGTTTCAGGCAGTTTAATAATAGTAGGAAAGAGCATGAGTTCTGAGGGCAGCCTCTGAAGTTCCAATCCCAGAATTTCCTCTTGTTTATATTTTTATTAAGGTCTAATTGAGCTACAAACAAAACAAAACAAAACAAAGCCCTGCACATATTTAATGACATTTAATGTATACATTTTAATGAGTTTGGACATATATGTACACCTGTGATACCATTCACTATAATCAAGGTATTAAAATACCCATTGCCTCCCCAAACTTCTGTGTTCTTGTGTGTGTGTGTGTTTTGTTTTGTAGGAAGAACAATAACGCGATCTCTATCCTCTTAACATTTTAAAGTGCACAATATTATACGGTTACCTGTAGATACTAAGGCGAACAGTGAGGTGAGCTTATGCATCTTGCATAGTTGAGAGTTTATACCCACTGAGCAATGCTTCCCCCTCCCTCTTTCCCCAGCCTTTGGCAGCCACGATTCTAGTCTCTGATTCTATGGCTCTATTTTAGATATCTCATACAAGTGGAATTGTGCAATATTTTGTCCTCCTGTGGCTGGCCTGTTTCACCTAGCATAATGTCCTCCAGGTTTGTCCATGTTGTTACAAATGGTAGGATTTCCCTTTTATCTATTTTATTTTTTTAATGGTTATTTATTTTTGAGGGGGGGTGGGCAGAGAGAGAAGGAGACACAGAATCGGAAGCAGGCTCCAGGTTCCGAGCCGTCGGCACAGAGCCCAACACGGGGCTCGAACTCATGAACCGTGTGATCATGACCTGAGCTGAAGTCGGACGCTCAACCCACTGTGCCACCCAGGCATCCCTCCCTTTTTTTTAAAGGGTGAATAATATTCCATTGTGGCATATACCACATTGTCTTTAGCCATCCATCTGTTGGCGGAAAGTTCGGTTGTTTCCATATCTTGACCGTTGTGAATAATGTCGCAATGAACACAGAAGTGTTAATGTCTCTGCGGCATCCTAATTTTAATTCTTTTGGATAAATACCCAGAAGTGAGACTGCTGGGTCATATGTTACCGCCATACTAGTTTCCATAGTGGCTGTAGCAGTTTAAATTCCCACCAACAGTGTATGAGGGTTTCAATTTTTCCACATCCTCACCAAAACTTGTTATCTTTTATATATATATATATATATATATATATATATACACACACACACACATATATATACACACATATATATTATATATTACATTATTATATATTATATTATTTATCTATATTTATTATATTACATATATTTATTATTTATATATATTATATGTTATATTATTTATATATATATATATATTAGGCACCCTAACAATTGTGAGGTGATAGCTCATTGAGATTTTAACATGCATTTCCCTGATGATGAGTGATGATGAGTACCTTTTCTTATATCTCATAGCCATTTGCTTGTCGTCTTTGGAAAAAAATGTTAATTCAAGTGCTTTCCCCAGTTTTTCATTGGGTTTTTATTATTATTATTTTTTGCTATTAAATTATGGAAGGTTCTCATATATTTTGAATACTAATCCCTTATCAGATAGATGGCTTGCAAATATTTTCTCCCATTCCACAGGCTGCCTTTTTACTCTGTTGATCAAGAACAAGAAGAAGCCCACTCTCATCGTATGCGACATAGCACTGAAATTTCAAGTCAGAATAATTAGTCAAGAAAAAGAAATAAAAGACATCCAAAGTGGAAAGGAAGAAGTAAAATTGTTTCTGTTCACAGAAGGCTTGATCTAAGGTGTAGAAAACCCAAAACATTCCACAAAAGGACAGATAAACAAACTCAGCAGAACTGAAGAATACAAAACCAACATACAGCAATCAGTTGTATTTCTTTTCTTTTTCTTTTTTTTAATGTTTATTCTTTTTTGAGACACAAAGTGCAAGCAGGGGTAGGGCAAAGAGAGGGAAACACAGAATCCGAAGCAGGCTCTAGGCTCTGATCTGTCAGCACAGAGCCCCACCCGGGGCTTGAACCCATGAGCCATGAGATCATGACCCGAGCTGAAGCCAGATGCTTAACCGACTAAGCCACCCAGGCACCCTGAAAACAACAGTTCCAAAAACTAGATGGAATCACAAAAGACTTCAAATAGCCAAAGCAATCGTGAACAAGAACAAAGCTTGGAGGCATCACACTTCTTGATTTCAAAATATGTAACAAAGCTACAGTGATTAAAACAGTGTGGTACTGACATTAAAAACACATAGACCAATAGAAAAGAATAGAAAGCCTGGAAGTAAACCCATGAATAATGTGTCTACTGACTTTTGTCAAGGGAGCCGAGAATATATGATGGGGGAAAGGCTAACAAATGAAGTTGAGAACACCTGGATATCCACACACAAAAGAATACAATTGTACCCTTATCTTACACCGTACACAAAACTCAACTCGAAATGGCCCACAAACATAAATGTGAGATCTGAAACCACAATACTCATGGAAGAAAACACAGGGAAAAAGCTTCTGGAGATTGGCTTTGGCCGTGATTTCTTGGATAGGACACCACATGCATGGGCAACAAAAAGAAACATGGACAAGTGTGATTAAACTCTTTTCTTTAATTAAAAAATTTTTTTTTGAGTCAGAGTGCACAAGCAGGGAGGGGCAGAGAGAGAGAGAGGGAGAGAGAGAGAGAGAGAGAGAGAGAGAGAATCCCAAGCAGACTCCACACTGTCAGTGCAGAGACAGACGTGGGGCTCGACCCCACGAACGGTGAAATCAGGACCTCAGCCAAGATCCAAAGCTTGACCCTTAAACGACGCAGCCGCCCAGGCGCCCCCAGACGAGTGTGCTTATATCCAATTAAAAAGTTCCTGCACAGAGAAAGAAATAGCTCACGTTTCCCTCTGTCGGTTGCAGGCCTTGTGAAGTAACATATCTTTTCTGTGATGCGTGGTAGTACACGATCTCATGTCTCGTGGCAACTAAGTGGGTTAATGCGTGCAAAGTATTTAGAACAGTGCCTGGTGCATAGGAAGAGGTAAGTGTGGGTGGTTCTTACCCAGAGAAGGCCTGTGACCAATTACACGACCGACAACCCTGACCTCTGCCCGTCGGCAGTTAAACACGCGGAAGGAATGGATTCCAATGACGAGAAGTCCTCCCATCCTGGATCCCTGGCTCGACAGCACGGAGGGTCATCTGGAATTGCTCAGGCTAGTGTGCGAGCGGGTAGCGATTCATGGCCTCCTTGGAGAGCGAACTGGGGTAAGAGATAAACAAGGTCCAGATGGAGGCACAGGGTCTAGGCTGTGTTGAAATGGATTCAGTCCAGGGGTACGTCCCCAGGCCTGCTTGTGTCTGGGCCAAGTCTTTTGAGGAGTTATTGAGAACTAATGGTGTGCTGATAAATATTTAACAACGGGCTTCTTAGGGAGAAAAAAAAAAAAAAGCCCGATTTATAGTATTTGCCAATTTCCTTGGTGTAAATGCTCCCACCATGGCTGACTTCAAGCTGCGAAGGTTATGTTATTTAACAAGAAGTTGGGAAAGAGAAGTATGCAATCAGTCCTCGTGAGCCTGCATGAGCAGGCCCTGGCACACCACTGCCAGGATCCTTCCTTGGAGATTTTCAGCTCTGCCTCCCCTCTCCATCCTTATTTCTGGCCGCCGTCACCCTCAAATCTGTCCCCCAGGCGTAAGGTGTGACGTGCAGTTCCCTGAACACGCTGTGCCTTTCCCCAATCCCCTTTCCCTTCTCTTGGCCTTCCCCTTAATGACCCATCTCCGTAGGGACGCTGTTTCAGATCTGACCAGACTGTGTACCACATACCTCCGGGGAAACCATCATGAGAGGCTGGGGTTATGCAGTGCACAACCTACACAATCAGCCGTGGCAGCTCAGTCTCCAAGTCTTTCCCCTCTCCTAAGGAGTCTTCTTTGTGCTTCCAGACCGAGTTACTGCTGCTTCTCTGAACTGCCGGAGCTCCCCAAGCTTCTCTTTATTTCCCCAACTTCTATAAGTGGGTGTCCCTGAGGCATTGCCTCTCAGTTATTGGGTCTCTTTTAGTGTCTGTCTCTACTTCCATATTGTGAATTCTTTAGGAGAAGGGACCAAGTCACATTCACTTTTGTATCCCTAGCATCTACTAGAGCATGTGACATAATATAGTATACCTGTGTCTGGGGCATATGAGCTTAAGGCAAAGAAAACTCAGGGGAGATAATTAGAACTGTATCAGGAAGGATTGCATGTAAAGGGGTAATTGGATTTGTTCTGTGGAACCCCAGTGCACTATGACAGTCCTGCTGGGAGAAAATACCCATTCTGGGAGGCAGATGACAATTCTAAGGAGCGATATTTTAACTGGCCAAGCTCTTCCGGCAGTGGAAGGGCTGCATGGGGGGGCTGAGCTCCTCGTTCCTAGGAACACATAAGCCGGGGTTGGGATATACACAGAAGGCAAGCTAAACAGGGGCCTCTTTTGTTAAAAGGTTGTGGCGGGGGGAACAGGGCAGCAGAGGTTCATGGCGGGAGGAGGATGAATACTGCCAGGTCTTGTGTCTTGGCAGGGAAAGAGGATGAGGGTCAGAGATGTGTCAGAAGAGAAAAATACCTGGATTGTCGCTTGATAGAATGTTAGTTGTGGTGAAATCCATAGATCGTAACATTTGCCATCTTAGCCATTTAAAAACATTTTTTAACATGTATTCGTTTTTGAGAGACAGAGCGTGAGCAGAGGAGGGGCAGAGAGAGAGAGAGAGAGTATGTACACACACACACACACACACACACACACACACAGAGTGAGCAGGGGAAGGGCAGAGAGAGAGAGGGAGACACAGAATCGGAAGCAGGCCCCAGGCTCTGAGCTGTCGGCACAGAGCCCGACGCGGGGCTCGAACTCACGGACCACGAGATCATGACCTGAGCCGAGGTTGCACGCTTAACCGACTGAGCCACCCAGGCACCCTGCCATCTTGCCTGTTTTTTGAGCGTACGGTTGAGGGTGATAAGCGCGTTCACATTGTTGGGCAGCCCTCCCCACCATCCACCCGCAGAACTCTCTTCACCCTGCAAAACGGAAACTCCGTTCCCACTAAACAACTCCCCGCAGCCCGGGGCCGCTACCTTTCCACTTTCTGTGTCTATGAATTTGATTACTCTAAGTGCCTCACATAAATGGAACCGTACAGCGTTTGTCCTTTTGTGTCTCGTTTATTTCACCCGGCATGATGTCCTCAACGTGCATCCACATGGTAGCCTATGTCGGTCTTTCCTTTTCTCTGAAGGCTGAATCACGGGCCACGGTGTGTAGGCTTCACACTTCGTTTATCGACTCGTCTGTCGGTGGACACTCGGGTTGTTTCTACCTTTGGGCGATTGTGAGTGATGCTGCTGTGAACGTAGGTGTGCGAATGCCCGGGGGCCCTTGCCTTCACTTCTTTTGTGTACATACCCAGAAACGGCAACTCCGGATTATAGGGTAATTCTATGTTTACTGTTTTGAGGAATCGCCATGCCGTTTTCCACAGGAACTGTGCCATCTTCCTTTCCCAACCGCAGGGCACGAGCCTTCCCATTTCTCTGCATCCTTGCCGACACTTGCTTTTTTGTCGTTATATTTTACAGTAGCCATCCTAACGGGTGTGAGGCGTGGGGCTTTGAAACACGGAGAGAAAGGAGGGGGAAGGGGGCAGGAACAGATGTAATGTTGTGCACTGCCCGGCCCCGGCCCGTGCTCCTGGGCATCGGCTCTGATCACGGGTGCAAGGTAAACTCGACGCGCTATGCGGGGAGGTGCGGCAAGAATAACAAAGGCAAGGTCTGAGTCAGGATGGTTATTGGAGTCTGACGTTCTCACTTTTCGATCCTCTGCTTAGGAACACCCGGATTCAACCCATTCCTGGAACCGCGAAACGGAAGCACACCAGAATTGGGACCTTTGCGCAGGACCTTTGCACAGGACCCGGGACGCCGTTCCTGTGCTCTTGTAGCTGCTTTCCCCTGGGTACAGGTAGGACTCGTTAACCCGTTGACAGTCACGTGCGGAAGTAAGCAAAGGCCCCAGCCGGAGCACTGCCCTCTCGGCATCCGGAAGCAGAGGGCCAAGCCTCGTGGGGTGGAGGGAGCCCAGCACAGGCTGTCAGAAGACACAGGAACGATTCTGAGACCTACTGCCTTGCGGTTTCTAGCCCGCCTCTTCCTGGACGCTCATTCCACCCTTGCTCAGAGCAGGATCAGCCTCGTCAGGCCGTGCCCTTTAGAACAGGGATGTCCGGGGGCGCCTGGGTGGCGCAGTCGGGGAAGCGTCCGGCTTCAGCTCAGGTCGCGATCTCGCGGTCCGGGAGTTCGAGCCCCGCGTCGGGCTCTGGGCTGACGGCTCGGAGCCTGGAGCCTGCTTCCGATTCTGTGTCTCCCTCCGTCTCTCTGCCCCTCCCCCGTTCATGCTCTGTCTCTCTCTGTCCCAAAAATAAATAAACGTTGAAAAAAAAAATTAAAAAAAAAAAAAAGAACAGGGATGTCCGATGGAAGTATTTTGCGAAGCACGTGTGTGGTTTTAAATTTCCGGGCAGCTACATTTAAAACGTGAAAAGGGGAGCCTGGGTGGCTCAGTCGGTTGGGTGTCCGACTTCGACTCAGGTCATGATCTCACGGTTCATGGGTTGGAGCCCCGGGGCAGGCTCTGTGCTGACAGCTCAGATCCTCTCCCTCCCGCTGTCTCTGCCCCTCCCCCACTCATGCTTTTTTTTTTTCTTTCTCTCTCAGAAATAAATAAATAAACGTTAAAAAGATCCTTTCAAAAGAAGCAGGTGCAATTAAGTTTAATTATGTATGTTACTTAAGCCGACGTATCCCAAGAACATTATCATTTCAATGTGTAATCAACGTGAACGCTGTTCGTGAGATGTTCTGTATCCTTTCCCGCCTATTAAGTCTGCAGCCCCCGGGGCATGTGGTCCACAGGCAGCCCCCCCCAGGTCAGATGCTCGCTTTCTTCCGGAAATTCTTCCCGGACGTTCCGATCTCATAAAATGTGCAGGTGAAGAAATGCGCTCGGGTACTCCGTTGCTCCAAAGGCACCTAAAAGTTTTCCAACCATGGTGTATTAATGGAAAAATATGTTACTCTGTTTTTAGCTTTTGGATTTAAATTTAAATCATTTAGAACGAACGAAAATTCCAAGTTCAGCTTCTCCCCCATGCTAGCGGTATTTCAAGCACTCACCAAAAGCAGCAACAACAACAAAACCCTCAACTCACAGGGAGCCCTGCCGTCTGGAGGGAGATTGTGGGGACTGATAAAAAGTGTTCGTACTGGCTGGAGGCTGATGACACTGCGGACGGTGGCTTGCCTCGCGTGGCTCCTGGCTGGGATGGCCTTTGTGGTCATAAAATGCACTTGAGGAAGCGGGCCCTGGCGGGTTTGCTTTCCAAATGCCCGTGCCCAGCCCCGGTCGCAGGACCGCGAGTGTGACCTGTGCACAGAGACACAGGAATCTCAGCAGCACTCACGAGTGTCACCGCCGGGTCAGGACCTTGTCAGGGCTCTTGACCCCATCCAGGCCTGTGCCCTCCCTCAGTGGCCAGGCCCGTGGCCACGCTGTCTTACCTGGCCATCAGCAGGGCTAAGCATTTCAGCGACACGTGGCCCAATAGCCTCCTCTTTGGAGCCTGGCTTTCTACCCCACTCCCCCTTTGGATCACTGTAACCGGTAATGGCCTCAGCGGATACGCACATTGAACTACGGGGAAAAAGATTTTTGGCCATGGCACGCAGAGTTCCCCGGTTAGCCACACACATTCTCCAATATGAAGCTGTTCCTCCATTGGCTTTATCAGGTAGTCTGGGGACCACACGGTACAAGGTATGGTAAGTCCCAGTCGTGCCTCACACGTAGAATGACCGTCCCGGGAGGTCATTGGGGAGGATGTCCCCTTCCCTCCCCTGTTCCCCGCTGGCTGCTCCCCTCTGCTCCCCTCTCCTGCCATGTCATTCATTTAGGCAACTTTAAAAAAAATTTATTTATTTTTGAGAGAGAGAGAGAGACAGAGAGACAGAATGTGAACAGGGAAAGGGCAGAGCGAGAGACACACACACAGAATCCGAAGCAGGCTCCCGGCTCCTAGCTGTCAGCACAGAGCCCTATGCGGGGCTCGAACTCACGAACCGCGAAATCATAACGCTCAACCCACTGAGCCCCATCATTTAGGTGAATTAAAATCAATCAATCAATCAATCAATCGAAAACACCTAATCTGTGCCATGCACTGAACTGGGATCTAGAATTTCTGAGACTGAGGCTACTTACATTACTCACTACTGAGTCACCTCCTTTAGCAAAGACAGATATACGAACATATATACGTGATTAAATATCTTCACAATAGCAACTATTATCTCTATCAGTTTAAATGGTTCTCTCCCCATTATTTCACTAACCTCCTGCAGGGGAAAGGGGTCCTGAGTTTGAAGTGCTCAGATCCCCCTTTGCAATCCTGACTCTCCCCGAGGGTAGTTTTGTGTCCTTGGGCAAGTCACATAACTCCTTTGAGCCTCAACTCCCGCATCTTAACACCTACTTACAAGGTGGTTTTGAGATTAAATGAGACAACTCCGGTAGACTTAGTGTAGCACCTGGGACCGAGCACTCCGTAAATGCAGTGCTGGTGAGCATTGCGCGTCACCAGTCCTTCCGGCGGATTTGAAATGCTCTTTGCTGTTGTGCGGATTGAAGCCCGGGGGACAGAACTGCCCGGTGCCAGCTTTGGGATCCCAGCGACGTGAAGGGTGGGGCGGGCCTTCACATCGCCTGGAGGGGGCATTCGAGGGGCACCCGCAAGGGGGCGCTCCTTGGAGGAAGGGTCTTCTAAGGGGGAGAAAATCAGTGAGCTGAAGGGAGAAAGAGACGCTGTCGTGTCTAAGGCCGAAGGGAAAAGAATTTGCAAGATGAGCAGAGGCAAGGAAAACACAGCATCTGCAAAGGACAGAAAGAAATCTGTGGGTGGAGCATGTGTGTGTGTGTGTGTGTGTGTGTGTGTGTGTGTGTGTCAGGGTGGGTGGTCACTGGAGAAGCAGGGCCAGTCAGTGGGAGAGGCAGTTTCGAAACCGAACTAACTTGACTGTTTACCTACTGAGAGCTGACAGCCTAAATTCACTGTTTCCTGTGGATTTTCTTCTCATGCACAGGACACGCTTATCTAGAAGCCAGTTGCCCTTTATTTAAATTCACTCTCTAAAGGTTATTGGCTATTTGGCTTTTGGAAAGTCCCTTAGTCATCTTGAACTCCTAGTTTCTTATTTCAGAATTGGATTTGATGATTTCCAAAATGGCTTTGGACTCTAATCTTCCATGTAGGACAGAGGCCGAGAGCTCTGGTTTCTGTCTTACTGAGAACACACGGGGGGACTGATGTTTCCAGCAATACTTGGGATCTCGTGCACTGTTGACCAAAGCAGGGCCAGGGAATAAGTCAGTCTAGTCCAAACTGACATGCTGCATATGGCTGGGTCTCTGACACTGGACGTGCCACGGTGCCTCATCTGTCTTGGCAAGAGCACGGGGGGGGGGGGGGGGGGGTGCAACTGCCAGTCTCGCGGTTACAGAGAGGACTCCTTCACTCCACGGGGTCATTTAACAGGGTCCCGGGGGCCCGGCTGCCGGTCCGATTTCCACCCAGGACTGGGGTTTCGGAACGGACGGCGGAAAGCACAGAAGAGTGAGTCACCGTCTCTACCATGGGGGCAAATGGGTGACTCCCCAATCACTGGAAGGAGAGAACAGGACCAGGAGGAGGGAACCTTCTCGGCAGGAGGTCGAGTGAGCCTCTCTGATCACTGGCTCCTCCTCCTCCCTTCTGGGAGAGTGCTCAGATTTTCCTGGAAACCTCCCCTTTCCCTCTCTGGCTCTGAAGGCTTATGCCACACGTTAGCCCCAGTGCCAAGCCAGTCATCCCGGTCAGGAGGGACTGGTTTGAAGATGGCCAAAGGCATTTCCTGGAACTGGAGGAAGAAAGTGTCTCTTTTCTCTGCTGGGATTGCTCAGGGGTGGGTGCTGGAGAAGAAGCGGTCAGAGAGGAAAGACCAGCCAAGAAAGGAGAGAAATGGAGTCCCGAGGACTCCTTCAAGACCCTGGATCCTGCCATCCCTGAATCTCGCACGCCCGAAGATTCATCCAAGACCCTGGATCCTGCCATCCCTGAATCTCGTACGCCCAGTAGGTCCTGATTCCCTTCCTGAATGGAGATATTTTAAGGGGGCAAAGGGAGGGTCTGTCCCTTGCAACAGAAAGGACT